>NC_092512.1:49130359-49458359 GCF_047511675.1 Marmota flaviventris | reverse complement strand
GGCTGATTCATCTGACAGTGTGTTACATGGATAGGATTTTACTGATTATTTTCTAGATAGTTTTTAAAATATTGAACATAATAAATTTTTTAAATTCTTTTTTAAAAGAACAAAAAATAAACAAATAGATTGAATACTGTGCTCATTTCATAAATATCAGGGCAAGAAATTTGTACTTGAACAAAATGAAAAAGTTATTAACATCAGTATTTCTGATGGAAATTAAGGTCATACCTGCTCAAACTACATTGAATCTAATCATCGTGACGGAAGAAATAGGAACAGGTATGAAAGCATTTTGATAAATCAGAAAAGAAAGAAAAAAGGAAAGAAGTGTTGAAAGAGAGGCAAGCATGGTGCTTTTTCCCTCCAATTTCATTCATGGTTCAACAGACAAGATCACAGTAGAAAACAGGTCATCTAAGTGTTGCTGACCTTTTTAATTCTTCCTCATATTCTGGAAGTAATTCCTAAACAGTGCACTTTCATGAGATGGCACACAGTTTGTGTTCGTGCAGTGTTTGAGTTGCCTTCAGTTTGCCCACCTGCACAGGTGTGCTTTTATCACCAGGGAAGTCCTTATGTTCCTAGCTGGGCCACTCAGAGCTCTCACAGGGCCCAAGTCAGACTGCGTTGCCAGCCTGCCTCTGCCCAAGGACCTTCCCTGTGAATGTTTCTTGTCCTTATTACAGCTTTGGATATGGAAAAACCATAAGCTCCAGGGCATCCTGAGATGAAAGTTCAGGCCTTTTGAAACCTAATAAGAATTCTTATTAACTGGAACCTGACAAGGATTCTGGATACCTTCTGCATGTTTGATATTTTCTGTCTTGCCACATTCTTAGGAATATATTTTAATAATGTTAGGCATCATTTCCTAAAAATAAATCTTCCTAGCCTGTGATCTACTGGAACTAATATCAACCCCAGTCATTTAAAATTGTGGGAATTGAACAAATTGAGGAATCATTTTAAGCCCTAGTTTATCTCAAAAAAAAAAAAGGGGGGGGAGTTTTTTTTTAATTATTTTCTTTTAAAAGGTGGAAATCTCAGAAAAATAGGGTATGATGCTCACTAGTACACACAAACAGAAGGAGAAAGAGAAGATTTTAATTTCATTTCAAATTAAGGAGAAAAGGGGGCAAAAATTGGGGGGGGGGGCATTTTCATTACCTCCCAGGACAATGTTGGAAGTTTTTGTTTGTTTGCTTGTTGTTTTTATAGATTTCATCTCATTCATGCCTAATGTACTTTAGGGGGTAGGTATTTTATAAATAACTTATTTTAGAATGGTTAAGGAACTTCTTGAAAGCCATACTGCTAATAGAAAGAAGAATCAAGATTCCACAAGGGTTTATAAGATTCTAATGACCTTAGAAATTACCACAATATTAGTGTTTCACTAATTTTATTCATTTTAATTTATATAGTATCCTTATGATTTTTGTCATTTCTATACTCCATTGGTATTTTTTTTTACTTAATGTTTTTAATTAAATTGGCTTACTGAATTTTTTTTCTTAAATATACCTTACGTACTAAATTTGACTTCATTCTGATAAACAAAAAACTAAGTATCTTTTCATAAGTAGCAGATATATTTAAAATAAATATAATGAGGTCTGGGGATGCAGCTAAATAGTAGAGTCCTTGCTTAGCATGTGTAAATTCCTGGGCTCTAGTCACAGCATGAAAAAAAAATGAAAATTTAAACTTCAGTATAATAAAAAAACAAAACTTTTAAAAAATTTTGGTTAGTAGTTTTATATGACCAAAAACCCTGTCAGGGTTCCTGCTTCTCCTCTTACCTCATTTAAAAAAAAAAAAAAAAAAAAAGGACAGTATTGAAAAACATTAAACATTAAGAATAGCACAAACATAAAATTTCTCATTAATGCATTAAGATATAATGAAAGCCCTGAGAAGAGTGATTCTCTTATTATGAAAGTCAATGGTTTTTACATTATTGTATTGTATATTGACAAATTATAATTGTGTATAATATATAATTAAATATTTACATTTTATATATAATTACATATGTATTCATATCTATAATTAAATCAAGCAACTTAGCATATCCATCACATAAAATACCGATTTTTGTGGTGAGAACATTTGAGATTTACTCTCTTAGCAATTTTTGAAATATGTAATACACTTTATTAACTAGAGTGCACCATGCTATACAAAAGATTTCAAAAAATATATTCTTTTCTAAATGAATCACTGTATTCTTTGACAATATCTCATTCTCCCTCACCTCCCAGCTGCTGGTAATCACAGTTCTGCTCTCAGTTTCTGAATTAGATTGTTTTAGATTCCGTGTATAAGAAAAAACATGCATATCTTTCTGTTCCTGGATTATTTGGCTTGGTATATTGTTCTCCAGATTGATCCATGTTGTCATAAATGACAGGATTTTCCTTTTCTAAGGTTAAATACTTCAATGTTATTCTGTTGGTTATAAGTACCATATTTCCTTCATCCATTCATCCAACTAACGGGCACTCTGGTTGATTCCATAATTTGCTATTTTGAACAGGAATCAACTGAGACGAACATGGAGTGTAGATATCAACTGGACATGAGTTCATATATTTAATGCATTTTCTCACCTAATAATATCCTGAGCAATCTTGATGTTTTACAAACCACCCTAGGAAATCTGAAGCACAACTCTTCTGACCTGCCCTTCACACCTAATGAGATGACATCTCTGAATGACATTCTAATTGAATGTCAACCTCCTGCAGTCATTTTCCTTGCACAGATTTATACTTGAAGTTTGTAGACACTCAGCTTGCCAATTGACTTGTTAAAACACATTAGAAATGTACCCCCAATTTTTGCTGAATTTGATATGTCAAACTGATAACAAGTGAAATAGCATTTTCAAATTGTACATCTCTGAGCCCTGCAAATCTCAGAAAGCAAATGGCTCTCGGGGGGCAGATTCCCACTATTGTCAAGGGGAAGCCCTCACCTTGGCTTTACCTATGACACACCAAGTGACTTCCATCAAACCAGGACATCATCTCCTTAGACTGCCTCATCTTTAATGGGGAAGTCTTTTTTTTTTTTAAGAGAGAGAGAATTTTTTGATATTTATTTATTTATTTATTTTTAGTTTTCAGTGAACACAACATCTCTATTTTATTTTTATGTGGTGCTGAGGATCGAACCCAATGCCCTGCGCATGCCAGGCGAGGATGAGCCACATCCCCAGCCCTAATGGAGAAGTCTTACCACACAATGTAGAGAATACTTTAAGATATAAATAGTTCATATACATTGTTTTCTGTAGGGCAAACTGCCGATAGACCAACTGAGAAACTAGTGCCCCAGTGTTCCTGAGCTAGTTCAATAAATCTCTTTGCAGGCCTGCTGTGGTCTCAGCATTCTTAAACAATAATCATAGACTTCCCAAAGTGAGTGGGGAAAAACTACTCCCATATATTGAAATATGTGATAATAATTTTGTATCATCTGTATAGTTCAGATCTGTATAGATCAGAAGTAATCCAGAATTAGCCAGTAAATACAATAGCATTACTATTCAGAGAAAAATGATGCTGAGATCTTAGGAATCATCTAAACTGCTTTAAGCAAACTAGCAGACTGTAGCACAACATGAGTGAGTAAAGGCTGAACAGACAAGCACTGCCTTAGTATCAGCCTCTTCTGAAGACCTCGGTGGTGCCTTGGGCAGGTGACTTACCTCTCTAGGTCTGTTTTCGTATCTGTAATAGTGCCATTTTCCTCATAGTATTGGTGTAAATGTTAAATGAAATAAGACATTTAAAGTACTTCAGAGGATGCTTGACATGTTAGCTTTGATCCAAACAAGTCAAGCCGAACGTTTTACTGGCAAAGAAAAATCAGTGACAAAACTAGATAGAGAACCTAGGTATGTTAAGGAGAAAATTTCAGTGTGGTGTTCTTTAAGTGAACTAGTGGGTACTAATCTCCTGTTTTCACGAGAGAATCAGAATTAGTCTCTTCGTTTCAAACAATAGCTAACCAGCCTTTAATAACAGAATGAAGGGCAGGCAAAGACCTTTAGAGAAAGAGAGAGCATGGCAGTAGAAAGGCTCCCAGACCACCTAATATGCCTCTTTTGCACACTAACATAATGCTTTGCATCAAGAGAAAAATATTTTAAATTGCACTTCAAACTGCAGTCAAATGTGAAACAAGCTGGGACATAAAACTACAATTTATAAATTGTTCTATTTGTACCACACCCATAGAAAAATAAAGATACCTTTCATTAAAAAGTAAAGAAAAAAAATATAACTGTCAAAGGAAGACCTGTTTCTTCCACTGTGTCAGTAATGCTGTAAAACACTTGATTTTAAGAAGTTAGCAGGTGAAAAGAAGTGATCAGTATCAATATAAATATCTAAATTAGTTACACAAGCATTCCATATTTAACTACAGTAATAGATGCCAAGTGTTATTATATCTAAATTAGCTTTCATATCTCAAGACAAACACTCTGATATCAATGATGTGAAATATTAAGGGTTTGAGAAGGTTATGAAATAAAAAGGAATTTTTAAAGTAAGTAGGAATCCTATACTAATGAGTTACCTAAAAATAATTTGAAAATGTTCTTAAAAATCACATGCATAGCAACTCACTCCAGTTCTTTGTAGCTATTTCCTCTGAAATTTTTCTGCATGCCCAAGAAGCAATTTTGTTCCTGAAAAATATATTTAATATTGTCTATTCTAAAAATATATTCTTAATATTTACCATTAGAAAATATAAATATTAATGTAAATAACTTGAAATTTAATATTTTCATGTGAAAATGTGAGATCAGGTCCAATCAATTATTTTAAATTTTACCCAGAATTCTAAATGTTGTCAAAATTCAAGACACATTTTATTTTTGGTTTCTGTGGCTATGTTTGATCTTCATGTGTACTAATATTAAGCAATTAAAAGGACATGTTTCTTTGAACTATATCTGTAAATATAAAGAGAGTAACCACATGTGAAATTAAAATTAGGTTTAAAAAGTTCAGTCATATAATTAATTTTTTTCTCATGTGAGGTATGGAGTTTTCTTAAAGTACATAAAGAGATAAAATTGGGTATTCCTTTTCATATACCAAATGGTTCAATCAATGAGACAATTGCACTAAAATATTATTACTATATAGCTACACAGATATGAATAGAGCTATAAGAGGGTCTATGAAGAACAGTTTCCTCCTACCCTTTTCTCACCACACAGAACACTGGATGTGTCACAGGACTAGATGGAGGGTACCCTACACACTGCCTATTTTCTAGTAGACACCAACTGGTATTCTATAATTTAATTCTGTTCACACTCTCTCCCTGGTGATCGTGTTAGAACCCATAGGGTCAGGGTTTAGTTCCACAAGACTAACCCCTCTTCGGTTGTGCAAATTCCTTCTTCTAACCTGTGCTTCTGTCCTACCAAGTATAAATCAGGGTTCCAGTGAACCCCTCCTGTTCAGTAATTTGATGACAGAACTTAGTAGGGAACACTCTACTTAGGTTTATTGGTGTGTTATAAAAGATACAGATGATAAGCTGGTGAAGATGTACATAGGGTGAGGCCTGGAAGGTTTCCAAATCCAGGAGCTTCTTCCCAGTGAAGTTGGAGAGCTCACTTTATGGACATAAGGATGCATTCATTCAGCAGGAAGCTCATCAAATCTCTTATTCAAGAGTTTTTGTACACTGAGCATGGTGGACCATTCCCATAATCCCAGTGGCTCTGGGAGACCAAGACAGGAAGATCACAAGTTCAAGGCCAGCCAACTTAACAAGACCCTGTCTCCAAAAAAAAAAAAAAAAAGGTGGGGGGGATTATGGCTCAGTGGTTAAGCACCCCTGTGTTCCATTCCCAGTTTCAAGAGGGAAAAAAAAGCTCTTTGTAGATTTTTATCTCCAGTCCCTCCTCTGTTCTAGCAGTTGGTTCATTCCCATGCCTAGGCAGGGAATTCCAATCCTCTAATCATTTGGTCTTGTTGGTGGCCAGCCCATGCTGATGCTGTCTAGGGATCCCACCCTACGTCACCTCATTAAGCTTATGCTTAATGATGAAAGGGCTTGTTATGAACAAGAAAAGACAATCCATCACTTAAGAAATTTCAAAGGTTTTAGGAACCACACAAAAGCCAAATACAACAAAAGATTCTCCTACCAGTATCACTCAGGAATTCATGGATTTGGGAGCTCTGTACTAAGAACCAAGGATTAAGACCAAAAATATACATTTCTTGGTACCTAAAAGAAAAAAATAAATGATAAAGAAGCCCATCACCCTCTAAAATATGCTAACATTTATTTAAAGTTTATTATGATTGTGCACATATACAAGTAAATATTTGCAATTCTTTGAGACCCAGAAGTTAATTCCCTGCACTCCTTCACTTGCCTCTATTGTTAGCAGAATAAGGAGCATCTTCAAAACAGTATTATAGGTGTCTACCCTGTCCACTCTCAATGCTCATTTACCAAAACCCTATTAAACAAAATGGAGTTCCTAAGTCCTAAAGTCAGTGGCAACATCCTGTCTGAAACTTCACTCAGACAATTATTGTCCCAGTTGTTCCTACCAGGTTTTTAGAGGAAGCTTTGTCTGGAGAACACAGGGCATTTATTCTGTGATTTCATTTCAAATCAAGTATTTCTTTATTGTGGTCTTCAAATAAGGGCAAAATAATGCAATCTGAAACTGGATTTATATTTTACCACTTTCAATAAGACCCAAAGCAAATGACTTTCTTTGTTCCTCAGACTCCTCATTTAGTGTTTTTGAAATGCAGTAGAAATAATTTATAGTTTCAGATCTAGGATTCAGGCAATACTGTACACTATTAACTCAGCAAATAATGCCAGGTGTATGCAATGCAGCAGAAAAGCAGGCAGACACAGTGCCTGTCCTCTTCAGCACCCAGCAGTCAAGGGAGCATGAGTCTTATGGAGTACCAAGGGCAAATCCTGATGAGCAGATGGAGTGACAGCATTCTGTTCAGGTCCATAACATGTGACTTATTAGAAGAATCTTATTTTAAAGGAAAAATCCCTTCAAATAAAAAGTTTGCTTTCTGATTTGGGGACAGATTTGCTCACAGAAATCTTCTAGAAGGAAACTCAGCTTATATTAAATTATTTCATCAGTTTATTGAACTAAAATGCACCAGAGTTTTATTTACCTTGATCCATACCAGAATGATCATACCACTGATACTGTTTCAAAATTCTATATTCACTTATAATGAAAAAAGCAAAACCCAGATAAGTAAGCTGATACCTAAAACCTGTTTCATAAAGTTTATTTCAAAAAGTAACCTGTGGAGGATATGACACAGTGATTATAAGATAGATAAAACTGAATTTCCAATACTTTCTATATCTTTTGTAATTCTGGATTCTTTTTTTTTATAATCACGATAATCTCAGTTACTATAAGACTGTGAAATCACTTCTGAATCATCTGGGATTCTGTATATCCAGTAATTTTAAGTGTTGAGAGCATATGGTAATATTCTAAAGCTTTAAGACTTAAGATTTGGGGGAGGAGGGAAGGAATTAACTCTATTTCCCAAATACACAGATAAAAACAAGGGCTTATTAGTAACATAATTGCATAAGCATTTCTTCACTTTATTATTTTACTTGCTTTCTCAGATTAATTTTATTCAGCTTTAAAGCTAAGCTAGTTTATTATAGTCTAGCTTTTTTTTAATGGTGTTTACAGTAAATTTAATTAAATAAGAATTCTTAAATAGCCATGACAAACTTTCTCCCAGCTACTTGGAATAATCGTGAATTAACAATAAAGTTCCAAAAGACTTTTTAAATTTACTTCTAAATCAATTAATTCTAATTCACATTTTTCTGGTAGAAATTAAATGAATTTTAAAAATATTTCTACTTGTAGTGCTAAAACTAATTCTCCAAGGAACTGTAAACAGCAATCAGACATGTGGGATTTCAAAGATCATAATAATATTAGCATTATTCAGCATTTGGTTTTCAGCACTGATATCAACTTAGTATATAGTATTATCCTAAACTTATCATTATAATTTCTAGCATTAGCAGTAACTAATGGTCCTTACACACTGTATACTTGGCATAAGAAATCAGAAATCAATGCATGATCAAACACGAACTCTGTGCCAAATAAAATTACTATCACTCATTTACTCAACTAGTTAAATGTGCTTGTTGGTGATTCCAGCACTCAAAACACAATCATCATTACCTTCAGAAAGTATGAGAGTGTAGTTTGGAAAAAGTAAGAGAAATGTTAGTGTGCTAATGTATGTGAAACAGAACATCCAAGTTCTGATAAATCACACAGTTTAGCAATGTGATCATATTTCTTCAGTATTATATTAATTAAATTTTATACAGACATTTTAAATAAAATTATGTAACCCACATTAGATATTTTATTCCAAAGTTAATTATTCTTTTTTCTTAACCAAATGTATTTTCACAACATAAAAGATCTCCTTTAGATAAATGCCTAAAGCAAGTTTTTAATTAAAATGGTTTTGAATTAGTTTAGGACACACACACACACACACACACACACACATATATATATATATATATATATATATATATATATATATATATGCAAAATGGCTACAAATCAGGGAAAAGCAGAAGACTATGTGCAAATCCTAATATGTTCCCAGTAATTCCATCTCTTTTTCTCCTGTTCATCATCAGAGAACAAAAGTATTTTCACAGGCCTCTTAAGATCACCTGTGCTAAAATTAGTCATGTGCCCATTCTGCCCCTCTTTGTGTTCCTTGCCACAATTTCACAGAAAAGAATATTACAAAAAGCTCTGGTCTGGGTTTGCTGTAGATGAATTGCTCACTACCTATCCTGGGATTTATGTATAATCTGAGGGTGATATTGCCCAGTAACCTGCCTCACTGGTTAAAATCAAATGAGAATATACATATAAAATGTATTAACCTGTTTTCTAATACTGTAACAACATACCTGGGCTTAGATAACTTTTAAACAAAAGAAGTTCTTTAGTTCATAGTTCTGGAGATTCAAGGGCATGCTTCAAGTTCTACTTGGGCTGGAAAAGGTTTTATGTCAGATGGCATCACAATAGTGGTAGTGTGAATGAGGGAGCAATCACATGTAAGACCACAAGCCACAATGGTCAAAGAAGGATCAGGCTTCTTCTTTTTATAACAATCCTCTTGAGAGGACTAACTCAGGGTCTCATGAGAACTACCTTAACCCTTTCCAGGTGGGGACCCCCAATGACCTCCTACTCCGTTCCACTTTGAAAACATCTACCACACCACAATATCATCACAATAAAAACCAAACTCACAACTCATGAATCTTTGAGGGAAAAACTCAAACTAAGCCCAAATCACGGCATAATGTATTTTATAAACTCCCACACACTGTATGAATAAAAGTTGTTATTATTCTAACTGTGATCCATGCCCACAGATTCAGCCCAATTTTATACACATAGATTCTAATAACCCAAGCCTAATCTCTATTTAAAGTGAATCAAGGGAGCCTGAGCTAAATAATTCAGATGGCTCAAAATGCAAGACATTCTTACTATTTCTCTTGCTATAAAATTACTACATTTGTCCTAGACTTATTCTAAGGTCTCAGTCCTATTATTCCTCAAAATGGATGAACTTCAAAAAAATTAATGAATGAACATCTTCTCCTTCAAATGCCTATTTTAACATCTAATACCAAGTCACCTCCCCCTCAAGTAGGTCTCTGCCTTGCTCTTTCTTGCCACGTTGGAAGATCTGACTTGAATCCATAGTCTATATCTGGGAACCCATGATGCCTCTATGCTTCTCTTATTCTGTGGAGCTGTCTGGCTTGTCTCAACAGGCTCTTTTTGGCTTGACATGTAGTTCAGCTATTTAGCAGATTTAGACCCAAGCTCACCAATTCTTCTCTAATCACAATTATCTGCAAAAGGAGCAAGATGCTTTGTGAAGTAGAGTTCTGTATCCCTGAAGATATTCAAGCCAAAAGTATATAACCATTTGCCATGGCTGCCTTCGTTGGAATTTAGACAGATCACTGCTCAACATTATGTCACCAGCTTACACATTCTGCCACTCTGGTTCTCTGAAGTTTCTGGCATTACAGTAGAGAAGATGTCATTGTGTCCTACCACACTAAATGAGTTTGAAAGGAAAGATACTATTTGCTTCTTATTTGAAAATTGTTTGTGATTTCAATTAAATGAAATATACTTCAGAAACACAAATGATCTGTTTGTGTAGACGTAAAAACTATTACCACACTAATGTCTTCATTAGAGATGGCAGTAATTAGAGGAAATGAAACCATTAATTCTGCCAAGAGCATTTTTTTTCTTTAAATCATGGATGGTAAGCTGTGTCCCAAATCAAAAATCCATTAAAGATATGCTATTTCTAATTACAATTTTGTTAGTATACTGTTTTTAAATATATATTGAATGCACTTTAGATTCTATCTATAAGTCAGTTTCATAAACTAAACTAAAATATGATTTATGCAAAAGTTTAGCAGTCATAATATTTTAGGAAAGACTGTTTATTCACATATAATATATAAACTATTTTAATACTCATTTTTCTTTTATTTTTATAACGATTTTATAATAATGCTGTTTTCCTTCAATTGTAGGACAGAAAATAAAAATCTTGACTACCAAATGCAGTAAGTTAAAGTCTAAAATGCTAATAGAAAATGACTAGTTTTCCTATTTTTTTAAACTTTTCATTTGTTTATGGAATAACAATGCCTGCAAAGGTGGATATTTTTGATCCACTATGGCATAAATTGCTGTTGTCTCTTTATCATACTTATTTGATGAAAACTGGTGTAAAGATAGCAAATATGATAAAGATATGGGATTTAATATGCAGAACAAGGAGTTTGGGTTGTAAAACCAGACAGCTCAGAATAAGAGGGATGAAAAGTACATAAGAAAAGAGAAGATGGATAAAGACAGGAATGAAAGCAGTTTGCAATGACCAGAAGAGGGTTTGCCAGGTGGAGTCTTGACTTGCCAAAAACCACTGTAGTTCAGGTCACGTTAACTGTTACAGTCACCTTTTTCACCGCTGTAACTAAAAGATCCGACCAGAACAACTATAGAGGAAGAAAGGTGTATTTGAGGGTTCATGGTTTTAGAGGTCTCAATCCATAGACAGCCAGCTTTATTCCTCAGGTCTCCAGGTGAGAACAACATGGTGGAAGAATGTGGCAGAATGAAGCCGCTCACATGAAAGCAAAGAGAGAGACTCCATTTGCCAGATACAAATATATACTTCCAAAGCCATGTCCCAATGCCCCACCTCCTCCAGCCACACCCTACCTGTCTTCATTTGCCACTCAATTAATTCCACCAGGTGACTGGTTCACTGACTGTATTAAGGCTCTTATAACCCAATCATTTCTTCCCTGAACCTTTTTGCACTGTCTCATACATGAGCTTTTGGGGGACACCTCACATCCAAACCATAACATTCTGCCCCAGGCCCCCAAAAACTCTCACTAATCTGACAATGCAAATTACATATAGTCTTTTTCTTTCTTTTCAGGCTTGGGATCTACAAAGAATAAAGATCAAGTTTGACTTGGATAGTTGAGGTTGACAGATTTATCATAACTATATCAAATATGTCATTTATTAATTTAAGATATTTCACATATAACTTCCACAAATTGTTTTTGGTAAAACAGAAAAAAGGTTACTTTGAGATGGTGTTGCATGCAGCAGTTAGAACCCTGGGTACAATCCCCAGCATGAAAAAAATTAGTTGCCTTAACTTATTATTCCACTCAAAATGTTAATTATGGGGCTGGGAATGTGGCTCAAGTGGAACGCGCTCACCTGGCATGCGCGGTGCGCTGGGTTTGATCCTCAGCACTACATAAAATAAAATAAAGATGTTGTGTCCACTGAAAACTAAAAAAATTAATATTAAAAAATTCTCTCTCTCTGTCTCTAAAAAAATTAAAATGTTAATTAAATCATTCTAAATTAGTATCAAACTATAATTAAAATTAATTCCTTAAACGTGAAATCATATTTGGATGTACGATATTGGAACATAGTAACAGTATTAACTTTGTGTGATCAAAAGTTTAAAAGTTTAACTTTGTTTAATTGAAAACATTTCAAAAAAGTTTTTAAGTTACACAATGAAGTTTGTACTTATAAAATCCTTATTGTATATTTCTTCATTATATGTAAACCAGTGGGGAAAAATTAAGCAGTTATTGCAATGCATTCTTTTTTATGCTGCCTGTTTGTATTTCTTCAACCCTGATTAGCAGGAATCACATTCTCTAAAGTTCACCAGTAGAAATATACAAAGTCAAGTGTCTTATGTAGTTTTACACTTTCACTCTGTCTTGCTGTGTAGTCTTTTTCCAAGAGTCTCCATAGTCTCAAAATTTCCAAGATTGTTCAAAGTTCAAGTCTTCTCTGAGAATCAAGGCAATCTCACATCATGAGCTCCTGTGAAATAAAAAGCAATTTACAAGTATCCAATGTGTAACCATTTCCATTTACAAAATTAGGAGCATAAAAAGAAGGGATAGGAAAAAGTAAAACTAAAATCCAGCTGGGCAAACAGGTCCTGTAGTTCTGTGTCTGGCATCTAGAGCACATGGCATGATGTCCTCTCCATAGGACTTATGTAGCTTCACCCTTGTGGCCTTATTGGTTGCATCCCAAGTGACCTTTCTCTTTGGTTTGTCTCTGCTCAATTCCTATAGCTTTCCTAAGACCTTGTCCCACATTACTGGCATTTCTTAATCTCAGGGGTCTCCACTGCAGCTTCAGCTTCCTCCTTATATCTCCATACTTTGCCCTTTCAGGGGCTGTCCTCAGGAACTCCAACCCTGCTGCACTTTGCCTGGCCTCCCAGGACTTCCTTTGAAATCTTGGTGGAAACCTCCATGAACCCTAACTTCAGCATCCTGCATTCCTGCAGAACCAGCACCATGTGGTTGATGCCAAGTTCTGCTGTCACATGGAGCAGTAGCCCAGCCTCCAAGGACCCTGGGCTGCAGCAGCCTCTGAGTGTCTGGATGGCTGAGAACATTGAAAAACTTCCTAAGCCCCCTTGTGCGAGAGGATTCCCCACTGGTCTCTTCTCAAAAGAATTTTCACTTTTACTTGCTTGAACCTGAGATGGGTGTGGTCTTGCCAGCTCCTAGGATGCCCTCAAAGCCATCTTTCTTATTGCTTCTAGGCAGAGTCTTCAGGATTTCTTTAGTGGCAGTAATGTCTTTAACAACTGCAACTTCCTTAGGCCCAGTTTTACTCCTGCCGTCCAAGTTTTTCAAATCTTCCTGCTCTGTTTTCCACTTCTGAATATCACAATAAACTTGGCTAAAAGCTACCAGCAATACCCATGCCATTTCCTGAATCCTGTGCTAGTGCTCTAGACATTTCTTCTTCCAAATTTAGCAATCCATTGCTTTTAAAATCAGCCTCACAGAAAGTCTCAGGACACAGGCATAATGCAGACAACTTTTCAGCCAGAATATAACAGGAATGGCCTGTAGTCCAAATTCCAATAGAGACCTTCTCTGAACCCTCTCGCCTTTCATCACTGTCCATAGTCCTGTTGGTTTTCGTGTCTTCTGAGCTCTCACCAGAATCAGCCATTAAGCTCTATTTACGACAATATAAAGCATATCCAGCTTGTACTGCTAAACATCTCAAAATTTCTCCCACCAATTGCAAAAAGCTCAAAAAGCTTCTGAACCATATGGTCAAGTTAGTCATTGCAATAACCCCACTGTTGGAACTAATTTCTGTTTTAATCAGCTTTTTAGCTGCTGTGACTAAAAGACCCAACGAGAACAACTTTAGAGGAGGAAAAGTTTATTTGAGGGCTCACAGTTTCAGAAGTCTCAGTCCATATAAGTCCTTGGTGAACCAGAACAACATGACAGAAGAATGTGGCAGAGTAAAGCGGCTCACATGATGATTATGAAGGAGAGAGAGAGAGAGAGAGAGAGAGAGAGAGAGAGAGAGAGAGACTTCTCTTGTCAGACACAAATATATAACCCAAAGCCACACCCTCAATGCCCCACCTCCTTCAGCCACACCCCAGCCTTCAGTTACCACTCAATTTATCCCATCAGGTGATTGATTCATTGATTGGGTTAAGGGTCTTGTAACCCAATCATTTCTTCTCTGAACCTTCTTAAATTTTTTCACACATGAGCTTTTGGGGGACACCTCACATCCAAACCATAACATTAAACCAGTTTAGAACTACAGCAACCAGAGGATTTTGCTTTCCTGCAAGCAAATGGAGTCTCAAAAAGTAACTATGAAAGTTAATAAATTCACTACCTCTAGTGACAGGAATGCTAATGGAAGACAGGAGATTCTTAAGACAAGACTTTGCTACTTATGGTGGAAGCAATAGAGTATCAGGACAGTTGCACCTAAGTTAAGACCCAAGTCTGAGATGGAGACCAGGTAGACCTGCATTCTCAGTACAAGGTACTCAGGAGAGAGAATCTATGTTTATCAAATCTAATTCTCTAGCAAGTAGTAAATAAGCCTGTTCTTAATCTAGAGGGAGATAAGGTAAATATCAGAATAAGGTGCTTTTTTCCTGGAAATGAGCTCTCTCAATTCTCAGGGTTACCAGTTAAATAAATAAACCTGAAAAGTAGCCTTCAAGAAAAAACCACTATTGTGACATTAGCATATTCAGCAAGATGTATGGGAGTGCAAGAGGCCCCCTACTGCCCCTCAATGATAAAGAATAGTAGTTCTCATAAAGCTGTAATCCTAACAACTCAGAAGTCCAAGGCAGGAGGATCGCAAATTCAAGGCCAGCCTGAACAACTTAGTGACATCCTATCTCAAAATAAAAATGTGAAAGGGGTTGGGGATGTAGATAAGGAGTAGAGTTCCCGTGGGTCAATCCCCAGATACACACACACACACACACACACACACATACACACACACAAAACTGTTGAGATGCCCAAATCAGCATCACTACAAAACCTATTACATATGCAATCATGGACCTCACTCCAGACTTAGATAATCAGAAAACTAACACCAAGTTTAATAAGCCCACTTGGTCATTCTAGAGGATCCCTAAAGTTTGACAACCAAGAATGTAAAGTCAAACGATTCATATCAGGATTCTGGGTTCAGCCAGGGTTTCCACCAACCTCCTGGGCTTGTATCTCAACCTGTATGGGTCTTAGTATCTTTATCTATAAAAGAAGAAAGTTAAATAATTTCTGATTCTTTATTGTTCAGATTCAATGAAATCCTGCCCACCCTGACCTGTAGCTTTGTAAATATTTTCTGTATTAAAGATCTTGAAATGCATATGGCAAATATTGGTAAAGCCAGGAGAGATTGGGTAGCAAGTAAGCAGGTTTTCAGGGTTTTGAAAGCTTCTTCCAAAATCCAAAATCTAAGGCTAGTCTTACAGATGTGTAGAACTTATCAGTAGCTTGAGGTAAATGCAAATTATCCTACCTGTAATAGATCAGCATGCACATTCAGAAGATCTGTTTATTGATTTACAGTGGTAACTATAACTGAACCAGTCTTGTGTGCTCTGGCCTGAGCATTCTCTTCCAACAGGCTAGAAATTATAAGTTTTTCTTGAGGAGCGTTGATGCAGAGCAGAGAGGTGGTTGTGCTGACAGTTGAATGTTCTGAGATTGCTGGTATGACCATGAATATAGTAGGAATATTCCCATTGTCACAGGGCAGGTTCACTTCCAGAGCTTGGACATATCTCCTGTGAATAATTCTCAGATGGGCACAAGTGGTTGCCCACCTAGATTCTCTTAACTGCTATACATCATTTTTATATCCACACATTCTTTCATTGGCTGATTTGACCAAGTTTTGGTTATATTCTAGTCAACTCTCAAATACCTAGAAACCTTCTGCTTCTCTTTAGTGACATTGCACAGTCTCTGCCTTCATCATTTAAACCTTGATTTTAAAGCTAAAGTCTCAGAAGACAATCAGAATCTTATTTCCACAATTACCATAGATTTTCGTTCTCTCCTGTGTTCCCTGTCCCACCTCCTATATGTTAAATGGTCATCAATTAAGGAAATAGAGACTCTTCAGAGTAGTTACCTTCATTTATAGTTTTTGTGATGTGTGATTCTTTTAGTCCAAAAGCAAAATGTTATTTTGTCCCCAAGAGCTTATTAACAGAAGGCAAGTTTTAATTTATAATGAGCAGTAGATGCTGAGAATCTGTTGGGCTATTTAGCTATCTGAATTAATACAATTCATTTCATTTCATTTGTAATGAGGAATTAGTTAAAGCCAAACACATTTACATCATTCATAAAAAGTGAATGTCTGAGCAAATACTCAAGAAATATGATCAATGATGACAATAAATATAAATAATTCCTGTTCATAAGACATTTTCTCTAAAACTTCATGAGTCCCATATCACCCACATAATTTTTTGCTTTTATAGATATTACCTAAAAATATAGTCTATACAGATTTCTCTAAATGTTTATTAATTATAAACCTCAATTAGGAAAAGGATAAGCATTCCTAATACTTAAGTCACGAGACTTATTTAAAAGTATGATTTGGGGGGGATACAGCTGTAAATAAGGTGTATTTATTCTGCATATTGCTGTACCTATTTTATTTCAAACACATCAATGCTTGAAGTTTAAAATTAAATGTGCTTTCCCTGTAGATTAATATTATCTTTTTTTATCTTCATCAAATAGAAGTAAATTGCTTGATTCAATAGAATCCAGTCCCATCTCAGTGGCTCTCTTTGTTGTTTTTCAGAAATGAGAGAAATTGAAAGTTGAAAAAGCATTCATCATCAGGAGAATTTGTTTTAAAAGCATCCACTCTCCCATACAGCCAGCAGATAAATTACCTGCTCTTCAAGAGAGCACAATTAGTTTTACATTATACTAAACAAATCAGCTCCTTAAGTGGTTGTCTCCCTTGAGAAAAAGGCAGCAAGAATGTCATAGTTTGTCTTCTTTCTCCCCGGCCTTTAGAAGTCTTTTCTCAGGCTGCATGTTGTATAAAAGCTCCATGAATATATTTTACTACTGTTTTTCAAGAAGGAAAATTATATGCTTGACTTGCATCCATATGGTTAATAATACCTACTTCACAATGCAAAGTTAATGAAGCTTTTTGTTTTATAAATGACAGGCAGAAGCTTTATGGCAAGAAGTAAGACTTCAATTACTTTCAAACCTACCTTTCTTCTTCCCACAATAATTATTTTTATATAATCCTTTACAGTTAAGGAGCAAAATAAGGGGGAAATGTACTAAGGATGATGGAAGATGCACAAAAAATCTGTAGGCTGTTTTTTGTTCCTCTTAATCAAACAGTTGCTTAATTACCAATGCCTCTTTTGAGATGCACAGGATGATGTAAAAACCCACTAAATTAATGTTACCTGCCAAGACCTGCAGAAACACAAAGATTAGTCAACACAGCTATGGCACCACTTTTAGCATTTTCCACTCATAATAAGAAAGTGATCAATGGAGACTTTGGAGGAAAGAGTGCAATTACAATCATATAAATAATCTTGGTTCCTTCCTACACACAGGGGTTATCAATCAAAAACTCAAAAACTGCTATGCCTCAGTTTCACATAGCAGCATTAGCCTAGAGGTTAATTTAATTTTATTTCTTTTTCATTTTTACATTGATAATTGATCATTTTTGGTATGTGCCTACAGGTTATGTATGAAATTTCCTTTGTACCACACAAAAGAGCAGCATGCCTATTTTGTACCAAAACTTTGTGCTTTAAAGACTAATGGACTTTCCCCATGTGTATAAACGCAGCCTAGAATTACATGAAGAACATGTGTGAGTGATGTTTTCATTTTTTAAAATGCATCTATGTATAATCACTAGATAGTATATATTGGGTAAGGAGAGAGAAAGGAAATAAAAGGGAAAAAGGAGTGAGGGAGAGAAACAGAGAAAGAGAATCAAAATATCAAAATATATTTGTTTCTTACTCCTAGAAGTTTTGAAATATAATTCATTTAATGTTTTTTTTAATTGTAGGAAAAAGACTCTGAAGGAAAGGTATCTTGTCAATTTTAAGTTAAGTGTGATTTATTAAGGTTTTAAAATCAAATTGTTAGGCATTTATTATTAGGATTATATTTATAAATACAGCAAGTTATACAAACAACTTCTGAGAGTCCTTTGAATAATGACTAGCCCAGATTAGTTAATTAAATGCATTCAAACATTATAAATGGCATTTGTAAATTCAATACATCTGATATCTTCTTGAAAAGTACTTTATTTGTGTGGTTTAATAAATAGTCTGAGAGTGAAAATTTTCTTAAAATCTAATAAATCAAATGTATCATTATTATGGCCAAAAGTTTTCTTATTCCAATATAATGCAGAAGCATAGTAAGATTTCAAGTCATAAAACTGAAATCCTATTCTAGATTAATTTTTCAGTGTATGTTCTAAACTAAAATCACAAGAATATTACTCAAGCTAAATTCTCTTAAATAACATAAGCACTCAAGTTACCAAATGGGCACAGGTTTTCTCCTTAACAAAAAATACTGGTACTAGGATTTCTATTGTCATAAGCATTTTATATTTAATTTGAACCCTTCTAGAATGAAAAGGTGTGTACTCACTGAGGACAACATTCCAGTTAACTGAAATTATTGAGATGGTCGTATTGATGAATGTGAAAGATGAGTGTATAGGAAGGAGAGATTACCATCGAGGTTCACTGAGCTCTTTTCCACCAGAAATCTTGGCCAGACCTGAGAACTTAACCTACAGACATTCACAGCAATTCTCATCACTCAATAGCAAAGCTCAGTCTTTTTCAGAATCTTTTAATGGGCTTCCAAAATTTCTGTCTACTCACAGTAGATCAGCAACTCCCTTTCAAATAGTTGCCTTGATTTGCATGTATTTGACTCTTAAGACATACATAAACTTTTCCATTTAACTGAAAAGACCTTTGAAATTGATGGGATGACAATAGGTGCAATCATATTTTCTATCAAAGTATAAAGACCTGAAACTTGGTAAGATTCTAAGATAAGTAATTGCCTTTTCGCATTAATTGAATTTTTTATCATTTTCATCTTCAATTTCTCAATTCAGTTCTTCAACCAATTAGATTTGAGGTTTTATATGATGTTTTTGACTCACAGTTGCACCATGAAATTTATCTTCCACAGTCTTTTCTGTTTCTGGCCTTCTTCTTTTGCAAGTCAGATTGTGTAACTCAGATCAGAGACCTGTAGATCCCAGGTACAAAAATGCTTAAATGCACCCTGTTGGGGAAAGTATGCTACAGTCACTCTTATTAAGGACAGCAAAGATTCATGGGCAAATCAAATCCTTTCTTGAGCCTGGAACTTCAAGAGGTTCTGCTCTTACATAAGAGCTCAAGCTGAAAAACAATTGCTAATCTCAGGCAACAAATTGGATGGATTGAAAAAGTATTTATTGCTATAAAAAATAAATAAATTTAAGATTGCCTTGAACAATCAATCTAAGAATCTGTCACCAAAAATATTCATCCTATGGTGGAATCAGATGAACATCATTACCCTAGGTTCATGTACAACTGCACATAATGGTGTGACTCTACATTGTGTACAACCATAGAAATGAAAAATTGTGCTACATTTATGTACAATGAATCGAAATGCATTCTGCTGTCAAATTAAAAATCACCCTAAGGCTGGGGTTGTGGTTCAGCATTGTGCCAGGCACTGGGTTTGATTCTAAGGACCACATTGAAAATTAATAAAGTAAAGTTATTGTGGCCATCTACAACTAAACAAAATAGAAAAAATATTCATCCTAAGGATCTAACTATTTCTTTATCCCTCTCTTGATTAAGCCCTAAAATCTAACTTACATCTTCTCATGCTAATAACAATGAAACACAAATCCCTGTGTTTTAAAATACTTTTTTTCTTTTCTCAGTTTCTACAGATAAAGTGATCTGAAATAATATATGATGACACAAAAACAGAAAAGAGAAACTGTGACAACCCCCAGAAATGTGAAAGAAGGTTTCCTACTGGATTGCAGCATCTTTGATTCGATTTGTATAAAAACCCAAATAAATAAGATGGACAGTATTGTTCAATTTTAGAAATTCCATTTCTTCTATGTTCTAAGCTGTATAATTGTCAGGTTTTTATGATTTAAATTGTAAATGTGTTTCCCTCTTGCTAATTATGTTTTTTTTTTAAGTCTTAAACTGTGAAGGACATTTATGAATGGTAAGAGAGACACTGTATACAAATGTATATTTGTAAAAGCTATTTTTATGATTAGCATGTCTCATTGTTGACCATATATAGAGTCAGGTGGTATGGCAATTCTACATTTAAAGCTTATTTACAATAGCATCATGTAAGAAAAGATACATTGTATGCTAGTTTTTATAATTTATTTTTAATTTATAGTTTAAAGTACTTCAGATCATAAGGATAAAATACTTGAAAAAGTTATATTTCTGCCCTCTATAAGCACCATTTTTATTAATAAAGAATGCAGTTATTTCAGATGTGAAACAACAGTTAACTGCTGGTTTGACCTGTGACTAAATTGAGCATGCTTCGCTCTACTGAACTGAAATGATCCAGTTATTACCTAATATTTCAGTCTAGGCATGAGATTCCGTGGACAGGTTTAAATGTTCACACAGGTGAGAACTAGATTGACAAAGAAAAGATTGTCTTGTCTTTGGATCCAAAAATCTCAATTAGTTCATACATCACTTCACTTCATCTCCTGTTCCTAGGAATTCTTCATTCCCAAGCATTGCAAGTGTTTTCCAAATACTCTTAGCTATTGTCTTGTGCTGTGGAAATGGAATAAACCATCTTCACAGACTGTAGAATCCAGCATATAATTTCTTAATAAATACTGTTTCTTTTAAAACAAAGTTGGTGTGTGTCTTTCCTTTGGGGTGTACTTGGTTTTAATCTTCAGTGTGAACTTTTTTTTCAGTCATTGCAAGGACACAAAATTAGCCCAATAATGAAAGTATGCATCTTTATTGAAGTGTGTATTAGATGATCTATATGACCACACTCTTCATGAAGTGATCTGTATTCTGAAACACATTAGTTTGCCATGTCAAAGAAATCCAGATGGCCCTCAGACCTTGACAGAGGTCACACTCTCATTCGCATTTCAAGAAGGTATATTTTTCCTCTAGATACAGAATTTTAAGAAGCTATTTCAGGATAGAAAGCAAATCAACCTTATCTGGAAGCATTTGTGCTCTGCCAGATTAAATTTCTGTATCTAAATTACTGCACAATCTATATTAAAGAGCAGGGAGACAATATGTGTCACCAAAATCACTGGGGGAGAGGAAGTTCTTTTTTCAAAGAAACTGAGGAGATTATAAAATCACCTTGATATGTATTTCCTTAGTTCTCTGTATAATTTCTTCAAGGTAATTTATCCTCTTTCTCTGTCTTTCAAATATAAACTAATGAAAATATGATATAATTTCATTGGATGAAGGCTATCAAAACCAAAGTTCTGAAGAAATTAAAAAGAAGTGCAAGGCCTGTTATTAAAGAAAATATGCTACATATTCTTATTTAATGTCTTTTAGAAATTTTTACTATAGAACTTAAGACCCAGATAAGGAATGTATTTCCCTTCTAAGGAGATGTGAAAACCATAAGGTTAAACCCTGCTCACCCCCTTTTGCTGGTCATAATAGGAATAGGCGAATTTGTGACTTCCCATGATTGGATTCAGAAACTGAATGTGGTTCCATATGGGATGAAATCAGCACAATGATTATTTGGTTTGCTACCAAGTAGGAAAATTTGTTGAGAATAATCTGGTGCTCCAGGGAGAGTCTATTACAGACAATGTGTGTCAAGAAATTACATATGCAAATGTTTTTCCCAATTTTCCCTTTGTTTGTCCTTGTATTATTCAATAAATAGTGTGGTATTATCTAGCACTATCATAAATTATTAAAAGTATCATAATTTCCCTGGTGGTCATCAACAATTCTTAAAATAAGATTAATAATTAAAATTTATAAAATGAATGCTTTGTTATTGAAT
This sequence comes from Marmota flaviventris, assembly GCF_047511675.1. Classification (NCBI taxonomy): domain Eukaryota; kingdom Metazoa; phylum Chordata; class Mammalia; order Rodentia; family Sciuridae; genus Marmota; species Marmota flaviventris. The sequence goes on along the minus strand of NC_092512.1, from coordinate 49,436,216 downwards.
CTGATTTTCTTCCCACAGGCTCTGAGATATAACGTCAGTCTTTCTCTTGTTTCATTGCCCATTCCTACTTTAAGAATTTCTTTTGATGACAAAGATAGAATAAAATACACATCAGGTCAACAAAGCATAGATGACTTGAAATCGTAATCCCTGTAGGTTTACTTTAACAACTTCAAAGAAAACTTATAAGAGCCAAGGCTAAGAAGAAGGGAATATGAACTTTTTCCAAATAATGTCAAGCTCATAAAAAAAAAAAAAAAGCTAACAGAAAGAAATGGGGGCAAATGAGGACATACTTGCTATGTTCAGTTCAGTTCAAAGAAAATTAGACCCTGCTTGAAATTAGGTAAACTGGTCACCGGTGGTTACAAGCATGGGGAAATTACAAATTCTGTGTCCTTCTTCAACCAAAGAATATTTGACAAAGCGTAAGTACGGAACAGAATAAGAGGCAAATAAAACAGAAGATAGGCCTGGAAGAAACTATTTTAAATGAGCTAAAGTTCAAAAAGCAAGATGCACACCTATTAAGAAATAAAGATGAAACAGGCCTGAAGTAAGTTAGCAGTCATTACCTGAAACTCAACTTGAAAAGAAGGTCATCTGTCAGTGTCGGCTGGCCACAAGATTCAGAAATGCAGATCTGGAATCTCTGATTTTCCAAGAGAAGGTAGACTGTGAGTTCTAAATGAGATACTGTGTTTTGTTTCTTCAGTTTTATTAAAATGTAAATCTGAAACTGAATTAAGGCATGTATGTGATTTATAATAGTTGTAAAACTTTTAAAAAAATGAACTCACAATTATGAGAAGCAAGAAAAGTCAGGATTATAGCTGATGAAAAAATAAGAAAGAATAGACTCTAGAAAAACAAAAGTACTCAACATTGTCATATTTATTAGGAAAATGATTTGAATCAAATATGGCAAAACGTTTCATAAAGGTTACAATAAGCCCTACTGATATTCGTGATATTTTTCTGTGTTTCATGGGCTTAAGATACTTCCTAATAATAAAAGTCTATGATGCATATCTCAATATTACAGAAATAGAAATAGATGTACGTTCTGATGACATGGAGACATGAGTGATAGAAATAATTCAGATAAAGATGGTGATTTGGATCTTTGGATTCCTCAATGGTCTGAATTTTTGATCCATCTTTTCCAGATATGTTCAGATTATTGGGAAAGAATATAAACTGAAGAAAGAGAGATGTAGTACCTAGTATTCAATACCATTCTTGAAAAAAAAAAGGAATCTGCAAATGAATTAATTATTTTGTGGTTGAAATAATTTCCTCTTGGTACTTGAGAGATTTGAAAACTGTCTAGGAGTTGAAATATTGTGTATGCAAGAACTTCAACTGCCTAAGCATGAAAAAGGATCTCTATCTTTACATTCTATCAAATGGAGCTTGTACATCACAGGTAATTTCTCCACAGTGTAGGGCATTAAATAAAATAGACTTATTTTTGCAATTTTTACCCAAACATTATAAACATTATTTAAAAAATAACAAAAATTTTACTTTGCTGAACAACTACTATGCACTGGCACTTTGCTAATTATTTTGTATGTATTGTCACCAGTACAAAGAGGAAAGTTGTTGGGCAGATGTTATACCCAGTTTATAGTTAAAGCATATCCTTTGTTCATTCATCAATTCTTAATTGAGAATCAACTCTATTCCAAGCACTGTTCTTTACAACCAAGGTCCAGCTGTAAATTATAAATGATGAAATTCCCTGGAAAAGCTTGTTCTCTTATGAGGGACAACATCTGACAGGGCTTAAAAAAAAAGCAAATATGTAGTACTGAAGATTATAATGACAATAAAAACCTAGAAGAAAACAAGACCAGGAAGGAAAGAGGGAATAACTGGGCTTTAAATGGATGCTTTAAATAGGCTGGCCAGAGAGGTGTCTTTGGTAAGACAACCTTTGAGCAAAGGTAGGTGAGGAGTGAACAATGTGGCCATTTATGGGGAATGTGTTCTGAACAAAGGGAACAAGTACACGCCCTGGGGCAGGAATGGAATTCGCATGTTCAGGAATTGCAAGACTGGCAGTTTGTTTTGATGGGAATAAATATGGAAAAGTAAGAGGTAAAACCCCCCAAACAGTCACAATTCCAGATCACAAAACCTTAAAAGTGATTCAGAGTTCACTGGCTTTTTGCATTGGATAGGAAAGCAGTGGGAGGTTTTGGGCAGAAGAAATAAAATACCTCACTTAAGGATTAAAAGAAATCATTTAGGTTGCTAAATCAAGAAAGACTATAGAAATGAAAAGAATTCAGAAATCCCTGGATTCTAGGTTGGGAAATCTCAACATGAGCATGGCCTATACCTAGAGTAGTCTGACCAAAGACAGATGTGTTCACTTATTCACCAAATATTTGCTGAGCCCATGCCTTATTCCATATGCATGCAATGATGAATACAGATCCATTGTCTCAAGGCAATTTAGTCTAGTGAGTAATGATGGGCAATAGCTGAATAAAGATGGAAAGAATGAATCAGACAGAACTTTCATACATTCACATATGAACACACCACCAGTGGTACTCCACGTTATGCACAATCACAAGAATGAGATCCTAATAAGAATAAATTATACTCCATGTACAATATGTCAAACTACACTCTACTGTCATGTATATCTAAAAGGAAAAATTTTTTAAATGCAAAAATAAAATGTTTAAAATGCTATTAGAAACTTAAAAGAATTTTGTATGCCAAAATCCTGCTCCTATGGCTGTGATAAAAATAGGTTGAGAATCATATTTTTAATTACCTTGGCTCAACCAACTGAAACAGAGCAGCAAACCTGTGCTAAAGTATGAAGGACAAAGCTTAGATTCACCACAACTTTGTATTCTGACTCCACAAACTATCTGTATGTTGAAGAAAATAGAACTGTTTCCCCAAGCACAAGGGAAGTCTCTTCCAAGACAGCTACAGTGATAACACACATCTGCATACTCATCAGCTCTTTCCACTCTAAGGCCACAAAGACACTTTCATTCTCAATACATAAAATGGCAGCCAATGCACAGAACAAAATAATTACTTTCCCTCAGTTCACCTTCTCCTAATCATGAGATCCTAAATTTGATCCAGTACCAAAGGGCCAGCCACCCCAGAGAATGATAAGCCTCTCCTTAACCGCAGAGCTAAGAATTTGAACTTTGACAAATCTAAGCCAATGAGTCTCCACATTTGCCAATAACCGGGAATTTTTCAAATACAGACAACCATACACCATTCTCAAATATGCTGATTTAATTGGTTTGCTAGTGTAAAGGGGATGTTTTGCTTTTATTTTTGTAAGTTACCAGGTGATTTATGTGCAAACAGAGTTGAGAACAACTGACCTAAGCTAATTATGGAAATTCATTCTCTTAACAAAAGTAATTGATTTGGAAGAGAACATGTAACATGGTGCTTCCCAACAAGAAATGAAGACATTTCTTCTGGGTAGCTCCTCAGGAAGATGAGCTTGCTGATGACATAGTTGAGGATTAGGTTATTTTCTACCTGCACATAAAGCTAGGTGAGGATATGAAGGCTGGTGCTCCTATAGTCATCTTCTAACAATGAGGAAAGTAATCAGCATACGGAAGAGACAGAATATGAAATATTTATAACATCTTTTATCTGCTAAAATAATAAGTTGAAGCCACTTCTCCTTCTTATTATACGAATTAACAAATAGGCTATTGTTCAAATAAATTTTGTATGAGTTTTATTTTCTGTATTTAAATGTAGAAAATGGATAAATAATTATCATACTTACCTGAGAAAAATATAAATTAATTAGAATTAGTGAATGCTGTTTGAGATAGGTTTTTTTGTTTGTTTGTTTTTGTTTTAATTAACGTATCCCAATAAAGAGCTGCAAGCTTGTAGGCTCCTTTTCAGATGCTGTTTCCTGGGTAAAGAACAAAATAGTTAAAGAAGGAGAAATAGCCAAAAACAGAGAAAAAGCCAAACCAAAAAAAAAAAAATCCGTTTACTTCAAATTGTACCATAAGCTGTGACAATTAACCTGCCTTTGGGAAAGCAACCAGCACCCAAGCAATGCATGGAATTCTATCTACCTTTCAGTTTGCAAACAGAAGACAAATTCTCTACATTTATAAATAAGCAAGGGAAAAACAAATATATATAAATATCTATATATTTTTAATAAACTATATTATGGAACAAGGGACTGTTTCCCCGACACACACAGCTAAAACAAACACCCCATTGGGGCTCACCCAGAGAGTGACAATTTTGGTTTATTGCCACTGTTGACAGTGAGACCTCAAAATCAAATTAGAAGGAAACAATCATAATAAAATCCACAACACTCAGGAATAAAAATGAATAAATGTCAAGGATAAAAATCAAAGATGTAATTGAAGAAAATTTTCCTTAGTAAGAACAGGTGCACAGATCATAAAAGGGCTTATCTTACTCTAGGAAAAATTAATTTAGAAGGAAATACAACTTACAGAAAAAGAAAGATCTAATATTAATTCAGTAACGTATCCAGGAAGTTTCAAATAACTGATCCAAAATAGCTAAAGCCGAAGATATGATAAGAAAATTTTATGCTCAAAAGTGCTTCACCCAACATATTGCACTTAATGTGTGAGAGCACCAGGGAAACATCTCAGATATCTATATACCCAGAACATATGTCATTTGTGTTGAATTCCTGAAAATACTCCAGAATAATTTACTTGAAGATATTCTACATAATTTCCAAAACTGAAAGTGTAAAAAACATTTTAGAACAAATATTGAATGATAACTATAAAGTTTAATAAGTCAAAAAATTAGTTGCCTGTAAATAATTATTGCAAAAATATTTATGAAATAGAATACATAATAGCAAACAAAAACATTATAAAAATATGAAGTATATGTGAATACAATTGCTGTTTTTTAAAAAAAACCTGCTTTTGTAATTTCAGATAGAGTTAATGAAGTTGATTAGAAAAGGACAAGAAAAGATAATGTACGCTAAATGCCTGGTTATACACAGCTCCATTTATTTCACCAATATTCAGTAAGTATCTGGTATATTTCAGGCATACTTCTGGGTTCTTTAAATATAACAACAGATAAGCAAAAGAGATGAAAACCTTCATCTTGGTGGCATAGACCAGGGTACCACATCTATATTTTATATAAAGGTAATCACTAATAGAAATAGAACAAAGACCTTACAAATACTCAAAGACAACAAAATAAAGCAAGACATTACCCTAAAAGAGAAAGGAAGGATGGAAGTAAAATGTGACGCATAACATGCTTTTAAAAGCTTAAATGCAGAATAAGAAAACACTATGTCAAACAATAAATAAAAATAAGCTATATCAGCCTATTGAGAGGTTAAACAAAAGAAAAGAGCAGTCAATATTAGGCTAGAATGTGATGTGCTACTTTTGAGGAGGTACAAGAAAAATAACATTAAAAAAATTAAAACTGAAGGGACAACTAACTCCCCCAAAAGTTTATGCTTGGGGTTTTTGTCATGTGATATTTATTAAATACTCAAGCTGGTTTATTTCCTTGCCATGCAATTCATTTTCGATCACATAAAAGGCTAATTACTAATCCATAATCTTGGATTAGTAAATGAGTCGGTAGAGTTATTTTTTTAATGAAACCATCAGAATACTCATATAAAAACCTGGCAAAAGTGGGTAACAGGCAAAAGCTAAATATAGATACTACACCAATGGAGATGTAAAAAGTTGAAATCAGAATACTAGCAAAATAACTAAACAAAATATAAAAAAGCTCACATGACCAAATATGGCTTTTTGAGAAATGGACACACGCGCTCTTACACATACACACATGTAGGTGTGTATCTTAGAACAACATCCCACTTCACACTGAAAAAGGTATTTCAGTTGCATATAAAACAAAAATATCCTCTACTAAGGATATTAAGGACGTTAGTGCAGTAAAGTCACAAACAGAAACGAATACTACGACTATTAGAAGAGACGAGAATGTTTTTTGTTTGTTTGTTTGTTTGTTTGTTTAAATGTGATATGGACTATCAACCTCCAAAGCCCAAGAAGTGGAAATAAGCACACACTTGTCTTAATTGTGGGTTGGGGGTTTAAAACTGAAATATCTAAAAAAGTAAAAACTTATGCAGCTCTGTAATCTATAAATAATAACTGAAAATAGAATGAAAAATATTTCATTTTATGATAAAAATATCTAGTGAAAATCAATAGGAATAAACTCAATAAGAAATGCACAAAGGTACATAGCACACACCACAAAATTTTATTTATAAAAATATACAATAAAAATATATGAATGTATATGAGCCATATATATACATTTTCCAGTAGTAAATTTGAAGTTATAAGTATGCCAACTTTTTGTACATTAATGCTATAAAATTTTCCATAAGTGTCTGAGACCTCTTCTACTCTTTTTCACTTTTAATACCATTTCATATGCTGATGAGTCCCAAAAGTACACAAATTGCCCTGCCTCTCTTAAACTACAGCCAACTTCTCACTGACACTTTTGCTTGGATGTCTTACAGCCTCTCAAACTGAACTCTTGTTGTTCCACTATCTCTAGCATCCCCTATAAACGATAACTCTACCGACTCATTTACTAATCCAAGAAATTTCAGTGTCATCTTGGATTTCTTCTTTCTCACTTGGCCCCTCCAGGTTACCAACTGCATTTTGTTCCTTCTGCCTCCAAATATACCTTGAACCTATCTACTTTCCATTATCCCATATAAAATATTCCAGCATGTCTAATTTACCTCCTTCCTTCCAGTTTATTCATAGTTCTAATCTAAGAGTCATCCTTCTAAAATGTCAATGTAAAATGTGAATTGCTACACAATTATTTAAAAACTTAATAGCATCCTCTTACAGTTTAAATATAAGTTGTCTCCCAAAAGCTCCTATGTAATGTGATGCAGGAATTTTCATAAATGAAATGATTAGATTATGAGAAGTATGACCTAATAAGTGGATCAATCCACTGATATAAATTAACTAGGTGATAACTGCAGGCAGGTGGGAAGTGACTGGAAGAAGTAGGTCACTGGAGGTGTGTCTTCAGGGTTTACAATTTTGTCGCTGGTGAGCAGAGGTCTCTCTCTCTTTCCTGGCTGTCGTGTTCTAAAATGTTTTCCTTCCACTATGATGTTCTGCCTCACCTCAAATCCAGAGCTATGGAGTCAGTCAAGCATGGACTGAACATCTGAAACAATGAGCCAAAATAAACTCTTCCTCCTCTACATTGTTCTTGTCAGATCATTTAGTCACAGCAATGAAAAACCTGACAAAACACATCTTAATACCACTAAAGTAAATCCAAAGCCCTTGCCATTGCCTCTGAGGCCCTGAATGTCTAACCTCTGCTGCTTTCCCTACTTGTGGCATCCTTGAACATATTTTTGGACTCTCTTTTGCACTTTAGGCCTATGTCTCTGCAGGACCCAGGTCTAGAATGCTTTCCCTCCATCTCTGTATGAGGCCGGCACAAACTCACTCACTGATCTTCAGATTAAGATTTAATACCATTCTGACACAGGTCTCCCCATTCTTTGCTTCCACACCCTTATTCTTTATCAATATTGATTGTCTGCACCATGCCACTTCCTAATTCCTAATTTATGAGCTTGTTCACTCTCAAAGTGCCTGACTTTTCCAACTAAATTTTAGGCCTTGAGGAGACTGAAGTTTCGGTTTGTTTTCTTCAATCTTCAGCATCTCCTTCAGTGCTTTGTTCATAAAAGGAAAGCAATAAAAATGCCAAATGTTGTGGTTTGGATATGAGGTGTCTCCCAAAAGCTCATGTGTGAGACAATGCAAGAAGGCTTAGAGGTGAAATGATGGGGTTATGAGAGCCTCAACCCAGTCAGTGAATTAATCCCCTGATAGGGATTAACTGAGTGGTAACTGAAAGCTGGTAAGGTATGGCTAGAGGAGGTGGGTCACTGTGGGCATGCCTTTAGGGTCTATATTTTGTATCTGGTGAGTAGTCTCTCTCTGCTTCCTGATCATCATGCGGGACTCTTTCCGTCACACACTTCTGCCATGATGTTCTGCCTCCTCTTAAGCCCCCAGCAATGCAGCCAGCTGTCTATGGACTAAGACTTCTGAAACAATGAGCCCCCAAATAAACTTTTCCTCTTCTAAAATTGTTCTGGTCAGGTCTTTTGGTCAAAGCTGCTTCAGAAAGTATAGTCCCATTTGGAGCCGTTCAGCTCTCTCAACTTTACTTCTGTCAACTCCAAACCAACAAAAAGAGCATCTTTATAAAATCAGTATGCCATCAGTCTGTTCCAGGGACAGAAGCTTTCATAGAATAATTTTATCCAGACTCTTAATTTCCCTATATACATGTTTTCTTTCCATGTCATTATTATTATCATTTTGATATTTTAAAAGTCCTTATATGCTTTGGAGAGTATTATTAACTTTTTAATGATTTTATTTGTTAGGCTTTAAGGCTAAAAGCTTCTATTCTTTATAAACAAATAAAAAATATGTACCCATTGTCTTTGTCTTTTGACAATTTATCCTAAAACTACATAGAAGACAGGCTTCCTCTTTAGCTTTTCTCAATTATTTTTGCTAAAGCATTAAATGCCTTTTTGACAGCTGTAGAATTCAAAGCAATTCAAATAAGATTAGTTCATTGTGGTTAATAAAAAAGCTTTATCTCCAAAAGAATGTCAAAACTATTATCAAAAAATCCCCAGAAACCAAATGCATTTTTACTGACCTTTACTCATTTCAATACTTTCTCTTTTACCTTGACTTTCCTCACTGGCAATGCAAAGCAAGTACCTCAGTCCAACATTTACAGGCCTTTTAAAATTTCAGTACATCATCTTCAACTTACTTATTTTCAAACTTCTCCATTAATACAATACATATTCTTGCAATATAAATCTCTCTAATGCTCAGATGCAATAACCTCATTTTCCTCATTTAAAAAATATATATATTACATTTTAAAATCTGAATAGTTTGCCATTACTTAAATGCTCAACCCAACATGTAAGGTCCAGAGTAATTTGAAATCAGTATACACATCTGGACTGCTATTTTTCTACTTCTCTCCATGTAGGCAAAATGTTGTTAGCAAAAACAAACATACCTTTCAGTCTCTCTTTCATTTTAGTGCAGTTAAACAAATATTTAAAATACTAACAGAATATTTATTTTAACATACAGAGAGAGGAAAGATCTTTCCCTGCTCTGGAGTTACCAAGGCTTTTATGCTCCCTCTCTGATGAGTATTTTTAAAAAACTGTATAGACATATGCACTTGCATGTGAGCCATTTCATTTGGATTTGGAGCAGAGAATTTACAATTATTTATTCATTCACTAATTAATTCAATAGGTACCTAGCACATTCTGTGAACATAATAGTAAGACAAATCTACATTTTTTTTAAAAAAAATTTACAATCTGAAGAGGTTGATGGAAATATATATTACTGATTAAAGTACCAGGTGACATTTTCACACTGGATGCTGGCATCAAACAGAGAACTCCCTGACTCTGATCAGTAATCCATACAAGTCAGACAGGAACCATTCAAGTAAAGCTCAACAAAGCCCAACCAGCATCAGCAAACATCTGCTCACAGGGCTTTCGTGTGTAGTCACTGACTTGTCACAGGCCACCAATGCTGCTTTAGCGCTCTAATAACTCCACTTTCATTCTCTTCCTTTATATCTAGTTTAAGTACAACTGAAATACATAACTTCACTTTCATGCTGAGAAGGTCACCTTTTACACCTGATTCAAATCATTCATAGGGATACAAACCCAATGAATAGAACATGATTTATCAAAAACCTATATGCCAACTCATGTAATGCAAAATGTTTCTAATACTACACTGTATCAAACTATAAATTTTTTCAGCTTATTAATGCCATTAGTAAAGTTTATTGACAATATGCAATGAACCAGAATAGATACTCATTTTTTATATAATCAGCAAAAGTTGACTTCTTAGAAAAGGTGATTATGAAAAATTAAATTTCCTCATTCACATATGTCAATTGAATTGTCATTTTCCTTTTCATATGTAATTTAAACAGAGCCACTAGGTTGAGTCAATGAGCATAGACTAAACATCTGTTGCATGCAGATCCCTACCTAACAGAGAAATACTGAAAAACAATTCAAAGCCAAATTCAAGTTATAGCCTCAAGGTAAAATAAATAAGAAGGAGTTTTTGTTATTTGACTTCATATTAAAACACACGTGTTTTAATAGAATCCTCCCTTTAAATGTCTTGGAACTAGAGGGACCAAATATAAAAATGTTTGATAACTTGAAATCAATCTTTCAGGAAAGAAATCCAACTGCTAGCTTAAAGTAAAAAAGAAACCAAAAACGATATAAAACAGATGACTCCCCACTCTGGAAAAATTTAAATTTTATAAAAAGGCCTCACAATTTGGAAGACCTTGGGATGACTCAATTAAACAATCATTTTGGTCACCTCCGAGGATTTTTGAATGAGACTATTGTAGCAAGTATTAAGGGAAATTGGGGCCAAATGCCTTATAACTTCTTGAATGGCTCCATGTTGAGGTAGGTGAGTCAAATATAGATAGTCTGTCAGGCCCTGACTGAGCAGAGTGTCCACTCATGAGACAAAATGACATGGAATTGCTGATGTTTGGCAGCTAACAAGAGTCATCAACAAAATTTTCTGTTTTCTTTTTTTGCAACTTCCTCAGTACAAACTAAAAGCCTTGATCAGCATCTGCTTGAGAGTCATGACTTGTGCTCCAACTACACTCTTAGGCTTATTAGAGAAGCAACTTCTCCAGTCCACACATACCAATACAGCTCTGATAAGCAGTAAGAACAAAAACCTCTAATGTTTGCAAAGGTATGTGTTTTCGTGGAAACTGTACTGTATATACATGGAGGCTGGAGAGGGAGAAATATGAGAAACAAGTTTATGGGGACTCTGAGAAAGCATGTGAGCAAAGCAGGTTGTTCTTCTTCCACTCCTACCCAACTCCTATCCTCTCCTGGGTTCATCCCCACAAGGACTTCTCACTGAAGGTTAAGAGTGCTTTGATGTAAGGAAGGCATGACACTGATACCAACACAGAACTCCTTAGATCCAGAGTAAGCTGTGGACAGAAGAAGTCAAATGATAGCCACAGACAAGTTCACTCAGCAAAGGGAGGGGCTCCTTAGTGTCTGGGCTAACTTGGACCTGAAGCTTTGTAGAGTCATCTATTTTCAGAAAGATTCACAGACAACCAGTATATTTTCCAGAAGCTAGCAAATCTCACTAGCATCACATATTGCCCAAATTAAGAACATAAATTGCATAGACAGTGGAAGCTACTCAGAGAGTAGAAAGTACCTGCATCCTCCATGCCCTGTCCCCACTCTAACTAGTTCTGTATATATTCTTCCTGTCTTGTAAGCCACTCAGAGAAAGCCAAGGAAAGAGAAATTCCATCTGACATTTGTAAAACCAACTGACAGACAATAATGCTTAAATATGAGAGAAGAACCTTTGGATTAGACTAAGTACCTGGAAGATGAGAATTAATTTTCTGCTGCTAAAAAGTAGGGACTTTATTACAACAAAAAAATATATATATTCAGTTATAAAATGAAATTCTGCTTTTTACCTCTGATTTTTATGATCTATCAAAACCACAACCTACTGTGACAGGAATATCTAATTTCTCTACTTTGTGTATAAGAATCTTAAATGAAATAATCAGAGAGGATTCAATCAGGCCATTTCCTGAAGTAGAAGATGCTTGGAAGGGTTATTTTTGGCCATATTTCCTGAAAGTATAAAATAATTTGGTGAAAAACTGAAAAATTAAAAGAAATGAAAAAAATATATATCCTTTAGACAGTTAATAAAATCGTATTCAATAAAGTAAAGTACTCTATAACAGATCTAATGTTCAATTTCAAACTTCTCTGTGCTAAATTATTGGCTAAAATAATTTATGTTCAAATATTCATTTTATTCATAAACTCATTCAATGCATTATGAAACCCAAGAATGACAGAAATGAGGCTGTAGAGACAGTCTTTATTGCAGAGCCTACTGGAGAAATAGATAGGCACCCTCAGAATTATAATAGTGTGATAAATGTAATGATGCAATAATAAAAGCATGGTGGTAGCATGAGCTCAGTTTGGCTTGATATAGCTATGGAATACCAGCCAGGGAGACAAGAAGACAATACCAAACAACAGAAAAATGTACAGAAGGGTACAACAATGATACTTCCAGGGAATTCTGAGGGAATAGAGATAAGGTATAGGTAGCTTAAAACAAGATAAAATATGAAACTGTGATCTGACAATGAGTCCAAAATCACCAGGCAAGCAAAATACAGAAGATATGACTCATACCAACAAGAAAAATGAGTCAATTTGAAACTGAATGAAAATGGTACAAATGATATAATTAACAAATAAGGACATTAAAATAGCTATTATAACTGGGTTCCTTATGTTCAAGAAAGCTGAAAGAAATTTGAATGTGAATAGGAACATGGGAGTTCCTTTTAAAAACCCAAAACAAACTTACAGAGATGAAAAAATTCCTTTGTAAAAAATACATTGTATGGGATTAACAGCAGATTAGGTAAAACAGAAAAAATGATTCGCAAATTTAAATATAATCAATAGAAACTATTCAATATTTTCATATATAATCAAAATAATGGATCAATAGTTTGCACTTGATTTAACTAGTTAGGCCATCTGATGTAGTTACATGAGTGGTTTGTAAAAACTACTGGGTAAATTTGGCTCCACTGAGACTTTCCAAGCAGTTCGCAGTCTAAATCTGAAGCCCCTCTGACAAAAAAAGAGTCCTCTGATGGTTTCTCAAAAAATTTAAAACAGGGCTGGGGTTGTGGCTCAGCGGTAGAGCGCTCGCTTAGCACTTGTGAAGCCCTGGGTTCGATCCTCAGCACCACATATAAATAAATAAAATAAATGTATTAAAAAAAATTTAAAACAGAGTCCTCACATGATCCAGCAATTCTACTCCTGGGTATATGCCCAAATAATTGAAAAAGATATTTGTCTGCCTTTATTAATAGCAGCATTATTCACAAAAGCTCAAATGTAAAAGCAATTCAAGTGTTTATCAGCAGATGAATACATAAGCAAATGCAGTACAGATATACAATGAAATATTATCCTGGCTTAAAAAGGAAGGAAACTCTGATGTGTTACAATACATATGAAAGTTGAGGACATTATGCCAAATGGAATATGCTGGTCACAAAAAGGTAAATATCATATGACTTTATTTCTACAAGATATAAGGTAGTACAATTCATAGAGACAGAGAGTAGAACTGTGGTTGCCAAAAGCCAGAGGTAGTGCAAAATGAGGAGTCATTCATTGTTCAGTGTGTATGCAATTCCACTTCTGCAGAACAAAAAGTGTTATGGAGACGGATGCTGTGGTGATAGACGGTATTATGAATGCATTTCATATCACTGAGCGGTGCACTAAAAAGTGGTAAGATGGTAAAGTTTTCTCTTATGTGTATTTTACCTCAATAAAAAATTTCAGTTATCACCTCTCACTTATCTCATAGTTTAGTGGAAAAAAAATAATAAGGAAATTGCAGGACAAAGGGAAATTGTTTTTTAAAATATTTTTATATGTTTCTAAAGTTATAGGTGAACATAATATCTTTATTTTTATGTGGTGCTGAGGATCGAACCCAGTGCCTCATCCATGTTAGGTGAGCACTCTACCTCTGAGCCACATCCCCAGCTCTCAAAAAAACATTTCTAAATAATTTTTTAACTTTATTTTTAATTTATTTATTTTTATGTTGTGCTGAAAACCGAACCCAGGGTCTTGCACGTGCAAGGTGAGTGCTCTACCACTGAGCCATAACCCCAGCCCCTTTAAATATTTTATTTTTTAAAGGAGATTTGTTAGGTAACTTGGAACTTTTGGACTTTTCTGATATCTGAATTAAAGACTTGCATGAATATACTCTGCGTAAGTTTATATTCAAGTATATATCAGGAAAATGCACAGGTATTTGAGAGAGTAGATTGTAGTCAACCTATTAATAATATGACAATTTTAAGAGAGGTGAAGGAATTATAGAAAAAGATTGGATTTATATTTTTATTGGGTGAGAATAAGATGAAATTTAAGAAGCAAAACAGTGAAGTAGATGAACCCTACAATCAGACTTTCTCCATTTTCTAATTGTGTGATCTTTGGGCAAGTTGCTTCACCTTTCTGTGCCTTAACTTCCTTATTAGAATCTGACAAATCTGGCAAATAGCAAACATGTGAATGTGTGGGTATTAATTTGATTTCATAGCCTTGTTTTCTTAATTTTACTAGTTAATAATATGGTTTTTTAAGATTTAGATAAGATATTTACAGTAGTTCTTAAAAATAAAACAGTATCAAGAAGAAGTGTATATCACAGGGAATAAAGTATTTTTATCTCAAAATTTGTGACTCTCATATAGTTATTCTCTTATGAATAAACATCAAATTTTAAAAAGCAATTTTTGTCAACAGGCTTACATAGAATTGATAGATGCTTCAATAAATTGAATACTTATTTTTTATCTTAAATAATGCAAAGGCAAATGTATTTAGAATAGAGTTTTAAAAGAGATTCTGGAACAAATAAAGAAAGAAAATTGAACAATTCACTGGGGAGAACAATGCCATACAGGAACAAATAAATCTCTCATTTTAAGTCACAAAATAGTCTTGGAATCATCTACTATATCCTGAATGACTGCGGAAGGAGAGAGAAGAGACAGATTAATTTATAACCCTATATTACCCCAGAGTTTTTGAATACTAATAAGTCATTACTACCTGCTTCACTAGCTCAAGTGCTTATCTATGCACATCAAGTTTTTAATAAACTCACAGTAAATTTAATACTGTCTTTTAATTTCAACTGTAAAGAGGTCAATAAACTTTGCATTTTAAAATATTCTATCTTCAAAGCATGCTTTGAAAGTGAAAAATGCTAATTAGAGTTAATAAAAACATGATTTATTAAAGAACATATTGGGAGGAAATGGTGAAATGCATTATTTTTGCCAAGAGTTATGAAGCGCCAATTTTATTCTGATAAGTTGGCCTTTTACTATTTTATTGATATTGACAGGAGACATAGACTTCTGAGATAGATACAAAAGACTTTATTACTTATGTCACCATGAGCAGTGTGAATCCCCTCTATAGCACCTGTCAAAATGTCACTTGATTTTGTTTAAACAATTACAGAACCAGATAAAGCAATATTACAGTTTATTAAAACACCTCCTCATGCACCTTTATTTTTGACATTCATGCTTATTCTTCTGTAGGACCTACTCCTAGAAGTGGGGGTACTAAGTAAAGAGAAAAGCATCCTTCACATGTAGATAACTACTGCACATGAAATTGAAATTGTAGCTACTGTATGTGAATTTGAGCCTCAGACCCAAATTGTTCATATACATTCACACAAAACTCATGCTGTACCGATTTACACAAAATCCTATACATGGTAGTCACAGGGAGACATATTACAACTCAAACTCTGGGAATGTCACAGTAGTTGAGCAAACTCCTCAACAAATCATTTTACTTTGGTTTAGTTAAGTATTTAAAAAGGAGATTGGGTGACTTCTGGTTTCAGTTCTGACTAGTAGAGGGCTTAGTAGTCATAAATTCCACTTTTATAATAAGAAAATAGCTAGCCTAAATGAAAATCAGCTTTTCTTAGTCTCATCAGAGAATTGAGGTCATAGGGCAAATCACCACTCCAAAATCTGGAGACAAATGTTTAGAATCATAGCCAAGACCAGCTTACATTGATCAGAAACCTTGACAGCCATAAGCTGCCAGGAACATTTGTTTGGGAACTTGACTAATTGCTGGAACCTGACTGTAGCTTAACAAGTGAGAGAAACTCCTGGTGACCAGTTTTAAGGGAACCCCACCCTTTCCGGGATTTTCCCTCCAGGAACCCCACTATATTTATCAGGTGAAGAGCAAGTCAAGTCCCTTCATGTTTGGGGCAGAGAAGTAAAATTTAACCAATTTTGAAATATGCCCAAAGCAATCTCCATATAAAGGCCTGCTCTCCAAAGAAAATGACCATCAGAGTTTTATCTGCTTGGCCAAAGGGTAATTGCCCAACTCAAGATCCTCTAGACTTCCTGATAAACTTAAGAGAAGGGGGGGAAAAGGCAAAGAAACATCTGAAGAGCATTCTTGGAGTCTAGCCCACCAGTAGTCCTCCAAAGACTCCTGCATTAAGGCATGATCCCCAGTGTAGCAATGTTCAGAGGTGGGGATTTGGGAAAGTGATTGGATCATGGGGGCCTTATCAATAGATTAATCCACTGAGGGATTCATATGCAGCATATTATTGTTTGTGATGTAAAATATAGGAGATGGAACCTAGTTGGAGGGAGTGAGTCTTTAGGGTGTGTCCTTGAAGACTATACCTTGTCTCTGGCTCTTTTTTTTTTTTTTTTTTTTAAGGAAAGAGAGAGAGAGAGAGAATTTTTTTTTAATATTTATTTTTTTTTTAGTTTTTTTTGGCGGACACAACATCTTTGTTTGTATGTGGTGAACCTGGGCCGCACGCATGCCAGGCGAGCGCACTACTGCTTGAGCCACATCCCCAGCCCATTGTCTCTGGCTGTTTTTCCCACCCTCTCTGCTTTCCAGCAACCATGAGCTGAACATCTTTCTTGAACCACATCCTTCTACCATGATGTTCTGCCATACCACAGACCCGAAGTAATGGAGCTGGCCGACCACAAATTGAACGCTACCCCCCAAACTATGAGCCAAAATAAATCTTTCCTCCTTAAAGTTGCTTTTCTCAAGTATTTTGGTCAAAGCAATGAAACAGTTGTCTACCAAAGACTGAGATTTAATCATGAAATCATAGACAGCTTCTCTTGACTCACATTTTACCATAGCAACAGAACTTCATTATAACAACAGTAGATCACAAATGAGGAAACTGCAAGACAGAGCATATTTGGGGGGTTCTTAGAGAAACCAAAAGACAAGAGGTTAAGACACTGAAGGCTTTGCAAACTTCAGCTACAGAAAACATTAAGTGCAGCTCAGTTCCAGACCAGATTCACACAAAACCACACACTAATGTACTAGTCAGTACAGTTCTTAATGCCCCAAACATAAAGTCTGGCTTCCAAAAAGTTTATATGCAACATTTTATTCTGAATAATAATAATAGCAATAATATATTCAATTATCTATAGCTCCTGTGTCTGTGTATTTCTATATGCTTGTATATAAGTGAAGTGAATGACAGAAATCAAACAAGGGATGAGAGAGAGAGAGACTTGGATTATGTTGTTATCAAGAGGTCTTAAAACTACCTAGAAAGCAATATCATGCTATTTGAAAGTGATCTTAGATTAATAGTAAGTACATAAGCAAACTCTAGAGAAATCACTTTAAGAGTAAAAAAAATAAGTCTGACATGCAAAGAAAGGAGATAAAATGGAATAATATAAAAAGCTCATCTAAAACCACAAAAGGCATAAAAACAGTGGAAGACAAAAACAGGAATAAAGAACAAGGGCAACAAATGGAACACACTAACACATATGGTAGCTATTAACCCAAATCTATCAATGATTACTTTGAATGTCAGTGTTCTAAACACACCAATTAAAGGACAGAGATTGCAGGTGGGTCAGAAAAATCGGAGCTAACTATATGTTTTGCCAGTATTTGTGTGGTTCTGTTCCTAGGTTTTCTATTTTATTCCATTGATCTATTTTCCTATTCTTTCACCAAAATCATAAAATTTTGATCATATTAGCTTTATAGTAAATCTTGAGATTAGATAATGTCAATCATCCAATTTGATTCTTCTTCTAATATTGTGTTAACTATTCTAGATTTTTCACCTTTACAGTTTATCAGTATCCATCAAATTCCCAGAATATAGATTGTAATTACATTGAATTTATAGACAAAATTGGGGGGAAAATCCACTTCTTAAAAAAATAGAATCTTCCAGTTGATGAACATAGAATACCCTCCCATTTATTTAGATCTTATTTGATTTCTTTTATCAGAATTTTGTATTTTTCACATATAGATTCTGTACATTTTTGTTAAATTCACACCCAATTATTATTTTTAGTTGTAGATGGACACAATACCTTTATTTTATTTATTTATTTTTATGTGGTGCTGAGGATCGAATCCAGCGCCTCATATCTGCAAGGCAAGCGCTCTGCCAGTGAGCCACAATCCCAACCCTAATTATTTATTTTTTTGTATAATGAAAATAATATTTTTTTAATTTCAAATTTCAATTGTTTGCTGGGCATGGTGGCTCATACCTGCACTCCCAACAACTCAAGGGGCTTAATCAGGAGGATTGCAAGTTGGGGATCAGCTTTGACAAATTAGGGAGGCCCCATAGCAATTTACCAAAACCCTCTCTTAAAATGAAAAATTAAAATGGACTAGGATTAGCTTAGTGGTAAAGTGCCCCTCCCTACCCCACCCCCAGTTCAATCCCCAGTATCAAAAAATAATAATAATTTCTAATTGTTCATTGTTGGTATAAGAAAAACTTGATTTTTTTCATTGTGTTTTTAAGAGCAGTTTTAGGTTCACAGCAAAATTGAGAAGTACAAGAATTTCTCATATACTCTTTCCTACCCACACATATAAAGGACCCCACCTATTACCAGCATCCTCCAGCAGAGTAGTACAACTGTTACAACCGATGAACCTGCATGAGACATCATAATCACTGAGTTTCAAAGTAAAAGATGTCTGAATATACGTTAATAAAAAGAGAAACTAAGGGTGAAACACGCTCCAACGTTAACAAAAAGGGTTGAGGGAGCAAAGATATATAAGGGTTCCTTTGGATTCTGTAGCAGACATTTGAGACATCTGTTCTCACAGAAAATATTACAGGAGAGCTGAGAAGCCCGACAGAGAGAGAGAAATGACACAACCATGTGGAGGCTCCTGGGGCCAATCAGAGAACTACCAGATGTCATTTAGCACAAGAAATGGAAATCGTGTGCTTTCTTTCCTATTTTTTTTTCTGAAAATTGATGAACCTGACATTTTAGATAATTCTTCTTAGAATTAAGAATTAAATTTGAGAATGAACTTCACATGAATCCAAATGTATGTAGTATCTCATTTTAAATACAATGAACCTTTATTGATGGCCTTCCTTGAGTTTTCATCCCTTTCCTCTATTTATCTGGCACTAAACATTAGATGGCTGGGTTCTCCCCATTTCTTATACATAATTCTCTTTTATCATAATCCATTTTAATTATTTGAAAGTAGTTATATTCTTTCTATATCATTGTTATGATTTGGATCTAGAATATCTGCTGAAAAGCTCATGTTTTGAAAGCAAGATCCTCAAAGCAACAAGGTTCAGAATTTGATGGGTTAATAATTTAAATTATTATTCCTACCAATTAATTGAACTGGGTATAGGTAGGTGGGGCATGGCTGGAAGAATTAGGTCACTAAGGGCACAGCCTCGGACCATGTATGTCCCTGGCCCCTTCCCCCGCCCCTCTTTCTATGTGTCTGTCTGTCTGTCTCTCTGTCTGCCTATCTATCTATCTGTTTCCTGGCTGCTGTGAGCTTAACAGCTTTCCTCTGACATGTCCTTCTACCATGATGCCCTGCCTCACCACAGGCCCATAGCAATGGAGTTGGCTGACCATGGACTGAACCTCTGAAACCATGAGTCCAAACTAAACTTTCCTCATCTAAGTTGTTCTTGTCACTTATTTTGATCACAGCGATGAAAAACTAACATAATCATGAACTCCTAGAAAACAGGGAACTTGTTTTAGCTATTCCTTTTTGAATCCACAGCAACCAACCTAGTGCAAAACACATTAAAAAGAGAAAGAAATGTTAATTGACCGAAGAAAGAGTGAGTGCCAAAGAGTCATGATGTTTCAATACTTTATTATAATTAATATTAATATAATGTTCATAAATTCAGAACACATCCCATTTAATGCATAGAGTATATTCAAGGCTGTTTGTTCTCTCATTTATTTGTTTATTTATTCCTTCATTCACTTATATTTGCCAGCTGTCATTAAAATCAAAGATTTCCAGATTAAGGGCCAGGTACCAATCAACTTTCAATTATACAATTCATTTTCTTCTGTGTGTTTCTGCCTGATAAGGATGAAAGTCATTTTATTGTTCTAATTGAGCTGGTGGAGATTTACATTTCTTACAGGTAGAACACATAATACCTTTCTCCCTTTTGTATTTGAATCACTAAGAGTTAGCAAGTAATTTAAAAGGCAGAGTTTTGAAACTCCCAGCTTCTCTACCTAGGCAATTATAGAAAGCATTTAACAAGTTATTAATCATTTTATAATCATTTTACCAAATAGTATATTACAAAAAGTCATAAATTAGAATTAGTAGGATATTATCATATTCTTCATTACGTTTATAATCTAAACACAATTTTTTGCCATGTTCAAATGCTTCATTTAATGACAGAAAGTATATTCCTACAATAGCGTTCATCTCTAAGCTGCAATAGTTGATTTCCCATATTTGTATCCCACAATAGACTTCCTATGTTTATAGTATGAAAAGTAACAAAATCAATTTTTTAAAGCATATCAGAATGTATGGATCCAACTATATGTCACCACTCAAAAAGGTCACCTGAAGATTTTTGGATGGGTGCTGGGGATTTAATTCAGGGGCACTTGACTACTGAGCCATATTCCCAGCCCTACTTTGTATTTTATTCAAAGTCAGGGTCTCACCAAGTTGCTTAGTGCCTTGCTTTTGCTGAGGCTGGCCCTGAACTCACGATCCTCCTGTCTCTCTTGAGCCACTGGACTTATAGGCATAGGTGTGCACCACTGCTCCCAGCCACCTTGAGATATTTTTAATTTATTTCAAGAATGTTGCTATTTCCCACAGACATTTATTATGAAAGTAAGTCTAAGAAAAGGTGACTGCCAAAGAAAGAAGTGACCAATTTTACTGGGTTTTTGAGAAAGATTTTTAGAGAGGGAACAGAATAAATGTATGCTCTTGAAGGATGAGTAGATGTTTTCCTATCATGAACATGGAAAAGTTATTTAACAGAGAGAAGGAGAGGTGGGCTTTTAATTATCAGTGGGTTTTTTGTGATTTTTGTAGAAATACGAGTGGAAAATGAAGGAGATGAGATCTAATAGGTAAGCAAAGGTCACTGAATCCCTCATATGTCATGCAAACAAGTTTGGAATTAACTGTACACATAAAGAGTATACTGCATGATGTGATTTGTATAGTATGACATTTATTTTGGTCATAATGTGTAGCACAGATCATAGAAGTATGACTCTGGAGGAAAGACCAGTTAAGAACATGTAAGAGCTGAATTACTACAGTGGAGTGAGGACTTATCTGAGAATTATTTTAGAAGTAACAAGAATTACTGACATAAAGAATCCAGAGAGGATGGAGTAATACAGGGTAACTCTCAGATTCCTCAGATTGGGTAAACAGTGGTAAAACTAGCTAGATAAAGGAATATAAAAATGGGTTATCTGTAGGGAAAGAATGCCCAGATTTGAAGATGTTGAGTTCTGTGAATTTGTGGAATTTTTTCAGCTAGATCACATTTCAAGAGACTGATCAAGATATAAATGCACAAATAGCAAGGATATAGGTGGTCCAGGAAACCATTAAATAGATGTATTCATCCAGAAAGTATATAAAGAAAAGATAATCAAGAAGGGACTCAATAAGAAGGATAGTATTGCAAAGCAGACAAGCAAGAAGTCGGTGGGTGGAACAAGACTTAGTGGTATTGTCTTCAAAGCCATGGGATAGCCAGATGTGGGCACATGCTTGTAACCCCAGCTACTGGGGAGGCTGAGGCAGGAGGAGCCCAAGTGAAAAGTCAGACTGGGTAACTTAAGGAGACCCTAACTCAGAATAAAATTTAAAAGGTGGGGATGTAGATCAGTGGTAGAGACCTTGCCTGGCATATATGAGGCCCTGGGTTCAATACCCAGAACCACAGCAAAAAGAAAATTAAAAAGTAAAGGAATAAAAGTGACAGAAAAAAGAAGTGACAAAAAGAAATAAAAATTATAGCAACTCTCTCTTAATCAGCACTTTCAGTTACCCTAAGTCAACAATAAACCAAAAATATTAAATGAAAAATTCCAGAAATAAACAATTCATAAGATTTAAATTGCTTGCTCTTCTGAATAGCATGATGAAATCTAGCAGCTTCTTGCTCTTCCCATCTGGGATACATATTCCCCCTTTGTTCAACATACCCACACTGAATAATGCTACCTGCCTGTTAGTCACTTAGTGCCCTTCTTAGATACCAGGTCAACTGTAGCAGTATTTCAGTCCTTGTGCCCAAGCAAACCTTACTTACATTTATCATGTCCCCAAAGTTTTAAGAATAGTGGTGCTGGCAATTTCAGTATACTGAAATTAGCAATAAAGTGCTTCCTTCAAGTGAAAAGATGAGAGTTCCTGACTTGATGAAAAAAATAAATGGTATGCTGAAGTAGCTAATCTCTGCTACAAGAACAAATCTGTGAAATAGCAAAGAAGGAAAAAGAAATCTGTTCATTTTGCCGTCACACTTCAAACTGCAAGTTATAATCACAGTGCATGATAAGTACTTAAATAAGATAGAAATGGAAATTAATATGAAATTTATGAATGGAAGACATGAACAGAAAATGTGTTCCAACTAATAAACAAGTGACACCAAACATTGACTCCAAGTAAGGAGTGGCCACACAGATTCAGGGAAAGAATCAAACCAAAAAAAAAAAAAAAATACAAAAATAACACAAGAGGTAATATCTTCCAATAAAGAAACTGCTGATGCATTTCTGGCAGTTGAAGAATTTGATTAAGGAGAAGAAATAGAATTGTGATGAAATTGGAATCTTCTGGAAGAAGATGCTCAACAGAAACTATATTAATTAAAAATGTAAAGGAGGCACCAGGGCATAAACCATGAAAAGGCAGGTTAACACCAGTATTATTTTGAGAATGAAAGAAACCACATTCACGTAATTTTCATTACAATGTGTTGATATAATTATTCCATTTTATTATTAATCATTATTATTAATCTCAGTGTGCTTAAATTAAACTATCACAGGTATGTATATAAACCTGAAACATAGTTTGTCTAGACTTAAGTACAGGCATCTATGGGGCATTGGGTGGTAATATATATATATTCTCAATGGATAAATAGGGACTTCTGCACTAAGCAATAGGTTTTATGTTTTCTTCTGCGTTATTTTATCTGATTCTTAAAAGCCTCTAAAGCAAGTGCTTCCTATACAACAGGTGGACAAAAGAGGCTAACTTTCCTAAGATCAAAAGATAACAAGTTGTTGGAATCAGGACCTTCTGTCCTCAGGATGTAAACGCTGCCATTAGTATCACAAAAGTAAAGCGGGGCAGATGTATGAGCCAAGCGGAGTGGTATACCTCTGTAGTTCTAGCTACTTGGAAGGCTAAGGCAAAAGGATCACTTGCACCCAGGAGTTCAAAGACACTTGGGCAACTAGCAATATTCCATCCCTAAAAAGAAGCTTGGTTTATAGATGGTAATAAAAACATTAGGAATACTGGACTTTTTTTTGCCAAAATCAGAAGGACTTAATGTTGATGAGAAATAACCAATGGAAAGGGAGATATAAATGAAGAGTAAAGGTAATTAAGAAGAGGGAATAAATTGGGCTTTAGGACAAAAGGTCAAAGATTAACTACGAAGCTGTTCTTATTTGTGATCTCAAGCTCCATGGCAAGTCACTAGAATTATAATTCCAAACAGTCTCCTTTCTAAATGGATTAGATGTATCCCCCAAAATGAGAAAAGACTTATAGTCAGATTTTGGGGGGAAATTGCTGGGTAAAATCAAGATCCTTTACTAAAAAACTTTTCAGAGACATTAGCACACTAACATGCTTCATGAATATCCACAATAACAAAAGAAATTGTATTTACCAAGTATATTTAATTTCAGGAACTTTTTATTTCCCTTATGGCATCTATTGGTCTATAGTAAACAATTTGAGAAATGTTACACTAGACTATATGCTTTTCTAATTCTGCAGTGGAAATCTCATTATCTGCAATAACAAAGCTTCAAAGAAAAACTTCTTTGCACACCAATTCCAAATGAAGTCTTTCCTCTGAGGGATGGAATAATCTCAACATAATATATTTAATTAGAATTCGGATTAGTTAGGTTCCACTGAGAAGCAGACATCATGACAAGGTTAGACATGCATGGGAGGCATCAACAGAAATAAGAAAATTCCTGTGAGAGGAAAAGTGGTAGAAAGAAGAGGACAGAGCCATCAAATTGTGATGGAGATTTGATACCTATGGTAGAAGGGAAGAGAAAAAGAGACAGAGACAGACAGAGAGGAACATTGGTGGAAAGAGTCTAAAACTATATTAAGCTTTGACCAAACCAGTGAGGAGCCATTGAGCTCAAGTAATCGGGTAAAGGAATCCCACAGGAGAGATCTGCCTTAGTATCCCTACCAGCTCTGTCACTAGGACAGAGTAGTCTGGGAAGAGTGTGTCCTCCATGCAAATGCAGTGGGGGTCACAGAAGACTTGAGGGGTGCAATTTCATGGGTGCCATTATATATCCTGCCCTACATAGTTCTTCCATGATTCTCATTGGTTTCTTCTCCTGAGGGAAAATTTTGAAAAAGAATTTAGTGGAACAAGTTAAATCTACCACCATTGTAGCTGTTTTCAGGGCCACAGCTAGTACTCATGCCTTCTCTCCTTCATCATTTGTTGTAAATTCCCCTAGTTTCTGTCACTTCAGCAGGTTGTGATGGATTTCCATCCAAACCTACATCCCTGAGGGGTCTGCATTCTTGGGAATCATATTCTTTTCAGTCTAAGATTATTGTGTGTGTGTGTGTGTTTATGGCTACAAAGGTGTAAAGATGTACTAGAAGGAAACCACATGAATTACTGGGTACCACATGTATTTGTCCCTATGTAAAGTAGTTTACCTCCTCCTGATCATCAGGATCATTTTTTTTTTTTCTTTCAGAATAATAACTTCTTGTCTTCTGGTTCCTGGACTACAAGAATCTGAGTGCCCTGCCAGCCACAGTTTGTTTTATCAAGCCCTTGCTCTATCCCCCTGGAAATAGTATGCCCCATTAGGGTTGGGATCTCCAACCTTGGAGTGTGAAGACTTGTGGGGGAAGGAAGCACAAATTCTCATTATCATGGTGAAGTATAAGTAGGGCTTTCCTGCTTTCACTCCTTGGCTCTTGAACCCCAAGCATCCTTTCTTTGGGGAGAAGTTCACCATATAGCCATATAGAGATCTCTGATGTTATCCTGTCCTTTCCAAGTGCTTCCTCTCATCTGGCTGGACAGCTTTTCCTTTTAAAATCATATCAGCATTATTTCAGGCCAGCTGCTTTTGAATGGATGGCCAGTCCCTTGCCTTCTCCACTGTGATCTAGGTTCCTTGGTCAGATGTCCTGCTGTGTGGAATTCCATGCCTGTGGATCAGGTATTCCATCAACCCTGACACAGTGGTGTTGGCTGAGGTAGAAAAACAAAGGCACATTGTGATCAGAATAAGGTTGAAGGGACACAGTGTAGTCAAACTGCCACCAAGTGACTGGTTAATCTCCTCAGGGTATATTGCTATATGGAATGAAAGGATACTCTACTTATTCTCAGTTTCTGACAAGTTGAACATTTAGAGGAGCAATTCCTTAGCCCTGGTAAATGGTAATCCATGCTACTGGGCCCAGGTAGAATCTCCATCAATATCACTGTCACAGTATAAGTTTTGGTATAGAATAAGATGTAAAATTCCCTTTCCGGAAAAAGTCACCAAATCATTTTAATTATACTTCTGTTCCACAGATTATTCTCATATCTTATCTTTCTATGATCCCAAACAAACTAGTAAATATAAATTATAAATTGTACTATTTTCATTAAAATTTTAATTTCTTAGCCTTGTGCATGTTTGGTAGAGTCCATAAGGCATGGTTTTCCTAACTGAAATGTCAAATATGCAGCAATCATCCCACATGTGCTGCATCAATCCAGATTTTATATAATTCTGTTCTTTTCATGGAATCAACTCATTCAAGTTACAATAAAAATTTCATCACTATTTCCTCAATGTCAACATTGTCTTTTTATTCATATTAAAAGATATTTGTTAGAATATAGAAGCCTGGTCTCAAAGGATCTTCCACCACACATGGCCCAACATTAGCCTTGGAGTTAGAGCCAAATGAGTTACGAACAACCCAATGACTTGTTACAGTCACTTTGGAAAGTAATCTGGAAACATCTATTAAAATTCAAAGCACACACACACACCTCACATGTGCACACCTTTGACCCATCAATCCTACTCCACATAAAAATAAAACCATCAATACATTGGGAAATATGCCAAATAACATTTACTCTAGTACTATTTGTAATTACAAATGATAATAACTGGAAACAAATTGTGTAATCTTACAGTAGCTGAGTAAATTGTAGTACATCCACAACCAAAAATGGCAACTATTGAAATAATTATTCAAATAGGTTTCCAGAAAGTTTACATGGGAGGAAAAAAAAATACTGAAAACAAAATTCCAACATACGTATACCTGTGTACACACATAAATATCTGGTTTGTGATCATAGAGAAAATACAGAATGGTGCCATTAACATCAGTTACTTTGGAAGGAAATGATTCAGACGGACAGTCCATGAAGGTAAGGTGAAGGGAACCACCAAAAGGTGGGAGGAAAATACTGTCTTCAAAAACAAATAGTATGTATAATATAAACTACTTTAAAATGTTAAAGCATAATGAGGCGTTCAAATTAAATGGTAACAACAGAGTGGTGAAAAATGTCTAGCATACGATGTTGCCAGAGAAGTCATTTCTCATCATTGGAATATTTGCTTTTTCACACTCATCAAAGACAGCTATAGCAGACCAAGGAGAAAAGAAAAGGGAAGGGATAAACACAAGGGATGTGGGGCAAATAGAAGTCTCATTTGGCAACAGCTATTAAGGTTCCTGAAGGAAATGATCTCCTTTGGCAAAATTAATCACAGCTGAGCTTCATCCTCAATAGCGATAAGGAGGCCATATAATTAATAGTTCTAGCCAGGGCACTTTTAAAGTGAAAGGAGATCATATTTATCATTATTCTGGGACAACAGGTATTCTAGGACTGTCTCCGTTAAATCAGAGTATGTGGTCACCCTGTCACCAGGTGGTTGAAATGGGGAGAAAAGAGATATTGGGAACTAAAAGAAACAGCAGCTACAAATTGCCCTCAAGGGATCGCAATCTGAAGAATGAACGCAAATAAGTCTAAAACACAGGTCTAGATATGATAAAATTCAAGTTTTAAGAAAGTTCCACAAGGGGCTGGGGATGTGGCTCAAGCCGTAGCGCGCTCGCCTGGCATGCGTGCGGCCCGGGTTCGATCCTCAGCACCACATACCAACAAAGATGTGTCCGCCGAGAACTAAAAATAAATATTAAAAAAAAAAAAAAGTTCCACAAGTACTGGGGTGATAAATCCAGTGGGAAAACAGAAGAAACTCACAGATTAAATTGTCCCATAAAAAACAGAGCCACTTTGGAAAATGTTTCTTTCTCAGAGAGGGTGTGACAAGACTTTTATTTTCAGCTTTTGCTTTGCTATTAATGACAATGCCTCTATTACAAATTTCACCTGTCAGAGAAAAAAAACACAACTCAAATTTGGACCTCCAGTTTTCCAACTATAAAGTTTAATAAGCAGCATGGCAATAATGAGTGGTAGAGGGTAAGTCTATTCTAGTTTCAGACTAAACAATGAACTAGTTTTACCTTTTCAATAACAATAAAAAACTTGTCTCATGTAAATAATATATTCCTTGGAGATTTTTCATAAACACTGCAATATTTTCTCCTTTGATCTTATATCTTCCCTCCCTGTTTGGTACATGAATTTTTGGATAAGAAGGCCAAACCCTATTCTTTTATAAAAGGTCTACGTCAGGACTTTCCATACTTTGATATACATACAAATCACTTAGGGATCCTATCTTATATAGCATGTTGTAGGAGAGGCCTAAGTTCTGCATAAGTTCCCAGATGAGGCAAATGCTACCAACCCATGGAACCACATTTTAAAAAATCACAGGGTTATGTTGCTCTCTAATACTCCCAACCGCATAACCTATTCTTTAGTATCGTAATCTAAATCATAGGAAATATACACTAAACTGAAACAATTATGATTCCACAAATTAACCAAAGAGTTTTGTAACAGATGAAATTTCAGCAGGTATTAGGGAATTCAAGGATATGTTTGTGTAAAAAATTCACAAGGTGGTTCTAATGGTTCATTGGGTTTGGAAACCACTACCCTATTTGTTAAAACTAATATGATAACACCAGAATATTCACATAACTGGTTAAGAATTCAACTTGTCTCTGTTCACTACAAAATAAAAAATGTTCAGTTTAGATATCATTGGTGCTCTTTATGAGTGTTGAATTCCCATAAAAGAATTAAATGAGATCCTTGGGCACTAGATATAAAGAAATAATATTATTTTCCCAGTAGAATATGAACAATGTACCTGGGTATATATTTCCTTTAAATGCACTTGAATCCACAGAAGGAGCTGTTGTAATATTCCCTGAAGTGGATGATGCAGTTTCCAATTCAATTATTTTCATTTTAATCCAAGGCTTTGTAAGAATCAAGACTGCCAAGTACAAAATGTATCAGCATGTGCCATTGTAAGCTGAGTGAGAAAATGAATTTGTAAGTATTTTTTTTCTACCCAATGCTTTTTAATCACCTTCTCAGTTTCTTTTGACAGCTCAATGTATCCCAGGGCTTCAGAAGGGCTTTGCAGGTTTAAATCAAATTCATATATTAAAATGACTAATAAGCCAAATTAGCTTGTATTTAATTGGTTCACTGAGTATATTAATATTAATGTCATGTTATTTTGCATAATAACATCACCAATTTTTGAGTGCTTATGACATACTAGGCTCTATACTAAAAATATTATGCTTATATTAATTATCAGATGTGGAGCTAAGAACAGGATGCAAGATGGCTAATATTAGAACCATTTTAAAAGAAAAGGAGCTTGGAGAAGTTGAGCATTTTAGGGTCTGTCAAATATGACCTCTAATTTTAACCCATACTTACCTGTACATTGTACAGGTATAATATAAGTTCCACCATAGCATTTAAAACCTCTAAACTGATAAAACAGAAGCCATATTCACTTCATAAAATTAAAGAACTGTTAAAGAACTGTTATATCATTAATGATCCCTACTTTCAAGACACCATGAGGGTCAATTTTTGTGCTCCACACATATGAGGTTACATATTCTCTAACTCAAGAAGCCTTGTGTTTTAGCTTCACTTCAATTTTCTGCGTAATATAGATCCCACTCTATAGCCACCATTTACATAGGCTTCCAAATAGAAATGTTGCTAGGAGGGAAAGTATCATGAGCTCCAGTTGACAAGGAAAGGGGGGGGGGGCAAATCCTGACACCAGACCAGAACAGTTTGGTGAGTCCAGCAAGAGATGCACAAAAAGATTAGGAGAGTCTTACAGAGCTGGGATGCAGAACCAATAATGGTAGATCCCCAGAAGAAGAAATCGCCACACCAAAAAGGAATTTCTGAAAGTAGGTCTGATGCTTGATGGGTCACAACACTGGCAAACAGGAGTTACAGTGAAGGGTCTCAAAGAATGAATCTCAGCTGGGAGAGAGACACCTTAGAAAGCCAAGTGGTCCTGTTTAGAGGTAGCAACTACTGGAACAGGAAAAAAAGGAAGGAACAACCTACTAAAACAAGACAGATTCTGAAAATTAAAGGGAGCTTGACCACAAGAAAGCATATATTTTAAAAATCTGCTCTTTACATGCAACAGAAATAGCCTTAGGAAGAGAAAATGAAACAGAAATAAAGATAGAAATGAGATCAGGAGAGTAGAGGTAAGGGATCAAAGGGAAGGGAGGAAGACAGAGAAAGGGAAATAAAATCAGCCAAAATATCTTACATGTAGGTATGAATATGTCACAATGAATCCCACTCTTAAATATAGTCACAATGTACCAATGAAATGGGGCACATAATGTTATATACAAATATGAATGTCATAATGAACTAATTATGTAAAATTATAATGCACTAATAAAACATAGAAAAGGAAAAAAATAAGAATAATAAAAGAGTAAAGATGTCCATAAAGGTCAAACAAAGAAGATCCTTGCCTTAGTTTCCTAGGGCTGCTTTAATGATGGGTTGCTATAATGGCTAATTTGAGTTGTCAACTTGACTAGATTAAGAGATGCCAAAGATTAAGAGGTTCCTTTGTGTGTCAGTGAGGATGTGTCTAGGAATGATTGGCATGTGGGACAGCAAGCTGGAATAGAGACCCTCCCTAAGCATGGGCAGCACTGCCCAGTGAGTTGGAGGCTTGGATGGAATAAAAGTTGAAAGAACAAGGAAGCAGCAGCAGAAACAAGCTCAATTCTTCTTAAGTGTGTTCTTGATTGCTGCTGCAATTGCCTGAGGACATCAGACTCTCACTCCTTCACTCTTCCAGAGTGAACTCTGCCAGTGATTCTCCAGGGAGTTTCCAGAAGCCTTTGATGTCAGACTGGGGTAGCATCAATGATCCCTCTTGTTTTGAGGCTTCAGCATCTTGGTTTGCCCAGCTACTGGTTCCTCCAGCTCTGTAGCCTACAGACAGCCATTGTGGACTATCCAGCTTCTGGTCTGTAAGCCAATCTAATAAATTACTTTTTTATAATTGTCCCTCCTGTTGATTCTGTTCCTCTAGAGAACCATAAGTAACACAGTTACTTATGAGTAATGAGTAATCTGAAGCAACAGAAATTTGTTGGCTCACAATTCTGAAGAATGGAATCCAAAATCAAGGAGTCAACAGGGTCTTGCACCCTCTGGGAACTTTAGGGGAATTCTTCCTTGCCTTCTCCTAGCTTCTGGTTATTTTCTGGCAATCTTTGATTCTCCTTGGCCTGTAGCTATGTGACTCCATCTCTGCCTATGTTGTCACATGGTGTTCTTCCTGGGTATTTCTGTCTTTATATGGTCAACTTCTCATGAAGACACCTTCACATCAGATTAAGGCCATCCTAATCCAGCATGACTTCATCATAATTTATTATATCTACAATGACCCTATTCCAAATAAGGTCATCTTCTGAGATACTTGAGGCTTAGACCTCAACATATCTTTTTAGAGGGAGCAGATATCAACCATATTATCTATTATATAATAATATATACATATATACACACATATATATTTCCCCTTTATGTGTATATGTGTGTATACATATATTCATGTGCATATATATATTCCCTGAAGAATAAAACTAAACACAACAAATATTAAAATCATAATTTTAAATTCAAAAAACTTTCAAGAAATAACAATTTAAGGGAAAAAAAGACATATGTGTATACATTACAAGCAAATACTACCTGTGTAGTAAAAGGACAAGAAAGTTAACTTTGAAGCACATAATATTAACATTATTTAAATATAAAGAAAAATGTTTTAGATCACTAAGCAAAAAAATAAAATAAAACAAAACAAGAAAAACCCAAGTCACTTAGTTACTATTAAGAAGAGAAAATTAGATCGCCATGATTTTCTGTACAAAAACATTAAACTCCAAAAGACAGCCAAGTGACATCTACAAGGCTCTCGCTTGTAGAGTGTGCCAGCTAACCTTCAACACCAAAATGATTTGTAAAATGCAGAACTAGGAAAATATTGTACCCATGAGACCTTCTTAAAGAATTTACTAGAGAAAATATTTACCCAACCAACAAACTATTGGGGAAACTTCAGAGATAAAGATCAATAGTGAACAGTGAATTTACTTAACTATAGATCTAAGGGTAAAACACTTAGTTGGGATTGGTGATTTTAAATGTGTCCATGAATTCTTTAATAAGCCTTTTTTCATGAGGCTTCCCTTTGGAATCACCACACTTAGTGACTCCTCCAAAATAGGAAAGACAAAAAGCAGAAGTGATAGTGTAAGACGTTAAAGACAGTCATTTTTTTAAAGCATGATTCCCTAATCACTCACTAGCTTAGTCAATTTGGGGTGCTGTAACAAAATACCATAATAGAAGTCTAGTCTTTGAGGAGACTTCTGACAGGCCTTAAGGGGAAATGAGGAATAAGTTATTGAAAACTGGAGGAAGGGGAATCTTTGTTTTGTAGTGGCAGAAAGTTTAGCCTCACTACCACCTATAGTCAGAAGCGCAGAAATGTACCTATAGAAATGCAGCTAAAGAACTAGCAAAGAGGGATTTTTAAAACTGCCATGGGTTTCTTCCTGCTGCTTTTAGTACGGTAGAAATAACTTATTCATTAATATTATTTTTAAATCAGCCAATACTTGCTATTTTGAAGATTCCAAGCTTCCCCAGATCGCAAATGATGCAAAAATTAAGAAATGGCTCCAAGCAAAGATGAACACTGCATGGAAAACTTGGTCTACAGATAAAGCAGGAAGTTTGATCTCAATATTTATTAAATTATTTCTTAAAATCTTACAGAGATCTTAGGTGGTACCTACTACTACTAGTTTAGTCAAACAAATGGCCCTATAAAGAGCTTAAGACCTGCTTCACTGGGGCATATCTCCCAATAATAAAATTTCTAAGAAGCTTAAAAGCAACTATTCTTAGATTGGCAGAAGTTTAAGAGAAGAAGGAGGCCTTTCCTGAGACTATTTGTAGGCAGGTTCTTTATCTAATGGAACAAACCCTCATTATAGTCACAGGAAAACCATAAAATTTTAATAAAATTACATATGATGAAACACTTCCATCTTAGACTGTTTTAGTCAGCTTTTCTCACTGCACTGACTAAAAGATCTGATCAGAACAATTGTAGAGGAGGAAAAATTTATTTGAGAGTTCACAGTTTCAGAGATCTTAGTCTATGTAGAAGGCCGGCTCCACTCCTCAGGGCTTGAGGTGAGGCTGAACATCATGGCAGAAGAGTGTGGCAGAGGGAAGCAGCTCACAAGCAAAAGAGTCTCCACTCTCAAGATACAAAATATATACCCCATAGTCATGCCCCGATTCCCACCTCTTCCAGCCACACCCTACCACTTCAGTTACCACTCAGTTAATCTCTATCAGGGGACTGAATCACTGATTGGGTTAAGAGTCTTACTCTGAACCTTCTTGCACTGTCTCACATGTGAGCTTTTGGGGGATACCACATCTAAACTTAGACTAAAAGGGACAGAGTAATATAAAAGAAACTTATGAGTCCCCCAAATTCTGGCATGAAACTGTTGAGCAGCTATGAAACTTCAAACATATTCTTGAAATAAAGACGATAACTCAGGGAATGTAAGAGTCATAGAGAGTAATTTCCAAGCATGGCTAGAACTGATCAAGGAATTTTCCGTGTTTGCCCAGCTGAACTTTCACAATTACTACAGATGAGGAGCTTGTTGCCTCTTTAATCTGTTCTCTCCTTTTAGTAGGAATTGCTTTGAGATTATCTTTTGCCTGTCCTGCTATTGTATAATTAGCATAGTATATGAAAGCTAAAGAGTATATATGGCTTTTAAGCTCATAAACTTTTAGATCTAGAGAATCTGTATTTGAGGACCCATGAAAACACTAACCACACCCAAGGAGACTCAAATGCCTACAGATCTGATCTAGGTGACAAGATTTTGAACTTCATGTTGATGTTATAAGACCACAAAACCATTTAAGAACCCAGGAAGAAAGTACATGGGAGGAATACTTTGTGGCCAGAAAATAAGCAGCAGGGTTGTTTTGAGCGTGTATAAAAAATTCTTTATATAAAAATCTCTATAAAAATTCTCTCTATATATAAAAAAAGGGCGGTATAAAAAAAATACCGCCCTTTCCAAAAAAAGTGTAGTATAATATGTCTCCACTCAGTGTGGGATGGACAAAGTAACTTCTGTGTTCTAACAAATATTTAGTTGACGTTAATGCTTCTAAAAACATAAAAATGCAGAAGTAACATTGTAGAGCTAGTTTATAGACAAGATTGCAGCTTCTTCTTTCTCTGTCTTGGATCGTTCACTCTAGGGAACCCATCTGCCATGTCCTTATGATGAAGAGCTGACACCTACTATCAATCACCAGAGGAAGTGAGACTTTCACAGAAAGATCTTAGATATGAACCTTCCAGCTTCAACTTAGCTGTCAGATGACTGCTCCTCTAGCCAGTAGCTTAATTGTGACCTCACGGGAGACCCCAAGCTTGAACCACCTAATTAAGCCACTCATGTGTTCCTGATCCTCAGACACCGTGTGAGGCAACAAATATTTGCTGTTTTACACTATTGTTTTTAGTGTAATTTGTTACCAGCAAAAAAAAATAAATAACAAACGGAGATAAATAAATGCTATATAATCTGTTAATAAAGAAATAAAAATAGCCAAAATAAAAAAAACCTAGAGTGGGAAAATGAGGTGAAAAAAAGGAAAATAGCAGTTCATTGATTATCTCAAGGATGGGCATAAAATAATGAAATAAGCTGACAAGCCGAGTAATAAAATTTGAATCATAGCTATAAGTAAAAGATATACACTTAGAAAGCAAATACTATTGATTTAAACTGAATAAGAGATGAAAGGAAAGCTGGGACAAGTTTCTAACCAAATAAAACAATTAATTAGTAAAATTAAAAATTAATTCATTGGATTTAAATGAGAGTAACAAGAAAACAGAGAAGGACCAAATTTCTCACCAAAATGGTCAAAAATATTTTATGAAGTTCAGTGTCTTTGGTTTAGATATAGCCCATGAGTGCCCCAAAAGTAGATTACTGGGTTTTTTTCCTCATGTAAATATGATCCATTTACTATAAGTAATGATCTGATTATACATGTCTCGTTTAAAATATGCATTGCAATTATTTATGTGTTTTTCTGCATGAGAAATATCATAATGTAAAGAGTGTATTAAATTTATCAGGGTGCTTAATTCACAGCCTCTTTCATAGATGAAAGAAAGGCTATAGTCCTCTAGACAGTAGGAATAAAATAACCCAGAATGAAATAATCCATATGTATATTAAAATAGAATTTGTGAAAATGAAGCCTGCCAGATATTAGAAGAAATGATCTCATTATAAAATCCTCAGGTTCTCATTTCTCGGAAAAGCCGTAATTACCGCCTTATCTTTTTAGTGACCAATTACTGTATTCATAGTATTTTCTGAAATAAATGCTTTGCTATTTTTATGAATTGCCTATCTTTATTTCCAACTTTAATAATAGAAATCTACAACACAGACATTTCCATGAATAAGAAGTCTGAAATAAATGACACCATTCTATCAACACACAAGTACAAAGCCTTTAAATTTTAGATGAAGTATTGAGTAGAAAAACCCTTGATTAGCATAAATCAATTACTGAGATGATAACCTTCATATCTCTCTACCTTTTCAAATTAGGTCATTAGAGTCTCCAAATTGACAAGCAAAACCATGTCTATGTCACACAAAGTAAATTGGCCAGCTTTTTAATGAGCAAGTTTCCTGCCTTAGAAGAAAAGAATAGCTGATTTGCAGTCCTAAAATACAAGGGCTTAAAAAATATTACTTGAATGATGGTGGAATGTGATGATCATTACTATCCAAAGTACATGTATGAAGACACGAATTGGTGTGAATATACTATGTATATAGTCAGAGATATGGAAAAATGTGTTCTATATATGTAAAAAGAATTGTAATGCATTCTGCTGTCATATATAAACAAAAAAATTTACATAAAAAAATCTTACTCGAAAAGGTCAACTTTTTCCTATGTAAACTAAAGCTCTTTCTGTTTTTGCTAACTAGACATTCACAGTGTAAGCACCGCTGTCAGTGTGACTGCCCATGTGTGGTGATGGCAGGACGGTGAAATCAGGGAGTTGAGATGGAGAATGTGGCAGCACCCCATGGCACAGCCTCCTCTAGTGTGTGCCCTGAGAAACACCACCAGAAATAGCATTCTGTCTGGTGCCACTGTGCACGCCTGTAATCCCAGTGGCTGAAGCAGGAGGATCTTGAGTTCAAAGTCAACCTAAGCAAAAGTGAGGCACTAAGCAACTCAGTGAGACTCTGTCTCCAAATAAAATACAAAATAGGGCTGGGGATGTGGCTCAGTGGCCAAGTGCCCTGTGTTCAACCCATGGTACCAAAAAAAGAAACAAACAAACAAACAAATAGCATTCTGTCTTCTGAAGCAAATTCATCTCTCAAGTTCTTTGGAGAATACAAACCATAAGTGTTTATTATCCTCTGTAGAACACGCTTTATATTTAAATAGCACTTGAAAGAGGATGGACACTCACTTCTGAAAAGTTAACACACATCTACCTGATAATCAATATGAATGAATTCACTTCTTCTAATGCATTGGCTGTGAGAAAATTGCCTCTTATTCAAGGCTGATATAATCTTTCAGCCTTCATAGCGAGCAAACTAATGAAGACCTGGCAAACCAGCTTGAAAAGAAAGTCAACCAAGCATTGAAGGAAAAATGACCTCTCCAACCTGAGAGTGCCTCTAGTACCTATATCAGGATCCATCCTTGCTGAAAATATCTTATCCACTAATTTTTAATTTTTAGCTCCTGAGATCATTCATTCTCTTAACAATTATCTTTATTCAGTGAAAAAAGAGAACATTTTTAAATAATCTGAAACAGAAATTGATATTCAAATCTTCCTTTAAATCATAGCTCTAGGTTTTTTTTAATATTTTTTTTTTTTAGTTTTCAATGGGCCTTTATTTATTGATACGTGGTGCTGAGAATCAAACCCAGTGCCTCACACATGCTAGACAAGCACTCTGCCACTGAGCCACAACCCAGCCCTCTAGTTTTTTCAGCAATGACAATGTTGATATTTTGGGCTGGATAATTCTTTCTTGCATGGGCTACCCTGTGTACTATAGGATGCTCAAAAGCATCCCCCTACATACTAGATGCCAATCTCCTAATCCTGAAGCTGTAACAAACAAAAACATCTCCAGACACTGCAAATGTCCCTTTGAAACAAAATTGACACCACCCCCCAATGAGAACCCCTAGATCACCATAGTGTTTTATTGGTTTGTTTTTCTTACATTTGCAATGGATATGCCACAGTCTGGCTGGGCACAAATGCTGCAGTCTGGCTGGGCACACAATCACGAGCCACCACACAGCTTGTAGATTCAAACAGCAACTCTTTATTCCCGAACTCACACCAGCCGTCTACAATCACGTTCTGGGGAAATCCACGTTCTCTGCCCAAATCCACATTCTCTGCCCAAATCCACGTCCACTGGGCTTCTATCTCCAAAATATACTGTCTGAATCCCGTGAGAACTCAAGGGGAACTCAGGCAGCAGGATACGCCCTATTCCCAGCAGGAATAATCTTAAACCTTAAACCTGGAACCTAAACCGGGAACGCCCTAATCCGCCTTGGTCCTTGAGCAAGGTCACCTACATTCAATGTCACTGCAACATGGGGTATGCTGGCAAGGAAATTGTCATACCTACTTACTTGGCTAATGGCTCCCAGCATCTCCCCACTTCTGATTAATTAAACAACAAGCAATGTGGCTTAAGGACCGTGCCTGGTAGGTTGTCCAATTCAACATATGGTTCTTACCCGTCATCGGAAAACTGACCTTTAGGCGTCAGCCTCCTGTCTTAGGTTGATACCACTGCAATTGAATCATACCCGTCACTGACTACCGGTCCAGCATACAGCCATACTTGTGGATAGGTCTATGCACCAGTGGGGGGGTGAGGTTCTTTGCCTCACCTCTTTTGGCCCCCAAATTTGGCCTTGGTGCCAGTGGGGGAGTGAGGTTAATGTGGCTTGAGGACCGTGCCTGGTAGGTTGTCCAATTCAACATATGGTTCTTACCCGTCATCGGAAAACTGACCTTTAGGCGTCAGCCTCCTGTCTTAGGTTGATACCACTGCAATTGGATCATACCCGTCA
Organism: Marmota flaviventris; assembly: GCF_047511675.1. Taxonomy (NCBI): domain Eukaryota; kingdom Metazoa; phylum Chordata; class Mammalia; order Rodentia; family Sciuridae; genus Marmota; species Marmota flaviventris. The sequence continues at coordinate 49,398,054 of NC_092512.1, read as the reverse complement.
CTGACTACCGGTCCAGCATAAGCCATTGGCCCCCAAATTTTAGACCATCACTAGCAGAAGGGAGGAGGATACAGAAATGCCACGACACCAAGCCAATTGGCGGCTCCTTCGGAAAAATTGCATCACTGGTGACACCATCAGCAAAGATATGCCAGCACTACCACAGTTAACATGGGGTGCGCTGGCAAGGAAATAAAAATTGCATCACTGGTTAATCACTGTCGCAGATGTAAGAATGGCCAAGCTGGAGTTCTGGATATCAGCTGTTATGGATTTGAGTCAAATCATCTTCTTTTCGATCTGTAGAAATTGTTTAGTTAATCTCTCTGAAATCCAAATCGGCTGCTGTTCTTCCTGTGGAAACACACAAACAAAACCCCGACTCCAGACAATCACTGGGTCAGGACCTTTCCATTGTCCAGTTAGAATATCTTTCCAAAGTACCTTAGGTTTATGTACATTTTTTGGATACATATGCCTTTCTGCAGCACTAAGTCCTGATGAATCCAAATTTAAAAAGTTTAGAGTAAAAAGCGTTATTTTAAGTTTATCTTTGGGGGATATATACCCCCTTCCAATTCCCTCTTTTTGCTTTAATAAGTATATGTCTGTATTTAATAGTTGTCTTAGCTTTTTGCATTTTCTATCTGAAATACCTTACTTGACATTTTCAACCATTTTTTATCTTATTTCTATCTTCTAGTTTTTTTCCCCCCTAAGGTTTGTACATTCACCCTTAGTTGCTTTTTTTCCTCCTTGGTTTTTTTTTTTCTATTTTGTGGGTTTAAAATTATTGTCTTCCTACATCTTTTCTATCTTCCTATATCTTTTTTTATCTTTCTACATCTTCTCTCTTTTTTTACCTTTCTGTACTTTTGTCTTTAAAGTTTTTCACTTTAAATTTTTAATCTTCTTTATCTAAATATCTTTTATCCTATTATCTTCCCATTTTTTTTAAGTAATGCCTTTACAATTAACTAGGCTTCAAATGACACAATCTTTTCTCCGTCATGAAGGCATTTTAACCACCTTCAATTTAACCTTTTAAAGCCTTTTAATTATCATCTATACTGTACTTTTAAATGTACTTTTTCACCACCTACAGCTTCACTCTTTTAAACGAGGCTGAGATTCTGTTTAAATCTCTTTAATGTTAGTTTACATGGCTGCCCTTCAACCAAAGGCTTTTTTTTTTTTTTAAACTCCATTGAGAAGCTTTGTCTCAATCTGCCATGTACAAATACCTTTTTCTTCTTTCTTCCTTTCTCAAGCTTTTAAAGTAAGTCTAATTTCCTCAAAATCTTTTTAAATGGCATTTTACAACTTTTTACTTTACCACACAGAGATTATGTCATCTAGAAACATTTCTTTTTCCTTTAACCTTTTATATTAAAATATATTTCCACATCTTGAATCTTTTTCTATCTCTTTTTTAACCGTTAACCCTTTTTATAAATTTACATTTTGAAACAACTCATAAAATTTCTGATTTAGACAAATTACTCCACTTTAATAAGATGAAATACTTTCATGTTTTTTATGATACTATGATACTATAATTGAAACCCAACTGAAAATTTTTCTACTCTTTGTATATAAATTACACATAATAGAATCTTAACTCTTAGTAACCTTGTTTTTAGCAAAGACACAGACACAAAGCAATATTAAACATTTTTCCATTTACCAATTTATGAAAACACACATAATGTTTAAATATATTACCTTATGGAACTTAATAAGTAAAGAGTGGTTGCTGTTTCAACACTTTAGCTTTGTAAATTAATCAGAACTTTGTAGAAACCAAGATCTTAGACAAGTGTAGCAAACAGAACTAGCCCTCTCTTTCTTGTTGAAGAAAAATCTTTCTACAGGATACCATGATGGTCCCATTGATATACTTAATAACTTGTCTTTAAAAAGCCATGGGCTACATTTTTGTATTGTATCAACATATGCCCTAATTGTTCTTGGTCTCACTGGGGTGCCTCCTTCCTCTAACAATTTCTCTTGCTCGGAGGCGAACAACTTCAAACCTTGAGTCAACCATTTTCCCCAGTTTGCCTGAGAAATTTCTAGGGATAGGCAGCTTGAAACAAAAACAAGATAAATCAAAACAATAACACATTGTTTTTTGAATTGGTCACCCATTCTTTCGCTCTTCCTCAGGGGCCAGCAATTTCACTTACCTCCAAGCTTCAGAAGTTCCCCGTACGGGCCACCAAATGCCACAGTCTGGCTGGGCACAAATGCTGCAGTCTGGCTGGGCACACAATCACGAGCCACCACACAGCTTGTAGATTCAAACAGCAACTCTTTATTCCCGAACTCACACCAGCCGTCTACAATCACGTTCTGGGGAAATCCACGTTCTCTGCCCAAATCCACATTCTCTGCCCAAATCCACGTCCACTGGGCTTCTATCTCCAAAATATACTGTCTGAATCCCGTGAGAACTCAAGGGGAACTCAGGCAGCAGGATACGCCCTATTCCCAGCAGGAATAATCTTAAACCTTAAACCTGGAACCTAAACCGGGAACGCCCTAATCCGCCTTGGTCCTTGAGCAAGGTCACCTACATTCAATGTCACTGCAACATGGGGTATGCTGGCAAGGAAATTGTCATACCTACTTACTTGGCTAATGGCTCCCAGCATGGATAGTCCAGAGAAATGATATATATAAACTAATACTACATAAATACTCAAATAGAAAGAAAATAATTAAATTAATATAATAATAATAAGATAATAATAAAAACAGAGGAAATTTTTTGAAAATAGTGATATGATGGTTCACTTTGTATTTTAACTTTACTAGGTCAAGAGGTGCCCACACATTTAGTCAAAAATTATTCTGGGTATTTCTCTTGAGTATTTTTGATGAGATTAACATTTAAGTTGGTAGAACAAGCAAAACAGATTTCTCTCTTTAACATGAGTGGGCCTCATCCATTCATGTTAAAGGCCTAAACAGAAGAAAAGAGTTGCCCATCCATCTCCTAGGCAAGAGAAAATTCTTCCTGCCTAACTGCGTTTGAACTAGAGTATTAGGAGTTTTTTCTTGCTTTCAAACTAGAATTGAAACATGAACATTTCCTGGGCCTTGAGCCTGAATTGCGTTATCAGCTCTCCTGGGTCACCAGCTTGCAGACTGACCTGCAGATCTTGGGATGTTATCAGACTTCCTAATCAAATGAGTCAGTTCCTTGTAATTAATGTGTGTGTGTGTGTGTGTGTGTGTGTGTGTGTGTGTCCCCTCTTGATTCTGTGTCTTTGTACAGCCCTAATACAAGTGACCTGGAGTGTTGAGCAGGGAGGCCAAGAAAGAAGACCTGATTAAGCAGATTTACTCAAACACAAAATTCTGTATGCAAGAATATATTGAATCATATCGAGCTAGTCAGTGGCTCAGTATATGAAAACTATACTTTGGTTATCCTGAGTTTTATATTCAATTCCCAAAATGGAAAGGTAGTATTTATACCCAAATCACAAGCTGTGCTTACTTTCTCATAAGCCTTATGCAAATATAAGTCATATTATTAGCTTTCCTTGCCTACAAATTAAAAAATGTAACACTAGAGTAAAATTTCCCCATATCTCTTTCTTAAAATTCCATTAGCTTTGTAATAAAATTTCACTTCTGTTTCTGCTCAGTTTGTGACTCTCAGCAGAACTTGGTCTTTCTGTTGTAGTACATGGTTTTAGACAAGAATTACGTTTCTGGGATCTGCTTCTTGTATGTTTAAGGTTTTAATTGGCCAAAAAAAAACAAAAAAACAGTTGGGCATAACTTAGAAGATTGAAGGCAAAGTCTTTACAGTCAGGATGGTGCATATTTGCATATAGGTGCAGCTTGTCCCAGAATATCATTAGTTTCACTCAGCTCTTCCTAATCATTCCTTGCTGCCTGAATAGTGGCATTGGTTCAACACAGATGTGTGGCTGCCAACATGGGGAGGGGAACAGCTGAAGACAGCATCCCCCTGCTCATGAGTGTCTCCCTTCCAATCCCACTTTGGTGGCTGGCCATGGCTGCTTTCTGAAATGGATCTCTTGGTGACTCTCTGAACCTCCAGCTCCTCTTCTGGACTTTCTTCTCTCAGAATCCTTCCAAATATCTAGATCCTATTTGAAATTCTTCATTCAAAACACCCACAGTGATTCTGCTCCCCTGGTTGAAATTGAAATCTGACAGATACATGCCCCACTGTGCCTATGTGGTAAAATATTTTAGAATATGACATAACTCACAAAACCAATGCTTCAATAACCCAATCAACAATGGGAGCCTTCCTGAACACTGCTTCACATGTGTTCTGGATTAATTCCCTAAAATACTCCTTCCTTCAATTCCTCATTGTTATGGTTTGAATCATGTTCTACTCCAAAAAGATATGTTGAAGACCTCACTCCTAGTGCCTCAAAATTTAACTTTATTTTGAAATAAGTCCTTTGAAGATTTAACCAGGTTATGATGAAGCTAATGGAATGGGCCCTAATCTAATCTGATTTGTGTTCTTATAAACAGGGTAGAGGGGCACACACACACACACGCACACGTACCAAAGACTATGTGAAGACACCTAGGGCAAAGATAGTCATGTAACTGGAATGAGGCAGTCACAAATCAAGGAATACCAAGAACTGTCAGAAAAACAAGGAAACAAAAAGAAGGATTTTCCCACAGAGCCATTAGAGAAAGCATGGCCTGGAGGACCGCCTGATTGAGGATTGATAACCAATAGAACTGTGAAACAATAGATTTCTGTTGTTTTAAGCAACCCAGTGATAGGTACTTTGTTAGAAAATTAGCTTCCTCCAATGGCAATGTCCACCGTGAGGTCCCCACTTTGTTGGGCAGTCATCTTCTACCCATGCATACTACACTCTGATCTCAGAAAAAGAGAACCAGCTTCCTCTCCATCAGTGGAATGGTTGCACCCTGATTCCCAATGGCATGATTGATTCTAGGTTATTGAGTTTAATGATTTATTGGTAAAGGTATAATAAGAGGCAAGTCAATAAAGGCTCAGACCTGTCCTGGATTCCTCACTGATAGGGAACAGAAAGATGTGATGGTGGGAATAAGGGTTTAAGGAAATAATTCTATAAAATAGGCCCACTGTGCTGACCCCCACATGCTTTCTTTCCCAAGAAGTAATTTACCTGCAGCCCTGCCTGGTAAGTGAGCAGGATATGCCACATTCCTCAACAAACTATCTGTTATCTGCTGAAGAAATGCAGGCCCTGAAATAATGTTGATAAGACAAATCCCCAGGTTATCCTGAAGGAGGAATTTTGTGACCCTTTTCACAGACCAGATCCCAAAATTCAGGGAGATAAGAATCCAATTAGAACCTGTCAGCATAAGCCAAAGTGACCCAGGGTTGTCATGACAGTGAAGACTTGAAAGTCTGATGTCATCCTGCTGTCAGTCAAAAGTCAAGAGGTAGACCTGGGAAGGACTCTCTGGATCCTTCTCTGGGATCCCCAATAAAACTGGAGTGCAGGAGACACAGTCTTCCTCCTGAGAGGACCCCGTCTCTCCCTTGACAGTGTCCCATTTCCCTTTTCCTTTCCCTTTAATAAACTCATGCCTGTAACTCTGAGTGACATGTCTGAAATCTTTCTGACTTGGTCACTAGATTCGGGGTTTGAAGGGTTGGGGGGGTCATCATGCTGCCTCAGTTTCCCAGGAGGTCCCAGCCCTGTATCCAAACTAGATATCCTTCTCAAATTTGATCTTTTTCACATGACCCAGAGCAGCCTACTGTTTTCCCCCAACATCACCAGAAACACTATTTCTCAAAGAAAAAATGATCTTTCACTTTGCTTTAGTCTCAAACCCATCCCCTTAGTGTCATTTTGACCTCTTTCCAGATGGACTGAAAGCTGAAATGTCCATGCTCCTCAGAAGGAATCACATTCCCATCAATCCTAGGCATGCGATTTCTCCCCGTGTCCCTAACAAAAGCTATTCATAAAAATGTCAGGATATATTGTTCGGTCTAGGTTTTTAAAAATTTTGTAGTCTAATCTCACAAAATATCATCTGATGATGATATGAAAATGGCCCTGATGGAATAAATCTTAAAACATCTTATTAGTGAAAAATCGCTGAGTCAAGACTCAGGACAGGGCAGAAATTTAGAGAAGAAATCCTGGAATATTTTTACCCTTAGACCAGTGGCCAATTCGAGAAAATGGACTGAGCAATGTTGTGACAGCATTGAGGGTAAAGGGAGAAAAAGCTGGATTTGGGGGATTTCATGTTTTGGGTTGAGACCTAGAACTATGCACTGCTGGAATAAAGATGCCCCTGAAGCCATAACCCACACAAAGGACTGCATCTCATCTTTAAACCATCTGTGTGACACAAAATCTCAATTCCTGAAACTGGATTAGGAAATCTCCGGTACAATCAATCCTCATTATTCAGGATTTTTGTATTTGCTTACTTGGCTACTCACTAATACCTTGTCATTTGTCACCCTAAAATCAATACTCTCAGCACCTCTGTCATCTTTTGCAGACATTCAGAGTCACCCAACATGCATTTTCCCAACTGAAGTTGAAAAGGGTGAAGCTCTGCCTTCCCATTTGTTCTCATAAGAGTAAACATGTCCTTTTTGCAGTCTATTTAGTGCCGTATTTTCTATATTTTTTGTCTTGTTGGGTGATTTTATTGCTTCAAAATGTTCCCCACGTGTAGTATTAAAGTGTTCCTGAGCACAGACAGGCTGTAATGTGCCTTAGGGAGAAAATGCCTGTGTTTGATAAGCTTCATTCAGGCATGACTTCTAGTGCTGTTGTCAGTGAGTTCAAAGTTAATGAATCAACAGCACCATCCTTCAGAAAAAAAGAGGAAATTTGCCTATCTATACACGTGGCCACTCAAGAAAAATGCTCAGTATATGTAATAATAAAATAAATAAATAAATAAATATGCTCAAGTAACACCGTGGTATGTAACAAAGGTATGGAGAAGATGGAAAAGTAGCAACATTGGTGGATTCATAATATAATGGCAAGTTGGAAAAACAAAAAACAAAGCCAGGTGTGGTGGTGCATGTCTGTAATCCCAGCGGCTCCAGAGGCTGAGGTGGGAGGATTGCAAGTTCAAAGTCAGCCTCAGCAACTTAGTGAGGCACTAAACAACTTAGCAAGACCTTATCTTAAAATTTTTAAAACAGGGAGGGGGAGCTGGGGATGTAGCTCAATGCTTAAGCTCTCCTGAGTTCAATCCTCAGTACCAAAAAAAAAAAAAAAAAAAAGAATGAAACATAGTAGACAGTGTTGTTGTGAATCTGAAAGCTAGAAAAAGTCATGCTCAGGTTACACAGGGTAAGGAAAAGGTCTAATTCTGCTCATCTTGTACTATTTCAAGTGCAGACAAGGCAGATTCTGCAGATAAGAGGTTACAAGACCTTTTAAAAAATATATTTATTGAGGAATAATTCACATATAAAATTCACTCATTTAAAATGTGCAGCCCAGTGGATTTTAGTTTGTTCAGAGTTGTGTAACCATCAATATCATCAATTTGACAATATCTTCATCATCCAAAAGAGAAACTTCATAACCATTACTAGTCATCCCCGTTTCTCTCCTCATATCTATTGTCACCCTGCTAATTGTTACATGAAGAAAGCTATATTGAAAAGCTGATTTTTAATACTGACAAAACTGGCTTGTTTTACAAGGATATTGTCAAAGAAAACTATATAACACAAATAGCCTTTAAAGATTCTGGGTGTTTTTTTTTCCAATATAATGCTTGGCATATAATCAAAGATAATATACACTAGAGCTGAGTTCATAAAGAACTTGCAAAAAGAAATAGAGAATACAAAGGGAACAAAGGTATCTAAATACTGAATTATCAAACAAATATTTTTATATATTTTTATTGTTACATTATACATCTACATAATGTTGGGACTGTGTGGGGAGCCACCCTGGATGAACACACCTTTAGGTTTCGATGCCCTGGGGTCCTGAACAATTCTCCCGATCAGCAAGGCGTGGCTTCAGGATAGGCATCACCTGGTGGGGTTGAGTTACACTCACCTGTTCCTTTGTAATCCTACCCCTTTGCCCTTTTTGGGATAGAATATTCCATGGAACAGCCTCCTCCAATAAAACCCTGGGTTTGAGGTGAGCTCTCTTTCTTTCTTGCCTCCTAACGAAACCTAAAGAAAAAAGGTATTTCTCTGTCTCTGTGTGATTATTTCATGCCAGCCCAGTTCACCTGGAGTGACCCTGACTGGTGTAGTCGTGTGTTGTGATAGGACTCATTGTCACATGTTCATACACACACACATTTAATGAGATAATTTGGTCAATATCGTTCTGATATTTCCACTTTTCCTCCACTCCTCATTCCTCCTGGTCTCCTTCCTCTACTCTAGTCATTTTTTTTTTTAATCATGGCTTTATTGTGTAAAGACAAATTCTACTATATTAAACTTGTATACATCTTTTTTTTTTTATTGTTGGTTGTTCAAAACATTACATAGTTCTTGATATATCATCTTTCACACTTTGCTTCAAGTGGGTTATGAACTCCCATTTTTAGCCCATATACAGATTGCAGAATCACATCAATTACACATCCATTGATTTACATATTGCCATACTAGTGACTGTCATGTTCTGCTACCTTTCCTATCCTCTACTATCCCCCCTCCCCTCCCCTCCCCACCCCTCTTCTCTCTCTACCCCCTCTACTGACCTTCATTTCTCCCCCTTGTATTATTTTTCCCTTTCCCCTCATTTCCTCTTGTATGTTCTTTTGTATAACCCTGAGGGTCTCCTTCCATTTCCATGCAATTTCCCTTTTCTCTCCCTTTCCCTCCCACCTCTCATCTCTGTTTAATGTTAATCTTCTTCTCATGCTCTTCGACCCTACTCTGTTCTTAGTTACTCTCCTTATATCAAAGAAGACATTTGGCATTTGTTTTTTAGGGATTGGCTAGCTTCACTTAGCATAATCTGCTCTAGTGCCATCCATTTCCCTGCAAATTCTATGATTTTGCCATTTTTTAACGCAGAGTAATACTCCATTGTGTATAAATGCCACATTTTTTTAATCCATTCATCTATTGAAGGGCATCTGGGTTGGTTCCACAGTCTTGCTATTGTGAATTGAGCTGCTATGAACATGGATGTAGCAGTGTCCCTGTAGCATGCTCTTTTTAGGTCTTTAGGGAATAGACCAAGAAGGGGAATAGCTGGGTCAAATGGTGGCTCCATTCCTAGCTTTCCAAGAAATCTCCATACTGCTTTCCAAATTGGCTGCACCAATTTGCAGTCCCACCAGCAATGTACAAGTGTACCCTTTTCCCCACATCCTCGCCAGCACTTGTTGTTGTTTGACTTCATAATGGCTGCCAATCTTACTGGAGTGAGATGGTATCTTAGGGTGGTTTTGATTTGCATTTCTCTGACTGCTAGAGATGGTGAGCATTTTTTCATGTACTTGTTGATTGATTGTATGTCCTCCTCTGAGAAGTGTCTGTTCAGGTCCTTGGCCCATTTGTTGATTGGGTTGTTTGTTATCTTATTGTCTAATTTTTTGGAGTTCTTTGTATACATCTTTTTAAAAAAAAGAGAGAGAAAATTTTTTTAATATTTATTTATTTATTTTAGTTTTTTGGGGGACACAACATCTTTGTTTGTATGTGGTGCTGAGGATCAAACCGGGGCCGCACGCATGCCAGGCGAGCATGCCACCGCTTGAGCCACATCCCCAGCCCTCTCTTCACTTTTCATTAGATTCCCACACATATCTTTCTTTTTCTTTTTCATCTCTAGCTTCCTCATATATGAGGAAACATATGACCCTTGAGTTTCTGAGTTTGATTTATTTCACTTAACATAATGTTCTCAAGTTTTGTCCATTTTCCTGCAAATAATATAACTTCATTCTTCTTTATGATCTAATAAAAATTCATATATATATATACATTTATATATATATTTATACATTTATATAAATTGTAATCCTACCCCTTTGTGCTTTTTGGGATAGAATATTCCATGGAACAGCCTCCTCCAATAAAACCCCGGGTTTATATATATATATATATATATATATATATATATATATATATATATATATATATAAAATATATTTATACATTTATATAAATTATATATTTATATACTATATATAATATATATGTTATATAAATTTATACATTTATATATAGATAGATAGATAGATATCTCACATTTGCTCTATCCATTCATCCTAGGCTGGTTCCATAGTTTGGCTATTGTAAATTATCAAACACACTTTTAAATAGTCATGCTTAAATTTGCAGAAAGTAGCATGCTTAAAGATATTTTTGAAGTGATTATGACAAATATTGGAAATATAAACAATTGGCATGACTCATTTGAAAAAGTGCCATATGGGAAATTAAGAAAAAAAAATAGAATGTGCAAAATTAAAAAGTCAGTGGATAAACTTATAACATCTGCTTATTCATCTAGTCAGATATAGTAAAATTAGTGAAAACACTGAGAAGGTAAAAACGTTAAAAACAAGAATAAAAAGATAGGCTACCTTCAAAGGAACAAAAGTAAAACTGACTTCTGACTTCTCACCAAAACAGTGCCAGTCAAAAAACAATGGAATGAAATTTTGAATATGTTGAAAAATTACTATTAACCAAGAAATATATAATAAATAAATATCTTAAAAATCTAGAAATCTGATGTACAGCATAAAGACCATAGTTAATTATACTGTACTGTACATTAGAAATTTGCTAAGGTAATACATTTTAGATTTTCTTAACACACACACATAAACACACACACAGTTACTATGTGAAGTGATAGTATGTTAATTGACTTGGCTCTAGCAATCATTTCATTATGTATATTATTGTTCATGGTGACTATAGTCAATAACAATGTACCATATGTGAAAAAAGACCACCTGAAAAGTCTATATATTCTTTGACTTCAACTATCTGATATTCTGGAGAAAGCAAGATGATGCAGAAAGTAAAAAGATCTCTGATTGCCAAGGGCTGTAAGGAAGGGAAAAGATGGATAAGTAGAGCACAGAAAATACTTAAGACATTGTACAATTGTATAATGGTGAGTACATGTCATCATACATTTATCCAAAACCACTGACTGCATAACAACAAGAGTGAACTCTAAGGTATACTAGAGACTTTGCATAATAATGATGTGACAGTGTGGGTTCATCAGTTGTAACAATTGTTCCACTCTGATGAACAACATTGATAATGGGGGAAGCTAGATGTCTGGGGGCAGGAGAGATATGGGGGACCTGTGCCTTCTGTTCAATTTTGCTACGAACAAAGCACTTTTAAAAAAATCATGTTGTACAGCCTACATGTGTAAGATAAAAAAAAAAAATGTAAGTAAAGACATTATTGTTTTTTTCAGAAATCAAGACAAAATGAAGACATTTCCAAATGAATAGAAACTAAGATGTTTGGTTTTTTTTTTTTTTTTTTTTGCAGATTCACGTTTACTCCTAGAGATGACAGGGCCACACTCCTGCTTCTGGCCACTCTATTCCTTCCCTCCTTATCCCTGGTATCCTTCCATGGTACACCTGCTTGTGGTTTATGTTCCTTCTGGTAAACTCCTTGCTCACCTGTGGGAACTGAACATATTAGAGAACCATCAATAAACACACACTTTGCATACCATAATCTATACATCTGACTTGAGTTTTAATAGGATCTGGCATATGCTTTGTGCTCCAAGCCCGCTATCCTTCATACCCCCATACTGTTATTATGCCACCTAGCTATGGAGTCCTGGCCCTCCCCTCTGCTCTTCATCTTGTCAAGTCGCAAGATTTCTTAGGTGGTTGTCAGTAAGAAAAAAAAATAATAACAGTAATTATGTAATATATAAATGTATAAATATATATGCATATATACAGTGTATGTTTAAGTTATGATTATTTATCAAGTTCATTGAAATCAAAGTAAATTGACATTGGTATGTGTTTTAGAATTATGTTTATAGCTTTGCTTGCAAAGCATTTCAGAATCTGGTATATACTCCTATTTTTCATTATTAATGAAATGAGATACTATATCAAAAGGAATTATATCAAGCTCTCAATAAAATCTGATTGATGTCAGGTGAAAGCCTTTCTAATGAATTTTCCTTAAGCAAAGAATCTATGTTGTACCAACTTTGCTCAAAATCAATCAAGTTATCTAGAGCATAAAATATTACAAGCACAAACTAATACCTCATGAGAGAGGCAGTGAATAAAGATAATCTGCACATATAATCAATAAAAAAACACCCATGGCAGTATTTCTATAGTTTTAGGACTATTCAAAGTAAATTGTACCCTCATTCAGTATTTTTTTCAGGGGCTGAAGTAAAACTTTTATTAATTACAAGTTACCTTAAAGAAAATAACCTGAAAGTGAGTAATTTTCTTAAATAATATGAAATACAATTTTCTCAATTATTTAATTTTCAATTTTTAGTTAATATAGAAAATTACTAAAATATTCAATATATAAAATTAACAATACTCTGTCTTGCCATTCTAAATTTGGGTTTTATATAACTGCATCCCACAAACTAAAATAGAATAAAATATAAAAAGCTTGGTGCAGTATAAGTGCACGTGTGTGTGTGTGTGTGTGTGTGTGTGTGAGAGAGAGAGAGAGAGAGAGAGAGAGAGAGAGAGAGAGAGAGAGAGATGGTGGGAGAGGGAGAGAAAGAGAAAGACAGACAAACAGACAGAAACAGAACCTTGCCCATGAGATGCAGTTGGTTTCTATCCAATACAGCCAATCAGAATTCTCCCTGATATTTTCCCAGAGCTCTAGGAAACATTCTCTTTCTCTATGATCTTAAACATTCAGAGTCTTGTGAGGCCAAAGTCTCTGTTGGTTGTATCCCAACCTCATGGAGGGTCTTTCTGAAAAATGAAGCAAATACAGAAAGAGAGGCAGTTAGAGACTGAGAAATAATTTTATATGTATTGCTTATATCTATCAGGCCATACATCTTTTCTAAAATTTTTAATTTGTTCTTTTTAGATACACATGACAATAGAGTGTATTTCATCACGTTATGCATACATGGAGTATAACTTCCCACTCTTATGGTTGTGCACAATGTGGAGTTACACTGGTCGTGCTACACATGAAATTCTTGATTTTTCGAGATTGACCTCGTAAAGAATTCTCTTTAAAAATATATAAATTGCAACTTTAAAAGCCCTAATTTTTTTAGTGTATTCATGCTATTGATCTCTGCACTTCTGTTGATAACAAAACAGCAATTTAAACTAAGATTCCTTCTCAAAAAGCATTATGGCCTGTCTCTGGGTTTGCAATCATTCCTTTTCTTTCTATTTCAAAGTTTTAAGTAAATTTGACTTTGCAGCTGTCACCTTGTTGTGCTGAAAGATCATCCAAAATTTTTAATTTAGCCCACTCTGATACAAAATATTCATCAATGATGTTCTCTATGTAATTTACATTAGCAGTGAGGGTTAGCAATTTATCTTGATATTAGACTTTCCATTGCAAAGGGAGGAAGGAATCAGTCTCATATCTTTTATCTGATACACAACTTTTATCATGATTTCTCAAAATCTATTCTGTAGTATTGAAGCTGGGCAACCAAAACAACAAAATGAACATTTCCATGGATTAGGAATAATTGGTAACTCCATTATCCAGCAACAGTATTCATTCATGGGAATGATGCATTATATTATCAGGACTTTAGCGCATCTCTCACATTTTCCTTTTAATACTCGATCAGTATTTTATATATCTTTAAATATCACTTGCCATCATAAAACGACAACTTTTTTTTAATTGCGTGACTTAAGGAGAACATAGTACAGAATTGCTATTTTCAAAGACAAAAAGCTCAACTATTTACTAATTTTAAAATTCTAATCATTTAGTTTTAAGTTCAAATTTCTGGAGTTAGGAGTCATGGATTTAAATAGCAGTGTGAAAATATTTTTTACCAATTGAATATTTAAGGATGAAAATTATTCGATTTTTTATAAAAGCAAATATTATTCCTGTGGCAGAGACAGATCACCTTAATTTTGTTCCAGGTAGCCAAGTGTCCAGTTGAAAAATAAAACTGCACCTTCCCATGTAGCTGGACTATGAAACTTGAGACTAAATTTGAGCCAATTAGTTGTTAGTAAAAATGTTGTGTGGGTCTCCCTAAATAAGAATATAATCTTCCATTTATTCTTATTGTTTGCCTGTGATGTGAATAATATATGGAACTCCAGGAACCTTAAATAATTACCAGGTAAAGTTGAAAATAAAACTAAGTACTGAGATATAGAGAAGAAATACAGAAACTAGAATTCTGGAATCCATGGTAATCATCCGGACAACTTCTTTTTTTTCAATTTTTTTTATTTGTCAATGGATCATTTATTTTATTTATTTATATGCGGTTCTAAGGATCAAACCCAGGGCCTCACACATACCAAGCAAGTGCTCTACCACTGAGCCACAATTCCAGCCCTGGACAACTTCTGAATTGCCAACTTTAGGTTTTTTTATGTGAGAAAGAAATAAGTTTCCATCTTATTCAAACAAGTACTACCTACATGTTTGTTGCAACTAAGCCTAATCCTATATGCCAACTTTCTTTAACAGGAAATGTCTCTTGCTAATAATGCATACACCAATACTTATATGTGGTATTAACTAACATATGCTTCAAATCCTTATTCCTCATTCTCTTTTTCAATTTTCTTTTAGCTAAAACAGAGAAGAAGAAAAAAACTAATCTGTGAATTGGGGCTCTAAAGAAAGCTTCACAAAGCAACAAGGATCATCTAAATGTAGGACAAATACATGGATTACATTATGCCAACATGAGTCCTAAGTTCTCTTCAGCTTCTAGCTTCTGACAGAGATCCTCATGACAAACTCTGTAACTGAGAGAATTCTTCTTTCCCAGTGTTAGAAACTGAAGTCATTCAGGATCAGGTAGATGCTATTTGGTCTCCTGTCTTTTCATTATGTATCAGTTAACAGAGAGTAAGAGTGCCATAAAGTTTTATTTCTCATGTGTCTTTCTTCTTCCTAGGTGCAAGAATTTCTGGACCACTTTTTCCAACTT
Organism: Marmota flaviventris; assembly: GCF_047511675.1. NCBI lineage: Eukaryota > Metazoa > Chordata > Mammalia > Rodentia > Sciuridae > Marmota > Marmota flaviventris. The sequence goes on along the minus strand of NC_092512.1, from coordinate 49,382,911 downwards.
TTCCCATCTTCAATATAGTATTTCTTGCACTACATCTAGCCCTCTTTCTGACTGTAAATCGACTGACATTCTGAAATATCAGTTGTTGTTTTTAAAATCACTTTTAAGAAATATAGCTCATAATGTAATGAAATACTTTCTGCAGACCACTAAAATGTAATATTACATCAAAATTTTGAAATATGAATATGTAACATTTTTCCTACAAGACTATTTAAAATCCTAAAACTATTTATTTTAATTGAGGTAAAAAGATATTCTATTATCCCCCTTTCCACTTTACAAGTCAGTTTATTAAAGAGAAGTTTGCAGTTTTATTAACATAAACTTTTAAAAAATATTTTTGGTTATAGATAAACACAATACCTTTATTTAATTTATTTATTTTTGTGTGGTGCTGAGGATTGAACCAAATGCCTTATATATTCTAGGCAAGCGCTCTACCCCTGAGCTACAACCCCATCCCAACATAAACATTTTAAATCAAAAAATGTTTGTGTGTTCTTAAGACTATTTAAGAAACAAGGTAAAATCTCTTAGCTTGTTCTAGTTTTTGATGTGATTAAAGGTAAAAGTCAAGTATTGTAAACCCTTTGGTTCAGAACGACAGCTCTCAGATTATGAGAGCTCAGACATTTTGGAGGCATCTGTAAAGTAAAAAATGTTTTTATAAAATGCTAAGGTATTACATTACATCATTACATAACAGTGATCTTCTTCACTGTTGGCATTGAAACTTTGATGGTGCAAAGGCAGTGGTGGATGAAAGTGCTACTGCCCCAACCCAAATCAAGGTCCTAGTACCAAGCTGTACCCACAGGTCCTCAATGTCGTTACCACCACACCTAGTTAGAAAAAAAATCCAGTTTCACTTTAAACAGCTTTGCTATGTTTATATCTTATTATTCTGTCTTTCATTATAAAGGTGCCAGCCAGAAACCAAGGACAGTGAGCTATGCCCATCCACATCCGGTGTTCCTACATTCACCATGTATAGTCATAATTTCTCATCACATCCTGCCACCACTTCCCCAAAACTCAAGGTGCATCCCCAACAACTACCAAGGACACATGGCTGTTGGATACTTGGAAGCTTCTTCGTGTGCATCAGTTTTTTAGACATTATATTTTTTAAAAATTGAATCAGTAGCTTCAGAACATTTATAAAAAAGAGAAAAAAAAAACAATTATAAACACTGACCTGTTAGACAATACTAGATGAACATAGAGAAATACAATGAGGCAGGATTTTTAAATCCCATATCAAAATGTATTATTGTATTGTTTCAGAGTTGCTAGAAGCCCCCTACTCCCACTCATCTCTCTTTTCTGTTTTGTTTTTTTTTTTTTGGCAGAAAATTATCTTATCCTTTACCTTGAAGATGATAATATAACTATTTTATCAGTATATCCTAAAAACATAGGTAGATTTTGAGATATTTATCTAATTATTATCATTTCTGTGGGCAAAATATAAATATAGATCCTTTCTTCCTCGGTTCACATACTAACAAAATTTGAAAATAAGCAATGCCAGATGTGATAAGAATTAATAGCCATATTCATAGTAGCAGCAATTGTTTCTCTGTAAATTATTAAAACTAAATAATTTCCAGAACATAAAAGCAAGAACAATTCTTGTCATTCCTTCATAATCTTTATAAGAATGCTAGGGGGAAAATAAAGAAGTCTTGTCTGGTATGAATACAATTCCACAAATAAAGAAGAAAACTCTCCTTTTAGTTGCCATTATCAGGAAAATGAAGATTCAAACAGTTAAACAGGAAACAAGACTCAAGCATTAGATGAACCATGGAATTCTGATCTGTACTGTCATTTTGGTATTCAGAAAAGTGACAGATTCCAAATAGCAGCTATTTATCATTTTAAGAATCTCAAATAACAAGTTGTGCATAAATAGGTGTTGCTATTACTGTACCCATGAAATCATGAGCTTTGATATACCAACCTCAAGTATAATTAGTCTTTGAAAAAGTTGTTCCCACTCTGTATAGCAGTTCTATTATTAACTAGCCAATTTTTCAAATGTTTTATAAAAATTTATCTTTCTTTCCAACATCTTTCCAAAATTAACTAGTAATATTTCTTTGACTTTTAAGCACAGTTTTTTTTTTACAGTTCTCCTTATTTTTCTTATTTCTCCATTATGTTGAACCTCAAGTTTAAAATTCTCTGACTTCAGTCTGAGAGACTAAGTGCCAGACAGTTTCACCAGCTCTATGGGAATTAATGGTAAAGTTAAGGTTAGGAGGTCCTGTCAATATTTCCCAGCGTCCAGGAATTCAGAGTGGTCAGTAATCGCAATTGTTGTAACTGGCACAAGAGATAACCTGTGTCACTCTACATTTGCTTTTTAGGGTCACAAGATAAACCCTTTCAAGTAAAGGGCAGCAATCATAGCAGACAGTAAATGAAACTTGCAATGCCAACTTTGGACTGTCATATTTCTTTTCAAATAGAAATAGTATATGAGAAGGCCAAGTAAGCTGAAGACTCATGTCTCTGGTTGGCCTTTTCAGGATAAATTTCTACATAGAACCAATCCCCCCTACCCCAATCTTTGGGGAGTTTAGGGCAAGAGCTAAACATAAACTCACAAGGTACATCTAGATATTTAAAGCTATAAATCAAGTCAATAAATTATTAAATAAAATGTGCTATTTAATCCTGCCTTACAGCTCGTTGACTTCTCAGATCACCATCCAAGAATGTGTAGCAGTGAGGGAAAATCCAAACCCACGTGAAAGTTACTATTTCTTTGTACCTGAATTTGTTCCCTATACTGCAGATTTTCATTCCACAGATGTGTCTGTCCCAACCTGCACATCTAAGGTTTATCAACATCCCCATCCACAACTAGCCACTGCTTAGACACCCCTTACACCAAATGATTTATTCACCATTAGTGAAGTTCTTCCTTTGTACAACCTTTCATTAATCTTGCTTGAGGTCAGGCTCAGGGAAAATACTCATGCAGACACAGCAAGTAAGTTCAGCATGGTTTGGTAAAGACATTTGGGGATCCCAAATACTTAAAACATGGTCTTGATGGGTAGATGATGTCTTGACTACAAAGCCCTGGCCCATTGGAACCACAGATCTTTTTGTCTTGTGGAGAATGTGACAATAAGATAGTAGACAATGAGAGCAGAGCAAAGACTCTTTCTGTGGGTGTAAGGGTGGTATTATAGATTAAGATAGTTTTGTGTTATTGGGTGTTATTTGGGTTTTTTGTTTTCAGATAGATACTCACATGGGTAACGTTCTTAGTTGTTGTGTGTCCTTTACACATGATCATAAAACTTTCACCCACTGGAGAGTCAATAGCCCCTTTTCTGATCATGTAGTCTCTCAGATGAGAACAAGGAGTTTCCATTACCATGCAACTGCCCTCACGAAGGTCTGCATACCTATTCAGAAGCTTGCACTATGCTCTTCCAAATCTATTTCCCTTTGGACACAATGTGTCATATTGGAGAAAGTAGTCATTCTGATCAGTTCCTAACCACTCTTCATCACTATGAATACAGATTAATTCAGAGGAACAAGTATTTGTTCTATAGTAGTACTATATAGGAAGTTGAAAAGAAAAACTATAGGGGAAAATCTGGAGTGAAGTAGGCAAATGGAACTCTGACTCCTTGCACTGTAGGAAGAGGAAGAAAGGCAGTTTCTTAGGATTTCCTTGATTTAGCAGACTGCCTTGTAGCCTTCTCCACAAGTCATAAGGGTGTTAAATGAAATTAGCCAAACTCAGAAACTCAAAGGTCAAATGTTTTCTCTCGTATACAGAAGCTAAACTAAAATAAAGGAAAGGGAGAGAAAAGGATAATATAACATAAAGAACCAAGAAAATGCAAATTAATAGATGGGTGAAAGGAAGTCTAATAGAGGAAGGAGATGGGGATAGGAGATGATGGGAGAGAAAAGGGCGAGGGAACAGCGGGGATCATAAACTGAAATCAATTTTCATGAATGTGTGAATTTGTTGGGATAAACCCAATTACTATGTATAACCATAAAACTCTAATTAAAACAATTTAAAAAAACTAAGGATGGAGCCACCATATGACCAGCTATCCCACTCCTTGGTATTTTTCTCCAAAAAATCTAAAACCAGCATAGTGCAGTGAATACAACCACCTTAATGTTAATAGCAGCAAAATTCACAATAGCTAAATTATGGAATCAACCCAGATACTTGTCAATACCTGAATAAATCAAGATATTGTATGATTTTGTCAGGATGCACCCAACTACTATGCATAACTATAAAGCTCTAATTGTTTAAGGGAAAAAATAATCATATAAGTCAATTTCCCTAATAAATTCCCTCTTGCTTTCTCATTTGGATGGATGGATGGATAGATGGATAGATAGATAGATAGATAGATAGATAGATAGATAGATAGATAGATAGATGATAGATAGATGCATGGATGTAAATATAGACAGATATGTGTGCATATATATATACATATATACACATGCACACACATACATTCCTACTTAAAATCATAAGAGCCAATTTCCCTAATAAATTTCTTCCCCTCCATCTATATCTATTTATCATATATATGTATCTTATTGCTTCTGTCTCCTGAAGATCCCTGACTAATACAGTTGCTGTACCATGTGTCAGGCACTTGATTCAATTTTAGCTTTTACTCCTCACATCAGTCTTGTAATGTGAGTCACATCCACAAACCGACTATTCTGAGATCACAAAGCAGGTGACAGCACTGGGATTCAAAGTTCTTGACACTACACCAAACTTTTTACACTTTATATACCTTATGTAACATGCATATAAGATGGGCATCCACTAACTACCTGATTTTCACCAGTGGTATTTCCTTAGGTATATTATTTTGGCTTAGATGAAAGCAAGCAAATGACAGACTAATTACTTCACGTAACTATCCCTCCTTAAAAAATAAATCACTTAAAGTACTGTTTAAGTAACAGTGAATGTTTCTTATATAAATCCATATGTAAAGAAAAAAAGGGGAAAATTTATTTTGGAAGGAATTTACTGTATTTATCTTATTAATATGAAATAGTAAAAATTCTTAGAGTGTAGGTATGATAATAGTATAATAAAGTTATATGACTGGTTTTTTTTTTAATTTCCAAATGAATATTAGTCTTTCTCAAAGCTTTTGGAAACAGGATAGAATACAAATGCATAATGAACTGTGAGTGATGTTGTCAGCCCACAATACACAATCCTAATAAGCTTCCATTGTTCACGCTTTCTTATTCCCCTTTTAGAGTTACTTTCAAAGTCTATGGCACATTCTTTCAAATGAACATGATGATGGCAAGTGCTCATCCTTTGTCAGTCTCCTATTTTGGGAACAAGAAAAAAGTCATATGTTTCCAAATCTAGTAAGCATTGGGAGTCTATGGAGTTATATTTAGAAGTCCGTTCTTCACAATCAAAGAAAACTTGAAATTTAAGAAAATTGTAAGTCTCGGACAGAATGTCAGTCCACACTTGACAGCCTGACAGGTCTAGGTTTTCAATTTCTAAGGGTTTCTTTTCCTTTCCTTCCTTTTTCTCCCCCCACCCACATTGAAGTGGTGGTATGGTCAAGTACTGAGTATGTGTATTAGCACTGCATTCTTTCCATTATCTTCTCTACCAGTAGTAAACACATTCAAATTGCATAGATATTTCATATCATATCATGACATCTTTTGTCAGAATTGTGGGTTAGCACACAAATATCATTCCCATTCACAACAGTAAACTCTAAAAGAATTCAGATGAATTCTCTGGAAATAGTTTACTATGAGTTTCTCAATTTACATTTCCTGAATTCATGCTGATAAAACAATACAATTATCTGACAATATTTTCCAAATTTTAAATCACCTATTCATCATAATTAGTAATAGATTATACTATATGTTAGATCCCTGATACATAAACAGAAGCAATCAGTGTGAATGGTCCTAATGAATATAGAACTTTATTTTCATCAAAAAATAATGAGAACATCTTGACTTTGGGGTCTGTATGGAAAATTCTGGAATTTCAATATTGGATTTTTTGTTGATGTGAAGATGAAACATCTTCATTTATTTAAGAGTGAATATGATAATATTACGGATTCTCAGCTCAAGTAAAATGCTCAGCCTCTCTGTGAGTGGTTTATGTTACAATAGCTCTAGAATATATTCTTTTCATTTAATAGCATCAACCAATGGACTAGGATATAAAAAATCAAGGTAGATTCCACAGAGATTGGGGAAAAAATAAAATATTTAATTAAAATGATATAAATTAATGTAAATTTAAGAGCAAAATTTTAAAGTAGTTTCTCTTCTTTTAATATACTTATACCTGATGAACATATTTTTCCTGCTTGATATTTCTTTAATTCAAATGCTTTTGCCCAACTAGGGCAAAAGAACACACAGAGGGGGAAAAATCACCAAATTGTTGTTATTCTATGTCAGAAAAATGACCATTATAAATGGATTCTATAGAGGAAATATCTGGTATATTGATTAGGTAGCACGGCTTCAGCTGGTATCCTGTTTCAGGACTCATGGCACCAGTTACCAATAAATGTAATGAAAACTATATTTGTTCATCATGTGCCAGAATATGTTCAATATTTAATACAGCAGGCTCTGAGGATGGAATCACTTTTCCCATTTTACAGATAAAGAAATTAATGAACAGAGTAGTTAGGTGACAGATTAAAATTTTCATAGGGAAGATAATCTGTCAAACACAAAAATAAACTATGCTTGTAATAGACAAGACAGAAACACTGAAGACAAATTTCCCTCCAAGATGAACCTGGCCTCACACCCTTGCCCATCGGAAAATCCTCAGTGGAGGAAAACAACATACTATTTCCACACAAACAAACTTCAGCTTACACTGGGAGAATATAAATCCATATGTTATAGAGAACTGTAATTTGCATGTTCAAATGCACATTAAGGAAGTATATTGTTTAGAGATTAAAAGAATAAATCACAGGGGCTGGGGATGTGGCTCAAGCCATAACACGCTCTCCTGGCATGTGCGGGGCACCGGGTTCGATCCTCAGCACCACATAAAAATAAAATAAAGATGTTGTGCCCACCAAAAAATGAAAAATAAATATTAAAAAAAATCTCTCTCTCTCTCTTCCCTCTCTCTCTCTTTAAAAAAAAAGAATAAACTACAAAAGTAGAATTTTAATTAGAATTCTGGGGAAACAATCATTTCTACTGGCAGGAATTAAAAAACTGTTTTGTTGAAAACAATGAAGGAAGAGCTCTTTTCTTTTTAATTAACTGAACTCAAAAACAAATTGTGTGAACCTTAATTATGCTTATTTATTGGAAGTATTGTTAAATGGCTTTAATTGATTGCATGTAATTCATTACATTATAACATTTAACAATTACTAAGTTCCTAATATTAAGAATTCTCCATTTATCGTGGTTAAAAGTGAGATTAAAGCTACCCTGACAAGTTTTAAAATGAATATAATGTATTCAGTATGAAGTGATAGGCTGTATTATGAAACTGTTTAAAGAAATATTATGCTGTTCTTTATAGTTCTGCTATTATTAGTGTTTAGATTTTCTTAAGAACTGGTTAAACCAGAACAAAAATATTCCTTCAAAAGCCAGATGTAAATGCAACAAAATGAAGTGTCTATAATCAACTTACTGATATTAGTTCTTGATGCCCTAGGATATCAATGGGACTCACGAGGTCTTTGTAGGTCTCCACTCTTCAAAAGGAGATATTAATGGTGATACCATAGTCAGACATTTTCTTAAGACTCAGTATATGAAAGAGATTCTTCCTCTCAGAAGATTCCTTCTCAAACTTCTCAATGATTTCTTGATTCCATCAAGCAACAGCTTAAATCTTTTTTCCAGTCCCAATTCCCTCATAAATATTTCTTAATACCTAAAGTTTTTAAAGCAGCCCTTTGAATATTTGCAGGAAATTATCATTTTCAGTCTCTATGAATTATTTAATCTCTACAAATTATCTATACAGTATACAGATAAAGGAAAATGATAGCATTATTTTATTCTGCAATTTACTAACAGTACTTAATACACTTTGATTTGGAGCCACATACATGATTTGTTGTTGTTGTTGTTGTTGTTGTTTAGAAAATATGGAGCATATACTGTGAAAATCAATCAGAATGACACAGAACCTAGAAACCAGTTATATAGGGAAAAATTGAGGGTGGGAGGAATAGGAAATTAAAGCCAGAAGAAGAAAACATTTGGGATGTTCATTGGGGGAAAAAGGAAGAATGGGGTGGAAATTACAGATATAGATTTGGAGTCAATTGAAAAAAAGAACAAGAGCTGTTAAAATGAAATGTGATGCGGTAGGAGGAAGAGCATATTTCATTGCTGGAGGTGTTCAAGGAAAAATGAGATAAGCCTCTGTCTAGAAAACTCAGAATGATTTTGTCTTGATGGCTTTTTTCAACTGTAAAGTCTCCAATGTTTTCATCCTCTCTGAAATTAGTAAGCCGAGCCCTCTTCTGCACACAAGACTGGCCATGGATTTTATTTACAACAGTGAAGAAGATAAATCTTCTCCAAACTTAATCATGAAACATATTGCTATAACTCCATAAATGCGTTAAAATCTTTTTAAAAAAATAGTTTTTAATGTACATTATGTTCCCATATTCATTAATTCTTCAATAAAATGTTATTAACACCTTAAACAACGTCTATCTTCTGACATATGGCCTGAATATAGTTCATGTGTTAGAAGTCCAGAGTGTATATGGAAGGAAAAGGCTAATTTGAGGAAGACCCAATCTTCTATGCCACTACACCACAGCACTGGTGACAAGTGTGATGGTTCACAGCCCTGCCCTTGGCACTTGAGTACACAAAGCTTCTCATTCATCTGTCAACCAGCATTCCTGGATGAGCTTCTGTTTCTTTATCTATAAAATATGGATAATATCACAGCCTATCTTATAATATTATTGTTAACTTAAATACAATAATACACAAAAAGCACCCACCACACTAACAATCATTCAATAAATATTAGCTACCATTGCTGCTACGGCTACTGCTATTGTTAAGGGAAATTTTTTTTTGTATTTTACAAAATCTCCAAAAATTTCATCTAAGAGTTCCTTGATATTCCTGTGTTCACCTGAGTAGCATTTCTCATAAATTAGAAAAATATATTTGCTTCATCTTTATTTTCAATTTTATGGTAAGATTTTGTCTATGCAATTGTTTTGGACCATTTTTCTTGCTATAACAAGATATCTTAGACTTGAAATGAGGCTAATTTATCAGAGTTTGGGAGGTCCAAGGGCAGGGAACTGGCATCTTGTTGGCTTCTGGGGAGGATCTTGGGGCAGCTCAGCTTCTGGAAGACAGCAGAAGAGCAAGCAGCATTATGCTGAAGAGAGGCAAATGTGCGTGAAAGGAGATGACCCACTTCCTAACAGGAAATAACTATTCTCACAGGATATTACATTAAGCCTTTTATGAGGGTGTAAACTCCATGACCTAATTACCTCTTTTTTTTTTTGTTTGTTTGTATGTGGTGCTGAGGATCGAACCCGGGCCGCATGCATGCCAGGCGAGCGCGCTACCGCTTGAGCCACATCCCCTCAGTCCTAACTACCTCTTAAATGGCCCACTACCTGCTCCATCCTGTGACACTGAAGACAAAGCCTCAAGATGGGCTTTAGAGGGTACAACCTATATTCAAACCACAACAGTGATAATGACACAATTTTTCAATAAGAAAAACTTTCAAAACTGATATTATGGAAAGATGGACTTGATAATATCATAATAACTTTTAAGTGGGACCTTATGTTTAATACTCATGTGCAACCTAAAAGTTATGCTTACCTCCAACACACTCTGTTATACTATATTTAGTATTTGTCAAAATATAATTGCCACATGACATTAATATCAATAAAACTACAAATAAAAGTAAGGTTTTATTTTACTCAATTATTTTATTAGGTTAAAAATATCTAAGTTTTCTGCACAGAAATGAGATTACCCAATTTCTAAAATAATATTCAAAGCCATATGTTTACGTTAATGAACTCATGTTCAGAAGTGAAATAGAAAAAATTAAAACATGATTCTCTCTGATTTTAGTATAAATATTTTACAAAGAACTATGCAATTTGTCAGAACTTGAATGTATTAAAAATTTATTTTAATAAATGATCATCACATATAGTATGTAAAATTATATATAAGATATATAAACATAGAATAATCATTTATGTTAAATACATCATATAAGTGGTACCTGTCAGCACACCAAACATTCCCATGACACAAAAGAAACCTCTGTTAATAATTTTGTATTTGTACTTTCCACCCTCCATTTTTCACTTCTAATCATGGTATAACATATAAAGAATTTTCTTTGGCTTGATTCCCACACTCTCTAGAAAGGCTTGTTTTAAGAAGCTACCTGTAGGGGCTGGGATGTGGCTCAAGCGGTATCGCGCTCGCCTGGCATGCGTGCGGCCCAGGTTCGATCCTCAGCACCACATACAAACAAAGATGTTGTGTCCGCCAAATACTAAAAAATAAATATTACAAAATTCTCTCTACCTCTATCTCTCTCACTCTCTCTTAAAAAAAAAAAAAAAAGAAGCTACCTGTAGCAATTATTCCCCCCAAATTAATTGTTTTATAAGCAAAGTTTCCTTCCATTAAGAATAGAGAAAGTATTTCATTCCACTAGGTGGTAACATTCCTTTCCTACAAATCAATTAGTTAGCCAGTCCTTATAAAATCATTGTGGAAATACAGCAAGTAACATCATGGTTCATTGTAGGCATTGAAATGTAAACAATAAGGAGGAGAAAAAGAACAAAGAGGAGAAGAAGAAGATGTAAAAGGAGCCGAAGACTTATTCTACTGCACAAAATAAATCAAAAGGAAAATTCAAAGATAACTCAAAGCTAATAATTTCTGACTTTGTATTTATTAGTTCATTTATTCTTATTGTTATATGACTATTTTGTGTAAAAATAGCTTTAAAAAATTCTAAGCCTGTGATTTAAACCAAGAAAATCTAAATTGACTGCTTACATTTTATGTCATTAGTGTTGAATTTCAATTGGGTAACTGTATTTTCCCATTCAGTGATTCGTGAACCAATGTATAAGAAATACTCATGGAAGACAAAGAAAAAAATAGTGAAAAAAGATCAACCAAAATATGTGTAAAAACACTAAAACCAATTTCAAATACTAAAAATTCTTTCAAATTGTCCAAGAAAAAGAGAAAGAAATTGAGAGGTAAGCATCATTACTTTCAAACAAAAATGTAACAAATGTTACAAAGAAAATTAAAACTTATTCTTGTAAGTCTCAGGAAGATGGTCTTGGGTTCAAAAGATCTGGCTACACAGAGACTACAAGGCCCTAGAAAGTGACAGCAGAGCACAGAGGTAAGAGCGCCGACCTTGAAAATGCAAATGCCTTGGTCAAACTGCAGCTCTAACACTTTGTAATTGTGTCAAATCAAGCAAAACATCAGCTTCTCTGATCCTTTCTTCCTTTTTCTATAAATGAAAACAATTGTACTTGCCCCATAGGATTGTGATAATGAAAGAAAAATGCTTAGCTGAGTACTAATCCATACCAATTATTAGCTAATAAAGTTATTAAAACTAAGATTTCTTAAGCAAAATAGGTATTTTACTTGCATATTCGAAAAAAAAGCAAGAAATGATTCTTGTTTCAAACGAGTTTTGCTCTGAGGATTTCAAAGGAATCTGTCAATAAAGCAAAGCAGAGAAAAGGGAGACCTCTAGGGAAAAATTGCTTCCAGCACAAAAATGCCTAGTTCCAGCTCTGCATTTTATTAACACACTGGGAGAAATTTAAAGTAATCTGGAAACACAGTTCTTAAAATGGGATTCTTCTGACATTATTTCAGCAGTATCGTTCAACACTCAAGTAAACACACCCATTTAGAACCTAGTCTACCACAAACAGCAAATCAGGAGGGAAGAATAGTTTTACCATGTTGTCAGTCTAAGTCAATCATAGTCATAGGAGACTATGTCAGTAGTACTTGAAAAGTGTCATGGATGCATCATTTTAGAGTCCTATTTGTCAGAATTAGAAATTAAGTGGCTCCTCCATAAAACCTGAGAATAAAATAATGTACTCTCTTCACAGTTGGGAATGTAGAATAGGGGAATAGAAGGTAGTTTGTTCATAAAGCACTTGCAAAGTTAAGAACTTGGCAAACGACTTTATTAATAAATAAATGCCTCAAATGAATGTGGTGATTTTTGTTTTTTTAAAAAGATATTTCTTAGCTCAATGACTTGATCTTCTAGCTTACCTTTGGATTCTTTCAAAATGTTAACCTTACAAGTTTTAGCCCATTGTAAGTACATCTCATTAAATACATGACAATCTTATAAGCCACGTATTACAATTTTTAATTTAGTCACAGCAAAATGACACAGCAAATGAAGTGATTCATTCAGAGACATGCAGGCTTAGCAGCACAAGGGAAAGAACTCAGCATGCTATGCTTGAACACTGAGGATCTCTTTCTTTACTTCTAACTTCCGACATTGTAAGCTCTCTGAGCTTCAGTTTCTTCTTCCTTTTTTTAATATTTATTTTTTAGTTGTAGGTGGACACACAATCTTTATTTCATTTTTATGTGGTGCTGAGGATTGAACTCAGTGCCTCATGTATGCTAGGCAAGCACCCTACCACTGAGCCACAACCCCAGCCCCTAAGTTTCTTTTTTATCAAATGAGCATAACAACACCTAGTTCAAAATAACTGTGAGAATATTCAAATGCATGTGAAGAGCCTTGCATTTCATAGGCTGTCTTTCATCATCAGATCTCCAAAGACATCTCAAAGAGATTTCAATGCTTAGAACATGTGTTGAAACTTACAGATTGTACACTGCCACAGGTGTCTTCCCAGTAGTCATGCTAAAAGAAACCTCCTGTTTTTAAACAGATGCAGATTGAAATAACTGAATTTTTAATAGCATGGACTCTCCCTGTCAGGAAATTAGATTGCCCATTTGGGCTTCAGATCAGTTAGGATTCAGCAGATGCCCATTGGGTAGTGGTATTCTAAACAAGAAATAAGGCAAAGCTTGATAGGCAATGGGCCAGACATTCAGAAAGGACTCCAGTCCACCAGTTCAGAAAGAATACTGGAAAAACAGTTTGGGCCAGTGTTCATTTAGGGACAAAGGGAAGAAGAGAACTTATTCCATTTTTTCCAAAATAGTCCCAAGATCTTTAATCCTAAAGACCTGAGGCAGATTCACGTGGATGCACTCTAGAATCTCCTTCCTTTATCAATGAACTTAATGCCACCAAATCTTTAAACTTCTTCCTTAGATGAAAAAATTTTCTCACAGCCCTAATAATGCTTCAACTATTTAGTCACCTAGACGTCCCTAAGTTGGGACTTTGCTCTTTTTTTCCAGCAAAAGTTAATGCTTTTGCTATAATATCTCTGACACCCCAGGAGCAATTGTCCAGTTTACTCCTTTTTTAATTTAAAAAAAAATTATATGAGTTACTTAAGATGTGGATATATAATCCCTTTTTTACCTTCTAAAAATTCACTCCTCCATCCCACCATCTGCTAGTTGCTTTTCTTTCCCTGAAACTGTTGATAATAAATTATAAATCATGAATTAGATACATCTCAGCTGCTTTTCCCTAGCAACTTCTTAGCAATGACTCCCTGTAGGAGCTTGGCAAAAAGATTTCTTTAGAAATTATTCCAAGTAAAAATTTAGTAGTCACCAAGTAATAGAATCCAAATCTTGAAACTGGTCATTTTTCAGATAAAAACTGAGGTTGTGAAGATGTGAGACTACAGACTCCTATCTGTTTAGTAAAAGAAACTAGATCCAGGACCAGCACCTAGGTCTTCTGATTCCTGGTAAATTTTTGCATTATAACATTTACTGTTCTTTTTAAAATGCAGTTTTAATATTTTAATAGGAAGGATTACATAGAAATTTGGGGAAAAATATGTTGATTCTCTCAGCTAGGTACAGATGAGACAAAATGAAAATCAGCTAGACACAGGATCCATAAAGGTCAGTGAAGGATGAGGCAAAGGATGGATGACTTGAAGCAATTCATTAATTCATAAAGCTACATCCTTAATAAACCCCCCACAGAGAATATGTGTGAGTCACCTAATATCTCCAACCGATAGATCACAAATTTCTCTGTAAACAGGGGAAACGATTATTCCACTCTTACCTGCAAATATTAATTGCACAATAATGACATTTACATAATGAGACAATGGAACAAAAAAAAAGTCAGTTGAAAATGTGATTAGTTGGGAGCATAGTCCTCACAATGATAGTTCTATACTCCTCATAGAAACTTGCTCACATACTGCCAGAGAATAATCACTAGAGATTTACTGAGCTGGGTTCTATTCAATGGGAGTTATGGAAAACATAAGATGACCCTTAGGAATCATGAGGCTTGTGTTCTTATTGAGGTTACAAAGTTAAACACATATGTATAATAATTTAAGAAACACATAAGCACTCTAATTCTAAAGGATGGGTTGAGCTATCAGGTACCCAAATCATCCAATAGTTGAAATTATATTATTCTGTGTTAGCAAGATTGTAGTCATTGTTAGTATTGTGTAGTTACTGTATTAAACTGGATTCTCTAGAAAACAAAACCAATAAGATTTAGCGTATTTGAGAGAAAGATTTTAAGGAATTGGGAACTGGCTCGTGCAGTAGTGGGGTCTGACAAGTCTGAAAATTAGAATAGGATGGCAGACTGGCATTGCAGTAATAGCAATTCAGGCTGTGTAGACTTGGGTTCAAATTCAGCCCAAGGGGGGTTGTTTCTATGTTGCAGTCTTGAGAATTCCTTCTTCAGAAAACTTTCTCATCTTTACTCTTAAGGCCTTATGAGTACTACTTGGATGAGATCCACCCACTTTATAGAGTGTAATCTGCTTCATTCAAAGTCTACTGACTTACATGGTAGTTATATCCTTTTTAAAAATTTCATCAGATAGCCTTTTCAACAAATGGTGCTGGGAAATCCATGTAGTAAAATGAAATTAAACTCCTATCTATGACCCTGCATAAAATTCAACTCAAAGTGGATCAAGAAGTTAGGCACTAGAACAGAGACCCTGCACCTACTAGAAGAAAAAGTAGACCCAAATCTCTACCATGTCGGCTTAGGAACTGACTTCTTTAACAAAACTCCTAAAGGGCAAGAAGAAAAATCAAGAATCAATAAATGGGATGGATTCAAACTAAAATCTTCTTCACAGCAAAGGAAACAATCATGAACATGAAGAGAAACCTACAGAATGGGAGAAAATCTTTACCAGTTGCACCTCAGATACAGCATTAATTTCTATGATATATAAAGAACTCAAGAAACTTAGCACCAAAATACAAATAACCCCATCAATAAATGGGGTAAGGAACTGAACAGACACTTCACAAAAGAATTGTGAATGGTCAGCAAATACATGAAAAAATGCTCAACATCTCTAGCAATTGGAGAAATGCAAATCGAAATTACACTTAGATTCCATCTCACTCCAGTCAGAATGGCAATTATCAAGAATATAAGCAACAATAAATGTCGGTGAGGATGTAGGAGGAAAGGTACACTCATCCATTACTGATAGGACTACAAATTGATGCAACCAGTATGGAGATTCCTCAGAAAATTTGGAATGGAACCAGCTATCCCACTCCTCAGTTTATACCCAAAGGGCTTAAAAGCATCATACTACAGTGATGCAACCACATCAATGTTTATAACAGCTCAATTCACAATAGCTAAATTATGGAACCAACCTAGGTGCCTTTCAACAGATGAATGGATAAAGAAATTGTGGCATATATACACAATGGAATATTACTCCACCATACAGAAGAATGAAATTATGGCATTTGCTGGTAAATGTATGGAACTGGAGAATATAATGCTAAGTGAAATAAACCAATCCCAAAGAACCAAAGGCCAAATGTTTTCTCTGATATGCGGTTGCTAATTCACAATAAGGGGTGGGGGAGAATAGAGGTAGTTTAGATTAGACAGAGGGAAGTGAAGGGAGGAAAGGGAGTGGGAAGGACAGTGGAATGAATTGGACATTATTACCTCATATGCATATATGATTTTATGACCTGTGTAACTCTACATCATGTACAAGCAGAAGAATGAGAAATTATACTCCATTTATGCATTCTACTGTCATGTATAACTAATTTTTAAAAATTAAGTTAGAAGGGGCTGGGGATGTAGCTCAAGCGGTAACATGCTCACCTGGCATGTGCGGGGCGCTGGGTTCGATCCTCAGCACCACATAAAAATAAAATAAAGATGCTGTGTTCACTGAAAACTGAAAAATAAATATTAAAAAAAATTAAGTTAGAACATGATTATACCTGAACCAATGTTAATTTTCATTTTCTTTCAAAATTATTATTGACTTTTAGATTAAATTTTCATTCTATAATAATAGAAACAATATAAAGCTATCTTTCTTAAAACAAAAATAAATCAATGAAATTTAAAAAAACATCAGAGTAGCATCTATATTAGTGTCTGACTGAACAATTGGACACCACAGATTAGCCAAATTTGTACAAATTCAAGCCTCCCGAGTATAGACTCCCTTAAAGTCATCAAAGAAATAAGTACTTGCAGGAAACTCACACTCATCATTGTATTTTCCAAAATATATGGCATATGAAAATCATGGCCCTGAAATTCTTTGTCATTTGGTTTAGTCAGCTTTTTCATTGCTTTAACCAAAAGACCTAATAAGAACAATTAGAGGAGGAAACTCTTATTTGGGGGCTCATGATTTTAGAGGTCTCAGTTCATAGAAGTCTGGCTCCGTTCCTCAGGGCTTGACATGAAGCAGAACATCATGGCAGAAGAGTGTGGTGGAAGGAAGCAGCTCAAGACATTACAACAGGAAGCCGAAAGAAAATGACTCCATTTGCCAGATACAAAATATATACCCCTAAGTCATGCCTCCAGGGACCCATACCTCACCAGCCACACCCTGCCTGCCTTCAGTTAACAACTCAGTTATTCACTATCAGGGCATTAATTTATTGATTGTGCTAAGGCTCTCATAACCAAATCATTCACCTCTAAATTTTCTTGCATTATCTCACACATGAGTTTTGGGGGACACCTCATGTTTAAACTATAACAGTATTCTTCCCAAGGAGGGTGGTAAGGAGAGCTTTCTCTCCTTGTGTCAGAGCTTCTCACAGCATGGTGGCCAGGTTCAAAGAGAGTTCCCAAGAGAGACTTCTGGAAAGCATTGCAAGCAGCGTTCACGGAGAAAACTTTAGGATTTTTCATGACCTAGGCTCAGATGCCACATGATGATGTCACCCTGTGGATTAATGCATTTACACACATTCCTTCTCTCAAGAGAAGGAGGCATAGACCCTACATCTGTCTTGGAAAAGTGTCTAAGATTTTGGAGTCCAGGTTTTTAAACCATCACAATTAATTAAAATTTAATTAAATTGCTATTATATCTCAGGCTCTGTGCCGAACTCTTAGGTTTCATTTAATATTCTAATTTCTCTGAAATTTGGTAATTTTTTAATAAGTAAACTGAGTCTGAGAAATGTTAAAACTCTCTAAATCCACACAGCAAGAAAAGTGGCAAAGGCAATATTTTAACCTTAGTGTTCTAAATTCCACATTTTGCATAACACAACCCAGACTTCTATTGAAAAAAAGAGAATAAAGAAAAGTAAAATCAAAGTCAATGATGATATTTTTTTTTAAATTGCATGCTGAAGTGAATAATTTTATTTAGGTCTTCCTGTCTTTCATTCATTCTTCTGATAATAAGCCAAACTGATGTTAACTCATATAATGCCCTTAAGCAAATGAGAAAATGTTTCCCATCTTAGAAGATGCAGTCCCCATGGATCATGACAGTGGAGTTCAGGCTGGATTCCAGCCCTCAGTCACCATCTGAGGAGAGGTGGGGGACCTCTCAGGAGGGAATATCCTGAAAACTCTACATTGACTTTGCCCCACACTATCCTCATTCCTCCTTCTTTACTGGGGGCCCTAATTTCCCTATGTTCCAGCTGGAACGTGTGAAACAGTTCTGCCCAATGAGACTCAATTTCAGGGTTTTTGTTGAAATCATTTTGAAAAGGCAATTATTTTCTCTGTACTCTTCATGAGGGATAATATAAACCAAAAGCAGCTGGGGACTCCAGTACAAAGCTTGAACCACCACCCCACAGAGGAAAGAGAACAAAGAGAGACTGTATCCTCAGATCCCTCATTTTCTGAGCCAGGCCTCTCCCTGAGCCCTTTAGATCCTTGAACTAAGAACCACCCTGACTTTAATCTTAATATTGATGTTAAATTGATGACACTTGCAATCAAAAGTGTTCTAATTAATGCAGCTTCATGATTATAACTTCACTTTCCTTATCTGTAAACAACTGGAAAATCTTGAAAAGCCTCTCTAGATATCTATATCTATCTCTCTCTGAGAGACAGAAGGGGGCGGTTGGGGGGGGGGGGAGATTGAGAAAGAGAGAGAGAGAGAGATTGACTGATTGATTTCCGGACCTCAGTTTCCTCATTTTTCTCAACTATAATGTAAAATGGAAGAGTCCATAGGCCCTTCCAAGGCTAAAATCTATGATGCTGTGATTTTCACTGGATAAGATCAGAAAATGTCTTAATGACATTCCTATTTGTTACCAAACAACTCCAGAGCACTGCCACCTGGTGACTGGTGATGTGCATCAGCTGCACTTTTGCCTTTCTAGTCAACAACTAGAAGAGTGCCATTCCAAAAGCTTCTAAAGTAATGGTTCAGGTCTCAAATACATGAAGTTAAAATGAATAAATACTTTTGAACAAACATTTTACTAGACCTCCTCTGAACACACTATCAGTACAAAGAGCTCTGTTTGAAAGAGTCTCTGTCAACTTGGAATTTTAACCTCATGAGGACATCACACAGTTCATGATACATGGTAACAGAAGAAAATGGTAAAGGTAAGTGATCAGAAGCCTACAAATGCATGAGAGATTTGAATCTGTTGGAGGAAATCCATCAACGTGGATTAACAAAATCTATGATTAAATAGGGTCACTCTAGATGGAGAGAGAGGCATGGGCAAACAGGGATAATTGGTAACTATATTGTGTGTCAATCTGACATTGCTGATGTCTTGTGGATTAGCATCTTGTTAAAATTAGAATAATTTTTATGGGGACACTTGACAGCAATTAATCAGAAATGGATACATAGACTGATGATAAATATCATGGGCCCTCCTATTAGACAATAGGAAATTGGAATGTCTATCATCAAGGTTGCCTCTGCATGGATTCATGATCAATAACATAAAAGCAGGAACCAAGAAAGCAAAGGAAGGGATGATGTGCAGTACAAATGACCTTTCACCTCTGAACCCATAGTGTCAGGGCTTCTTTGCTGGTCATTCCATGGAAGCTGCTCTTGCAAGATCACTCGCAACTTTCTAATTATTAAACAGAATGTTTGCTTTGTAAGCTTCCCTCTCTGTAAGTAATTTATGTCATTTATCACAGTTGTCCATTCCTCCCTGGAAATGTTTTGCTTTCCTAATTCTTTACATCCTTGGCCTATAATCACACCCAAGTCTGTCTTCCCTAAGTATTAACAAGCTTCACTTTCACTTTACAATCTCTCCAGAGTAAATTTTTCTCCAACTATTCTCCTTCTCTTCTCCTTCATCCAGGACACATAAAATTCAATAATTCTAAAACTAATTTTATTATTTACCTTAAACCTCATTTCTCCTACTATATAAATTCCCTATTCAGCACCATGACTTATTTAATACCCAAGTGAAAAACCTCATAATCATCTTCAATTCACCCACCTTATCATCCTCCAACATTAAATCATCACTAAATTCGTTTAGATTAATTTGCCTTACATCTCTCATATCACCCCCCTATACTCTCTGGAACTACTGGGTCCATTCCTCTTCATTTCTCAATTGGATTGACAGAGGCAAGAGTCTGAGGCAAAAATGAAGCGCTCACTCTCAAGCAAGGAGATATAATCTCACAGTGATAAAGATGAGAAGAAAAAGAAGAGAAGGAGGAGAGTTTGAAACAATATACTCTGTGACCCATTTAGCTAGTCTTTGTCAACAAACTGCAAGGAAGCATATCACATCTCTTCAGCAGCAGTGTGCTTGCTTGCTCAGGTAATGAATGCACACCAGTTGCTAAGATTGTTTTTGAATAGGGGAAAATGTCACATTTTTATTGTACATAAGCTAGAAGATACTGAAGAATACCCTGTGGACTAGTTTCTGGCCCTGGACATTTCTCACTTGTTCCTCCTCACTACCCTGCTTTATCTGGATTTGGACACCAAGGACCCACTTATACCTATTAGGACTCTGGGCCCTGCACCTTCATGTCTCGATGTCAGTGAGTTAGAGCAGTGGGTCTTAGCACTCCTGAAAGTTGTCCAAAGCTGGCTCACAACAATTTAATTATCCACAGAAATAACTGTAAACCATGAAATATTATTCCACTAACATCAAAGTGAAAGTATCCCAGCTCATCTTTCCAAAATTGTCTGCAGCCATTCCAGTACTACCCAAATCAGAAGTGTGACAGAGGAAAGTCAGAATGAAAAGAGATACCTGTCTTAGCCAAATGTGGTTTAAAAATCTTTGCAAATTTTACAAAATCATAGAGCCTTCTAGACACATTGTTAGGGTCTTTCCTCCGTTCATGCAACTTAGTGACCCTGGACCTGCATAAGCTCATCCACAGATCTGTACCAGTGAGCTAGGTTTGCACCCAATACCTGGAGCAAAGCTGTCCTGCATACACATACAGAACTTAGAGTCTGGCCATATTAAGAAACTCCTCATTCTTTCATGAATATACACATGCAGCTGCCTGTTTGGAAAACTCTCTTTTCTCCTTGCTTATAACTATCCAGTTTATTTTTTTTCATCTCTAAGGAGGTTTCCCTGACCACCTCTAAACAAAATTCACTGCTTTGTGTCTCTAAAGTATCTAGAGGCTACCATTAATATTTCATTTATTGATTCAATCATCAAAATGTACTGAGAATCTCTGGTGTGCCAGATATAGTGTTGGGCTACAGCAGTAAATAGAACAAAGTCTATGACATCGTGGAGTTTGTGTTCTAGTAGGTGCAGGTAAACAATAATCAAACACAGAAGAAAATGTGTAATGTGTAATTTTTTTCAAAAGAGATACAATGTTTTGGGGAAGAACTGGCTATTGTACAAGTGGCCAATGGAAAAGAAATCAAAGAAAGTGAAGTTTTAAATTATTTGATATCTGAGCGAAGAGCTTTCCAAGAAGCAGGAAAGCCCTGAGACCTTAATGAATATGTTGCTGGTAGATTTGGGGTTTGTTAGGTAGTGGTTAGTGAAATATGAACCAGTAACATAGCAGAACCACAGGGTTTCTTTGAATTTCCTTTATGAATAATCAAGTAACTTGTAGAACAACAACTGGTATACTAACCCTGAGAACACACACATAAAAACAAATGGAACAATTTTCTTTAAATACATCAAGAAGAAAAGATCAATAGGTCTAGCTAACTCCTGACAGGGCCTACTAGGGTCATTGTAAAGTTAAAAATTATGGCCATGGGCTTCTCAATGTATATTAGAAGGAAATTTTCTTCATCAGTTCAGGTGCACTAAGATGAAGCCACCTGGTCACTGACTTCAGAATCCACATTAACATAGAACTGACTTGCAGATGAAGTCCCCCTGAATGAGATGGTCACCATAACAGTTCTGGAGAAGACTGGCCCAATACGAAGGAGGAGATAAACCTCTGATTGGAGACTGCAGAAGGTGGAACCCAGTTCTCCTGGTAAACATCAAACAGTAATAAATTTGAAAAAAAAAACACATTTTTTCCTTTGTCATTCTCTGCTCAGATATGACCCACTCTTGAGAGAGAGTATGTTCTTCATATGAGCCTCACTTTAGTTTCACTCATAATAAAATTCTCTTGCTTGGCTTTTCATGTCTGACTTTAAATTTTCTGTTGTTGTTGTTGGAACACAAGAACTAATGTTTGAAGCTTCATCTCTCCACTCTCCTGCAACAGTTTCAAGGAACAACAAAGGAGTCCATGATGTTGTAGAACAATGAAGAGACAAGAAGTACCATATGAAATCAGGGAGACAACCAGAGGGCTCCTGAATCACTGCAGACCTTGCAAAGCCCTTGACTCTTTCTCTGAGTGAGTTGGAAGCCACAGACAAGCTGTGACCAGAGGTTGAAGTTAACTGACTCACTATTTAAAAGCATTACTCTCTTGAGAGTAAGCTAAGTTTACAAGAGCAAAAATTACAGGTTATTAATATTTGAGTTAAGGGTGGTGAGGGAATATTATTTTAAAGCCAGCAGTAGTCTCTTGGGGAGAAAATGTTTGTTCAGAAAAATAATGTCCTCAGGATGTGGTCAGAATGGATTAAGAAAGACAGAGAGCTGCATTGTTCTGCATAATGGAGTTGGAGAAAGGTTGAGCTCTGGGGACTATGCAAGGAGGAGATTAATGAATATAGAGCCTTGGAGAGAGCAGCACACCCTCAAGGCAGGAAAGTAGGAGATTCAAGAACAAAGTCAGAGAGAAATTCCCTAGTGGGCAGAGGACCTCTTATGAAAAAAATATGAAATATCCAATTTTATGTCATCTAACACACTATCCCATAATATCAAAAAATCCTTCCAAATTTTCAAGAAATCAAAAATCTAATACACACACATGCTTCATCTGTGTACTACTGTGAGCGAATGAAGGAAAAAGGACTGCATCATGGAAAATTGGCATGAGTGAAGGAAGAAATGAGGAACAGAGTGCCGCAGCCCGGCTGGCTGAGCAAAATAGCCGGGGGGTAACGAAGAACTTGTGTAGATTGATACAGCAGGAGTGGGAGCCGTTTATTGCAGGACAGGAGCAGTATTTATACATTCCACACAGCTTATCTAATTAACATAAACTAGATACATCAGTCAACCAATAAGGAATCTCCACACTTAATGGCTCGCTTTTATTACTTCTCAAACCACTCCCTCTGGCATTTTGCCAGGCACCATCCAGACTTGTTTACGAACTCTAACATTCCCCTGGCAAAATTCCAGGTGTTATTTTGACTTGTTTACAGACTCCAACAACAGAGGATAAGATATGAGTAAAGCCAACAAGGCAGGGGAAGTGTGCAGGCTAGAGAAGACCAGAGAAAGAGTTGCATAAGAAAGATAATAGGTATCTCTTCATGGTGTGAAGGAGCCCAAGACACTATTTACATAATTAAGGAAGAGTGACCAGAGGCTGACAATTGTAACCATTGGATTACCTTTGTATTCACAATGCATAATAATAAAGGGCTCTAGTGTGAGCTTCCATGTTTTACTTTTCAAGGTAATGTTTACATTGAGCTTACTGTGTTCTGAATCTTATGTTAAGTGCTTTATGAGAATTCTATGAACTAGGTATTAATACCCCACATTAAGTATCAAACACCAAGTCTTGAGTAAAGCACTTGATCAAATATAAGCAATCAGAATGGGACAGAGCCAGAATTTGAATCCAGGCTGCAACTTCTAGAGCCAAATGCCCTTAAGATGCCTTTGTATACCTCTGTCACAGAGGTCACCCATCCATCACCACATTTCTGCTTACAAACCTGGCATTAATTCAGAAAATGGAAGAACAATCTGTTTGTGGGGGGCGGGGCGGGGGGGGGGTCCCTGATAGATACTAGAATGTCTAATTGGAGTACAGTCAAATCCTGGCCAAAAAAATTTTTTAAAAAATAAAGTGTATACACTAGAGGATATCTTAATATTATAAAACAGAAGAAAAATAGAGGAATTGGCTTCAGACCACAGAATTTAAAACAATAAAAAAGTCACTTGAAATTTGAAGATGTACAATGAGACCCACGTTCTGTATAATTACCATGCATTAATTTTAAAAAAAAACTGTTGAGATTTTTAAAAAAGAAATGTTAAAATATATATTTTCTAAATGTTTGTTTGAAACACTATCTTTAATATAGTTGTTTTACCAGTCTTAATTAGACGCTGATATCGAAGTTAGGGCAGCATGGAGACAAGGGAATTGAGATTGTACAATTCATGGAACAAAGAATTTTAATCAACATGTCTTGGCTGAGGGCATGTGTGTGTGTGTGTGTGTGCGTGTGTGTGTGTGTGTGTGTGTGGTTTTTTATAACAGCTTCCAAGATAAGTTCAGAATGACTCCTCAGCCATCTTGGATTTATAGGAGACTCACAATCACTGCGTATATGATTAGATAATCAGGGAAAGGACAAATTGTCAAGGAGAGATTAAGAAAGGAGAGTCCTGAGATGCTGATAAGACTTAAGCCTACATTGACTTACTTTTTTTTTTTTTCTTAACTGGTACTGGAAAAAGCCACAGCTTATAAGTTTGAAGAAATGAACTTTTTTTTTGCCCTTGAAATAGTCTTTTTGAGAAAAAAAAATGAAAGAGTAGCTCAAGCTATATAATATAATTGACTTGCTAAGAATAGGGGGGGGAAAAAGGCCTTTGGAAATTAGTGTATGCTCAGTATCAGGTATTTCTGTGACTGCTTGCCAGGGTTGGCAGGTTTCTTCTTGAAGGCAGAGCTATTTAAGCATCCTTTTGTCTCATTACAAACTCATGCAACAAAGGTACGGAATTGTCAGACACAAAGGAGAAATTATTTATTTTCATCAAAAAATTGTTGATTGGGCCAGCATGATATCACATGCCTATAATCCCAGTGACTTGGGAGGCTGATGTGGGAGGATTACAGATTCAAAGCCAGCCTCAGCAATTATCGAGACCCTTTCTCAAAAGCAAAAATAAAATGGGTTGGGGTTGTAGCTCATTGGTAAAGTGCCCCTTTGTTCAATCCTTAATACCAAAAAAAAAAAAAAAAAAAGTACATTAGGCCCAGACTAAGAGGTTACTATTGCCTTAGGACTTGGAATAAAAAATTAGAAAGATATAATTCCTGCCCTCAAGTCACAATGTAGAGGAGACTCAAGCATGGAAGCCCTCAGAACGGATATTCAGCTGGCATGCACCGCAAGACCATCCCACTCTTTTACAACTGAGTTCCTCCTTCTTGGCTAGGGTCTACACCAAACTGGTTGTTAAACATTTTTAAATATCACCCTTGTAAGCAATTACAATGTTATGGGGTATGTCTTACATTAACGGCAAATATATGGTGTCAAAAAAAATATATAGAAAGGACATTCACTACATCTTAAATTGAAATGGAAATAATAAATAGCCTAATCTTCCCTGTGACATTCTGGACACACCAGCCCACGGTGACATTTATGAATAAACATAGACTTTTAAGGTTGAAAAAGATCTCTCATAGGGGCTGGGATTGTGGCTCAGTGGTAGAGCACTCGCCTAGCACATGCGAGGCCCTGGGTTTGATCCTCAGCACCACATAAAAATAAATAAATTAAATAAAGGTATTATAAGTAAATAAAATAAATATTTTTTTTTAAAAAGAGCTCTTATAAATTATCAGAACTAACCTCCTCACTACAGAGGAAGAGATGGAATCACAGAACTTTTCAATGGCTTTCCAAAATTCCCCACTTAGGTATGATTAGAGGGAGGTGGATGAGAATCCAGGTCTTCTAATTTATTGTCTCAAAACTCTTTGAACCACTATCCCACAACTCCTCAGTAATGCACACTGTTGTCCCTGCCTAATTCCTGACTGTTTTCATGCTCACTGAACTGCCCTCATGCCTTCCCCATTTCTCACCTAATGATTTTAATAACTTCACTAAAACATCAGCAAAGACTAGAGAGAAAATCTGGGCTTGATTTGCAAGCATTGGTTACATCATTTACTGATTCATGACCTTGGGGAAAAAATTATGTCTCTTGGACTCAATTTCTTCATTCAGAAAATGGAAAAAGCATGACTGTGCGTTTGTGAGATTTAAAATAAACCATGAGACTCTGCTTTCAGTACCTCCCTATTTTAGTCACTTCGCAAAGTGATCTCTCTCAGATCTAACCAAAGGTAGTCCCTCTGCCAAAATCTCTTTGATGGATCTTCAGGCCCAAAGGCAAAAACCTAAACCTCTAAACATAGTACACAAAGTTCTTCACAACCTTGACCCAAACTTCTTTGCAATTTTATCTCCAATCACTCCTCACAATATTCTGTGTCCTACTTACCCTAACTTCCTACTGCAGCCCCCAAATATGGCATTCATCCTACTCCTCTGGGGGTTTTTTGTGTTTTTATTTTTTGAGGGGGGATATTGGGGATTGAACTCAGGGACATTCGACCACTGAACCATATTCCCAACCCTATTTTGTATTTTATTTAGAGACAGGGTCTCACTGAGTTACTTAGCACCTCACTTTTGCTGAGGCTGGATTTGAACTCACAATCCCCCTGCCTCAGCTCCCAAGCCACTGGAATTATAGGCATGTGCCACAGCACCTGGCCTATTCTTCCATTTTCCTCGTACATTTCCAATTCCCAGCATATACTCCTCCCTCTACACCCACCTCTCACTCACAAATTTGTCTACCTCCCTAATTCATCCTTAAAATTTTTGCTTTAATGTTTGACATTTTTTTGCAACCAAAAAGGATTCAGGTACTACTTTTATAATTAAAAGGCTAAATATTCTGGGGGAAAATGTATGTCCACCTTTAAATGTTACCTCTTCTGTTAAAATTTCCAGATACTTTGCTCGTTTAATTATAATTTTGTGTTAATTTTATAGTTTTTACCTTTCTCTGTTATTAGTAACATAATAGACTTATGTGTCTGACTCTACTGAGTCACTGAGGCAGACAGCATATCTTATATGTCCCTTATCACTCAACTCAAGAACTAGACCCACAAAGAATATGCCAAAAGTACCTCTGAAAAACTAAACAACATGGAGTCAGGATTGTATCCCACAATCTTGAGCAACCCAGACTGTAGCATGCTTTAGAGATTTTCTTTCAGGGAAGGAAATAGAGACAAATGTCAGAGCACCCAGTTTAGATTCCCCTACAGTAACTCAACAGTAATCCTCCTGCTCTAAAAACTGTTGTGAGCCACATTATCCGACACATTATAGAAAATCACTAGACCAGGCTTGCCCCAGGAACTGTTTTCTTGATTCCTCTGACTTTGTAACACTGGATGTGCTTTTTAAAAGGCAAAGTCTGGGGTGGTTGATTAATTTCAACCAGGCAGCATGAGTACTCTTTGGGTAGGTAGTACCTGTGAAAAACAGCATGAAAATTGATGGCTTGGTGCTGCTCAGGGTAGATAAAAAGATGTGAATAGCATAGTGTTCACTGATCATTTTTAAAAGTATAATTATGAATATGACACAAGTATTAATGAACATTTCTTAGAAGTATTATTTGACTCATTAATTCTTGAAAAAAATCAGTAAGAGATTACAACCTGTTTGAAGGATAACCCAAAGACCATGTCTCTGTGTATTTGAGTCTGTGTATGTTAAAATAATAAATACACTTAAAACATGGAAAATGGATAGATAGAAATTGAACTGTCAACTGTATCATCTTGAGAGACAAATTCCTTTGCTGGAAAAGAATCATCGCATCAATACGAGAATTCTACTACTTATAAAGTTATAAAACAACTTGAGATCTACAATAAATAACCTGGAAGTAAAGTGCATGTTAGACAATGCTCAGTTTTCCATTGATGACATCAGATGATCTTTCTTGTTAATTTCTAAGTCTTTCACTATTTTTTCCTATAATGTCATTCTAATGAATTGACATTTTGAAGCACTAATGTAGTTTCCACAAAAATATTACTTCTATCAATTTAGCAGCATACCTGTTTCCTGGGCATCCTACTAAATATTCTGACTGTTATTCAACATTGCCTTATAACAACATGATCTAAAAAGTAGAACTGTGTTTCCTAAATTGATTGTCCATTAGATTTAACAAAGGTTCTTCTTAATATCCAATTTTTTTTCAGTCATCCTTCAGGAAATTCTCATTTATGGAATGAGAAAGGAAGTTGTAAGTAAGTATTTTCTTAATAAGTACCCTATATGCTTCTTTTGGTTAGGCAAGTAGGGAAATATTGAATTAAAGCAAGGTTGAAAATATACAACTAAATATAATTTTAAGTATTCTTAAATTAATTAAACAATGCTTGAATAAACTTTTACTTAACCTAGGAGGCTTATTAAGTCTTTTGTTTTTAGAAGAGTATCTAAATTTGTGGCTACTTACTGTCTCCCAGATTAATATAAATATTTACTAGGGTATAACCATTAACTGCATCTGAAAAAAAAAAAAAACTCCCTTTTAATTTTTCAAAGGTCCAATTCTCTCCACATATTTTTCTCACCATAGAGTGGTAGAGCATTCTTTGAGCTAACAAAATTAATTTTAAAATGTGACAAAGTGATCCAAAAACAATAAACTGAGGTAAGTCACAAAAAAATAGCAAATAACTGATCCAACAGAACCTAAAATCTGAGTTAGTGTGGGAAAGAGGCACAGATGGGGTCGTGAGTCAGAGTGAGAACTGAGTCCCAAGAGCAAATCCAAGATCAATTTTTCAGGAGTGTAAAAAGAGGAAAAGATAACATTTAAGGAAACAAATACAGTAAATACAGATAAATTCCTAGTACTGTATTTTTGAGAGAGAAAGATTTTTTATTCTTATAACAGACTGAATCTCAGCTAGTACACATCATTACATTGAGATATTTCTGTAGTAATTGGTAAGTGGTCATGTTCTGAGCCTTCTACCTTCCTCTTACCCAACTCAGGACCCAGAAACTAAAGAGATAATATCCTATATAGCAGAGGACCCCCAAAGTCCACTCTAGTCCTACGTCCTGTGACAATTGTGATGGCTTTAAGCCCACATCCTACTGGCACTTAAATACTGTCTGTTTTAGTCAACTTTTCATCACTGTGGCCAAAATACCCAATAAGAAAAATTTAGAGGAGGAGAAGTTCATTTTGGCTCACAGCTTTAGAGGTTCAGTCCATAGTTGGCTAACACCATATGTTTGGCCCCTAGGTGAGAACATCATGACAGAAGGGCATGGTGGAAGAAAGCAACTCAGGACAGAGCAACCAGGAAGAAGAAAGAGTGTTTTGCTCACTACAGACAAAATATAAACAGCAAAGTCACACCCCCAGTGACTACACTGCCTTCAACCACACCCTATCTGCCTATAGTTTAATCCATGAATCTATGAGTGGATTAATCCATTTATTAGGCTATACCTCTCAAAATCTAATCATTTTGCCTCTGATAATTCTTGAATTATCTCACACATGAACTTTTGGGGGACACCTCATATCTAAACCATAATGTTGTCTATTACTCTTGCTAATAGGGATGTCTCCACTAATCTTTCATGATTCTGTGAACCAGATTCCTGATGCTACTAGAAGGAAACTAATTTTCTCCTGGAAAAATGCATAGTTGTCTTATTATTTTAGCATTGGAATCCAATATCTTATGAACCTGAAAGAATCCCCAATGAAGTTTCAAGTACTCTCCCCACATCATGAGGACCTTCTTTTCAGTTTCTCAGCTTGGGCAGACTGTTTCAACCAACTACTTCAATAGTTCATCCTGCAAATTTCAGCCTCAGAGAAGCCATCCTTGACCCCATCTGTTAGACATCCTGTTATATGTTCCAATTGTGCCTTGCATCTTTTCACAGAACTCTGCACATTTGAAACTGCTTAAGTTAATATTTATAATTATTAATTTACTTTTTGCCAGCAAATTTCACGTGGACAGAGACATGTTTGTTTTGCTTATTACTATAGCTCCACCACTGCACTTGGTATATTCTCAATAAATATTTGCTGACAACAAATAACACTTAGAAAAGTTACAAATTTTTAATTCATTCCTTAAAGGCTATTCATAGTTTTAGTTATTTTCTTGTAACTAATATACATAGTTTTTCTTTTCTATAAAAGAATTTATAATAACTTCAAATTTCTGAACTAAATGAGATTTTTCTGAATATGTATGCTTTTATA
This sequence comes from Marmota flaviventris, assembly GCF_047511675.1. Classification (NCBI taxonomy): domain Eukaryota; kingdom Metazoa; phylum Chordata; class Mammalia; order Rodentia; family Sciuridae; genus Marmota; species Marmota flaviventris. Next base: position 49,352,746 of record NC_092512.1, on the reverse strand, counting down.
GAGCCATCTAGTGTCCATTTTGTTTAGTGAGATAAAAATGAAACAAGGCCAAGAAACACACAATATACCCAACCATAAGCAATACATAATCTCCACCTGACAGTGGCAATTTATATCAGCTGGTTACTTCAATGTCTTTCCTAAGCTACTTCTCCCTTCATTATATAGACACTGAATTAGTCTTTCTAGACTGCTGATAACTAAAACTATGAGAGATCTCTAGCTAATGTGATACGGTAAACAATGTGTTGCTACTTCTTTCCTCTGGAAGTCCCACTAAAATGACAGTAAAGGAAGAGCATAATCATGACATGTAAGGATTAAGAAAAACAAGGTAGGAAGCAATGGCAGATAAGAGAGGTAAGAACATCTTAGGACTTAGAAAGGAGAAGGATGAGTGGCAGCTAACATCACCATGAGAAAAATCTGAAAGCAAAAGATGCTGTGGAGGAAGCTAGCAATAAGGTGAACCCCAAAACATCTCAAAAATGGAAAACACCAGTTCTAAAGTTATAGCACTTCTCAAGCCGCTGCAGTAGACTCTCCTCCAGTGGGTGTAAATTGAGGAAAACATGAAATCTTGCTATCTAAGATACAGGATACCCAACAAAGAAAAGGGGTAAAGGGAATTCCCAGATTGATGTTAAAAAGAAATCTCAGGATTCTCTCAGTGGAATATAGAGCCATCCAGTATAAATTGGTGCAGGAAGATAGGGAACTCTAAGAAATATCTAAAAAGGAAGACAAAGAAACAAACAAAATCACTACTTGAATACATGGGTAAGAGATTGCAGTTCTACCAGATTATTCAGGGATGGATTAGTCATAGGTGCATGGAAAAATAAAATATAAAAAAGAGAAAATTACAAATATAATTAAGTTATTCAGCTGAGAATATTTAAATATTTAATAACATAAAAATTAAGTATTGATTTCATCAATTATAACTCCCTTGGGAAGATGGAGGGAAGAAAAATAGTGGAGGTGGCAGACACATGTAAAAGAGCTAAATAAATAGTTAATTATTTAAGTATCAAAACTGAAAACATAAAAACTAACTTTAAAATTACATCATTTAGAAATATGGAGACAAACTTTGAATAAAACAGAAAGTGGTTTCCTCTGAAAGAATTAAGAGTATGACTGCCAACAGAAATTTTATATTATGCCTTGACTTCTAAATTATATGCGTGTAAAGCTTTTAAGTGAAAATATATACATACATCTTGGTTAGGTTTCAAGATGGCGAAGTAGAGAAGGTCACACTCCTGGCTTCTTTGTGGCGTGAAACCAAGAAAGCAGGCAGGTAGTTTCTTAGCAAGGTGGGTGGGAAAAGGAGGCGGGAGTGCTTTACTGAAATTTAATATTGGACACTCAAAGCAGATTAGAGACTCAGAAGTTTGGCTATAATAAAATAAGAAAGAAATTCCAGCCCAAGGCACCAGTGAGAATTATCCCTCTGTGAGCACAGTGAGGGGATAAGGGCATTAAAAGAAACTGCACTTTTAGAAGGACTGAGGCATGTCTGGGTAAGGAGAGTATAGAAATCGAAGACACTGCCCAACTAAACTGAAAGGTGTGCTGCACAATAGCCTTGTACAGGGAAAAAAATGCATCTCTCTTGGCGGCAAGCTAAGTACAGAGGAAGGTAGAATTTTGCAGCCACAGTGGCAGCTGGGGGAGCTGATTCCTGGCAAACCTGAGTCTGGCCTGAAATACAGGCTCATCAAACTCTCACTGCACAACATAGAGTGTGCCTAAGTGACCAGGAGAAAATCAGACGTGGAGAAAGGTTTATCCAGGGGACAAATGGTCGTGGAAACCCACTTGGCTCTTCCCTTCCCCTCCAATCTGGCTGCTTGCAGGGTCAACTAGGAGAGTTGCAACTGGTCAGGAATTCGAAAGGACAGGGAAAGGGAGATTGAGTTTGGAGACTGAAACGGAGACCAGGAAATGTGTTTTCCACAGGTGACAGAGTAGACTAAGAAATGGTTCCTCAAAGACAAGAATGGAACCCGGGGAGATCCCTGGGGTGAGGACTGGCTGGGTTCTGGAGGTACACTGATTTAAAATCTCCAGACCAGGCAAAAGAAAGAAATTAAAGGAATATGAATAGGAAAAGAAGAGCTCAAACTATCCCTATTTGCCAATGACATGATTCTATATTTAGAAGACCCAAAAAATTCCACCAGAAAACTTCTAAACCTCATAAACAAATTAAACAAAGTAGCAGGATATAAAATTAACACTCATAAATCAATTGCATTCCTGTACACCAATGACAAGTCAACTGAAAAAGAAATTTGGAAAACTATTCCATTCACAATTGCCTCAAAAAATAAAATAAAATACTTGGGAATCAATCTAAGAAAAGAGGTGAAAGACCTGTACAATGAAAGCTACAGAATACTAAAGAAAGAAATTGAAGAAGACCTTAGAAGATGGAAAGATCTTTTATGTTCTTGGATAGACAGAATTAATATTATCAAAATGGCTATACTACCAAAAGCAATATACAGATTCAATGCAATTCCTATTAAAATCCAAACAACATTCTTTATTGAAATAGAAAAAGCAGTCACAAAATACATTTGGGAAAATAAAAGACCCAGGGCTGAGTTAATGGCTCAGTGGTAGAGAACTTGCTTAGCATGTGTGAGGAATTGGGTTTGATTCTCAGCACCACATATAAACAAATAAAGAACATAAATGTCCATCAACAACTAAAAATATGTGTTTGTGTCTGAAAAGAACATCAAAACTGTCACTATAATTAAGAGAGAGAGAGAGAGAGAGAGACCCAGAATAGCCAAAGCAATCCTGAGCAAGAAGAGTGAAACAGGAGGCATCACAATACCAGACCTTAAACTATACTACAAAGCTAGAGTAACAAAAATGGCATGGTATTGGCTCCAAAACAGACATGAATACAGAATAGAAGACACAGAGACAAACCACATAAATACGGTTATCTCATATTAGACAAAGGCACCATAAACATACATTGGAGAAAAGATAGCCTCTTCAAAAAAAAGTGCTAGGATCACATCGGTTACACACTCACATTTTCACATAATGGCATATTAGTGACTGTTGTATTCTGCTACCTTTCCTTTCCCCTACTATCCCCCCTCCCCTCCCCTCCCATCATCCCTCTCTACCTCATCTGCTGTTGTTCAATTCTCTCCCTTGTTATCATTTTAAGATTAATACAACTTTGGTATAAATTTTGAGCAATATATTCAGAAAAAGGTGAAGTTAAAAAAAGATGTAATTCAACTTTTCCTGTGTGATGATAGCATTGTATCTTTTGTGTAAACAATGATGTTTCAGTGGTTTAAAGGTCATTCATTTAAACTTTGCTGCTAAATATCTAAACTTCGTAAAAACATGAAAAGGGTAAACCAAGTGGTACCCTGAATTTACTTGACAAATTTTATTAGTGGTAAATAATTTAGTTGCTGAACACCATAAGGATTTAATTCTACTTGTAGGCAGAAAAGTCCCAGTCTTAACTCCCAATCTGGTAAGATATCCACACCCAAATTCCTGAAACTTGTGAATATATTATCCATTAACTTATCATCCTACAGATCTTTTAGATCTTACAATCTGGCAACAATCCTGAATTATCTAGATGGGTACAATTGAGTATGATCTTGTAGATTTCAACCGCCATCTCTTTGTATGATCAGAGATTTATACTTAGAACAAAAGTATGGATTGTAAAACTTGGCATATTATGGAAACTATAGTATTTCTGAATAACCAAGAGAATAACACCTACTTGCATACTTATTTAAATACATAATATATAAAAAAAGATTATTTGATTATCAAAAGCTCTCCCATGCCTCTGTCCAGTAAAGAAGTTTGTGGTAAAGTTTGAAGAATGGAGAGAGTATTTTTGAGCTTCACATTATCATAAGAATATATGTGAGATAATTCACTTATGAAGAGAAAAGTTTTTGTTGTTGTTGTTGTTGTTTTAGCTCACAGTTCTAGACATACTAGTCTGACATCAAGTGAAGCCATCACTTTGGGTCTCTGATAGGGATGCTCAATTACAATGGTGAGGAGCATGTGACAGAGCAAGCTGCTTATTGAACCAAAGAGAAAAATGAAAGGAGCTACAGTTCCATAATCTCCTAAAGGGCAAATTCTAAGAATTTTATGCCTCCTATAGGTTCTATCAATTTCCAATAGCACGACCCTTGAGAAAGATTTTAACACAAGGAGCATCCAAACTAAGTGCAAAAACCAATATGAATAATCACAACTGGTAAGAACAAAGGAATACATCTCCTGAAAGAAAGTATGAGAACTGAATAAACAGTAAAGATAGTAAACAGTGGAAGGACGTTTTGAAGAACAGCTGAGGAATCAGATGTATGAAAAGAGATTTAAGGTAGTTCTTGCATTGAGGTCTATGAGATATTTAGTTATCAGAAGTTCAACTGATCTAAAATTTTTTTAATAAAAATCTTATAATCTCTTTTTTGGTATATTTTATTGAAATCATTTAAGTTTATTTTCAGTCATATTTGGATATAGAAATATATATTACAAATTCATCCAGCACAAAGGGAAATCATGAAATACCTTGTTTTATATCCTATCTTCATATCAGTACAGAATAAAAAAAAATGCTAGGAAAACTGGAATTCCATATGTAGTAAAATGAAATTAAACCCCTATCTTTAACCCTGCACAAAATTCAACTCAAAGTGGATAAAGGACCTAGGCATTAGACCAGCGACTCTGTACCTACTAGAAGAAAGTGTAAGCCCAAATATCCATCATGTTGTCTTTGGAAGCAAATTCCTCAAAAAGACTCCTGAAGCACAAGAAGTAAAATCAACAATCAATAAATGGGATAGTTTCAAACTAAAATCTTCTTCACAGCAAACTAAACAATCAATATGTGAACAGAGAGCCTACAGAATGGGAAAAAAAATCTTTGCCATCTGCACCTCAGATAGAGCATTAATCTCCAGAATATATAAAGAACTCAAAAAACTTAGCACCAGAAATACAAATAACTCAATCAATAAATTGGCAAAGTAACTGAATAGACACTTCACAGAATAGACACTTCACAGAAGAAATATGACTGGTTCAACATCTCTAGCAATTAGAGAAATGCAAATCAAAACTACTCTAATATTTCATCTCACTCCAGTCAGAATGGCAATATCAAGAAAACAATTAACACTAAATGTTGGGGAGGATGTGGGAAAAAGGGTTCGCTCATACATGTCTGGTGGGACTGCAAATTGGTGCAACCACTATTGAAAGCAGTATGGAGATTCCTCATAAAACTTGGAATAAAAGCACCATTTGACCCAGTTATCCCACTGCTAGGTTTATACTCAAAGGACTTAAAATCAGTGTACTACAATGATGCACCTCATCAATGTTTACAACAGCTTAAGTCACAATAGATAAACTATGGAACCAACCTAGGTGCCTTTCAACAGATGAATGGATTAAGAAAATGTGGTAAATATACACAATGAAATATTACTTAACCTTAATAAAGAATGAAATTATGGCATTTGCCGGTAAATGGATGGAACTGGAGACTATCATGCTAAGTGAAATAAGCCAATCCCCCCAAACCAAAGACTGAATGTTCTCTCTGATATGTGGATGCTCACTCACAATAGGTGGGGGTGAGAGAGGAGGGAAAAGGGGAGTTTCACCAGATTCCACAGGGCAGAATAGGGGAAGAGACATGGTATAGGAATGGGAAAGACAGTAGAATGAATCAGATGTAACTTTTCTATGTTTATATATGAATACATGACCAGTATAAACTCCATATCATGTATAAACACAAGAGATGGGAAGTTATACTCCATGTATGTATAATATATCAAAATACATTCTATTGTTATGTATAACTAAAAATAACAAATTAAATATACATATATATAATATTGTTTTTTTAAATTTTTTTAGGTGTAATTGGACACAATATCTATTTATTTTTATGTGGTACTGAGGATTGAACCCAAGTCTCATCTCTCTCTCTCTCTCTCTCTCTCTCTCTCTCTCTCTCTCTCTCTCTTTCCATTGTACTTCCACACTGAGGTGTGGTGAAAGAACACATTTTCAGGTTCTGTCTAAAAGGGATCAGTTCTGACAGCCTCTCTTTGACCTAATTTAAAATTTTTATCACATAATATTGAAAAAATAACTTTTCAATGTATCAATCAATGAGATATGCACAAAAGACACATCACTGCTTTTGTAAAAAATCTCTCTTGTTGGGAGTGCTAAAGACAACTTGCAGTAAAAGAAAATCTCTAAAGATTGTGATAAAAAATGAAATGGAGAGGGGAAACTGGCCACTTCCCTTATCTACAGTCTTTCAGAGAGGGTCTAAACAGAATGACCTTTGTTGTAAAGTAAAAGAGTGTACTCATAAAACACCTGAAGAATTCCATCTGTGCAGTGGGCACTTGACCTATCCTGTGTATTCTGCCTGCTCGTGATTATGATGTGGCCTTCCGTTGTATTCCAGCTGGCTGCGACCAAGGAGTAAGAGATAAACTATCCAAAATCTCTTTCTTTGGGATAGGTAAACAGTATGATTGGGGCATTTGCAGCCCTGAGGTTGAATATTCCCCCTCACAAAGGGTTCTTGAATATAAACAGCCAATTTTTTCTTTCTGGGGGGCATATTTATAACATCTGGCATCACAAAGCACATGTCATCATCAAAGCACCAGACATCATCCTTGTCCAATTCCCTACAAGACTTTTTACCAGCAACTCTTTTTCATAATTGGGGCAAAAGAATGGCATTTTTAAAATAATTATTTTAATATTCATTTATTTATTTTTATGCAATGCTAAGGATCCAACCCAATGCTTCACACATGCTAGGCAAGTGCTCTGCCACTGATCTATAGCCACAACCCAAAAGTCTGGCATCTTATGATAGCCTCTTAGAACCCCTCTAAATAGCTTCTCATACTATAATGGGAGCAGTACTTCAAAGAGGGCTGCTTGTCAGGCATGATCAGTCAACTACCAGGGCATTTCTTTTAGCCTACACATTCTGCCTTTGTGTATAGACCCATACTTTTATGATAGCTACCTTCTTTGTAAGCCTTAAAGCACTGAAAAGTTCTTAAATGGGTTGACTGTTTCATTAGAATGCCTACAGAGTTTAAAGAATATACTCTCATTTCTCAACATTACAAAATCATGGACTACTCCAAACTCATACCTGCTATCAAAGTACAAATTAACTATCATCACTGGCTAATTGGCAAGCTCTGGTGAGTTTGATGACTATAATGAAAATCATCCATGTTGATTGTACCTCTGATAAGAGTTCATATTGTAGACAACAATCAGTTGAACACATCACTTGTATACCTCAAAGTCTTGAGACTCCCTAACCTAATTATTGGGTTGTCTATTGGTATAACCTGAAAAAATATTTGCATTTTCCAGCAGATGAAAAGCTTGAAGATGATATATTTTCCAAAGCCAGACTGTGATAGGGAAATTAAGACAAGCATGAGTCATTTTCATACAATTTTTAGCAAATTGAAAGGCAAAGTGTGTTTGAAGGATGTCATTCTGAAGAGAGATCTTTTGAACTTCTCAGGTCCCAGGACTGAGTGGAAGAAAGGACTCCAAGGGTCTTTGCCTATCCTTGTCTCTATGAATTTCCTCTACTACAAATAATGACAAGTATAAACGAGGAAACAGTATTGTTACTAACAGACAATTTTCCAACAAGCAAAACTTTTGAATCTAATCATATAATCAAAAGATTCTTAAAAGGCATCTAATTTCCTAAAAGAAAAAAATAAAGGTAGCACTCAAGAGCTCAGCAGAAAGCATATCATAAGTCAGACCTTAGAAAAACTTATCCTCTATTGGTTTCCCCAGCAGGAGATACCTCCCAAGAAATAGCCAAAGTACATTCCCCAAGTATCAGAGATATCACCAAAGAGAAGACTCAAGGAATCTTAGTACAGCACATTGGTTTTGAATTAAGGGTCCTGGGATACGGAAATAAGGGATCCTGAAATAAATCTTGGTAGAATTTTCATGCTGTTGAAATCTCAAAAATATAACCAAAGCTTTATCAAGCATAGTTATATTTATTAAAATCTACTACAGTGAGGTAGGTTTTCACTTTAATATTTTGAGAAATCAAGTATACTGAAAAAAAAGTATTACATTTTGAAGATCTTCAATTTGCTAACTTCTGCGCTCTTTCTCTCTCTGTTCTCTCTCTCTCTCTCTCTCTCTCTCTCTCTCTCTCTCTCTCTCTCTTAAACATACCTTGGGGAAAAGCCCTCTGGAATATATTATATATCTGAATCTTCTTTTAAATATGACATTGATTTGAAAAAAGTGGACTTTTATGAATTCAAACCTATACATAGTTGGTCACATAAAATACCAAGTGAGACTCTCAGGTGCTCACACTAGACACATATTCTTCTCATCTGCCTGCTAGTCAGTAAGTGGTGAAATAATAAATAGGTTACAGACCTTAAAATTCTATAATTTCCCTTTAGACTAATATTCTCAAAAGCATACTGTATATCCATCCAATGTGTACATATTCTCACCCACTCAAATACATTTACTCTTCTCTGCCATTAGAAACAATTTGGTAAAATTTAGTTTTTTAAAAAGTGACAGATAGTACTGGTATTTTATTTAATATTAACAAAGATTTCATTTTTTACAGCTATGGTACACCATATTTTGATACCACAAATATCAGAATTTTGTACAACCAACTATACACTTGGTGGATTTAAGGTTTGATAGTGAGTACTCAAGTGCAATTAGATAAAATTTATAAGTTTTAGTGTTCTATAGTTCACAATAACCTATTACATATTTTATGACTAGCTAGAAAGGAGGAACTCAAAGGCTCTAAACACAAAGTAATTATAAGGAGATAATGGCCTTAAGCATTATGTGGCATGTATATAATTTCCTTTAAAATTAAATTTATCTTTAACCTGTGTATAAAAACACATAAATTACATATATTAATACAGTACCACATGATGTTTCAATACATCTATCTACTCAAACATTTATCACTTGTTTATGGCAAAGGCATTCAAAATCCCAGTGGAAAAGCGCTTGCCTGGCATGTGTGAGGCATTGGGTTTGATTCTCAACACCATATACAAATAAATAAAATAAAGATCCATCAACAACTAAAAAATATTTTTTTAAAAAAATTCTGTATTCTAGGTGCACAATTGTTACCTGTATTCGCCCTACTCTGCGCTCTGTAACTTCTTACTCCTAAGTGAAACTTACTACCTACCCTTTGATCAACCCTTCTCCATCTCTCTCTTCCTTGTCCTCTTCCAGGTCTCTGTCCACCACCCTTCTATTCTAAATTCCTGTGAGATTAGCTTTTTTATATTTCACGTATAAGTGAGACCATAAGGTACTTGTCTTCCTGAGACTGGCTTATTTCACTTAACATAATGTTGATGCAATTAACAGGATTTTCATTGTAGAGGTCTTTCATCTCCATGGTTAGGTTTATTCCCATGTTTTTTTGTTTGTTCGTTCGTTTGGTTGGTTATTTGGTAGGTTGTTTGTTGTTTTGAGGTTATTATGAATGAAATTGTTTTCCTGATTTATTTCTCAACAAGTTCACTATAGGTATATAGAAAAGCTACTAATTTTTTTCTATTTTTACTGTTTATTTTAATTTTTATTAGTGCACTATAATAGTGGAATTCAGTGTTACGTATTTGTACATACACATGCTATAACAATATGATTCCATCAGTTCATTTCCCAGTATACCTCCCTTATTTCTTATCACTCCATTTTTTCATCAACCTTATTTTTCTCCTAAAAATATCCTGGAATTGTACAGTTCCTCCAGGATGCCAATTAAGCTTTTACCTACCATATTCTAAAACTCATGGCTACAAGACAAGCTCTCTCAAGTGATATTTTCTATACTCAACTATTGCACTCTCCTCCTCACACAAATCCTTACCACATATCAGCCTATCAAAATAATTTGCCATTTCCAGAAGAGATACTATGTGGCTCCCACACAATGCCACCTGGATGCCCAAAGTGCCTATCTCATGCTTGACCTCACACTACGTAAGAGTTATGTCAAATGCATTGTCCCTTTTTTTAAAAAATTTTTTATTAGTTGCTCAAAACACTACAATGATCTTGACATATCATACATTTGATTCAAATGGGGTACGTAATCTTATTTTTCCACGTGTACAGATTGCAGGATCACATTGGTTATACTCCACATATTATTCCTAGATAATGATGGTTAAGCAACCTTGGAGCATACTATGGAAGATGTTCTGAGGGCTTGACTTGAAAGTAATACATCAGCACTGCCAACACATACTTATGGCCAAAAAAAGTCACCAGACAGCACAGAATCTAAGAGCCAGAAAACAGATGCCACCTCCACCTCTTTTTGGAAGAATATCTTGCAAAGTGTGCAGTTATAGGAAACAATAGATCGTAGCCCTGAGTTTTAGAATATGTTAGGTAAAAGCTGAATGGTAGTTAAATTTGGAAATATTTTCAATGACAGATTTGAAAGAAAACTAAATTTTAAAAGACAGTAATCAGACTGTGAATAGCAAAGCTATGGATGAACTACACAGAAAATATACAGAAAAGGAACAATTTTTAGTGTAAAATACTAGCCATAAAACCAAATTATAGTCAAAATAAATTGGCATATTAACCTTAATTCTTCCATATTATATGTAAACAAAATAGATGGCCTAGGGTAGCATGTAATGCTATGTACAGCACAGGTATGTAGTAAATACTTTTTGTCTAAATTTTTTTTTTTTTTTAAAGATTGGAGACCTTGGGCTGGGGTTGTGGCTCAGCGGTAGAGCACTCACCTAGCACGTGTGAGGCCCTGGGTTCAATCCTCAGCACCACATATAAATAAATAAAACAAAGATATTGTGTCTAACTACAACTAAAAAATAAACATTTAAAAAAAAAAAAAAAGATTGGAGACCTTTATTTGGTTCCTTACAGGGAACCACCAAAGATTTTAGTTCAGGATGACAGGATCAGATTTAAGATACATCTTTGATCTACATTCTTTAACATTATTATGGCTTACAGTAAAATCTAGCCAGGAAGGACCTTGTACATGTATTATTTTCCCACCTAGGTCAGTTATTTCCATAATTTCCCTTGACCCAGCAAGACCAATCACTTCCTTTTCCAAACGTTAATCCCTTCCCCTAGGATTCTAGTTAGCTTTGATGACCCTGGACTCTTCCTAGCATTTGCCACGCTAAACTGTATGACAACTGTTCCCTCCAGTGGACAAATGCTTGCAGTAACCAAAACGGATCCCACTAATTGCGCATTGCATAGTGAACAACGCACAGCAAGACGTGCACAAAAGTTCAGTGAATCAACAGGAGGTGCAACGGCGAGTAAGAGAACAATTTATACGAATGTATGGCTATGGAAAGTTATGTAAAGCCAAATGCTGCGAAACCATCTTCTGAAGGCAGTAGGTTATAGCGAAAAAAAAAAAAAAATCACAGAGAAACAAACAGGATGCCGCCACATATTCCCAACTTCAACATTCCCTGGGGAGAAAAAGAAAAAGCTTTGCTCTACGGCAAGCCCCAGAGCTGCGACACAGATGCCGTAAAAGGAAGCGAAACACTGCGTGGAGACCGAGCCTCCAGCTTTGCGGCACGGTCGGGGCGGGAAAGTGCCAGCGTCGGTTGGAGGGAGGGTCTTCGCCCCGCCCCCCACACCCGGGCTGTACCACCGCGCTCCGAGGAGGCGTGTTCCAGGATCTCGGGCCCAGTGCTGGCCGCCAGTTAAGTCCCCGCTTCCTGTCGCCGGTACCATGGAGGCGGCGGTAGAAGCAGAAGTAGAAAACGAGGACGGCGACAGCAGCTGCGGGGATGTGTGCTTCATGGACAAAGGCCTGCAGAGGTAAAGGGCGTTCGGCAACCGGGAGCGGCCCGCGCACCCCCAGGGCTGCGACCGTGGGTGGTGTGTGGCTTGGCGGGACCCCAGCCCCCTGGCTTGCGGCCGACCTTCTCTGCGAAAATGCTCCGTGAACGGGCGGGAGTGTGAGTCCTACCTGCCTCTGCCCTGGGCAGTTCTCATGGCTCTGCCCGGCCTTGAACCTGCCCCATCACCTGCTCCACCAGCCTTCAACCACCTTTCCTTCTGCTCCTCCTCTTTCTTTAAGGGTTATTGCTTTGTTGCCCTTTAAACATTGGTCTTCTCCTGTCCTCTTGATTCTCTTCTGTTACTCTGAAAAACAGTGACAGCATAGCATCTCCGGCAACTGTGTAACACGCGATCTCTGGTCCTTACTGGTTTTGCCTCACTTATCTTTACCACCATTCTCATTTCTTCTATACAAAGCACTACCACACATTTATTCACATACCTTTCGAAAGTACTGAACATATCTTACTGAGTTTCCCTTTTCTATCTCATGCTACCCGAAGTTGTACACGGCTTTTAAGTCTCTTGATTCTGCATTACTTATTGGCCCCTGCCTACCTATTCTTTCCTTTTTGCGGGGGTAATGGGGATTGAACTCAGGGACACTCAACCACTGAGTTGCTTAGTGCCTAGGTTTTGCTGAGGCTGGCTTTGAACTCTCCATCCTTCTGTCTCAGCCTCCTGAGCCACTGGGATTACAGGCATGCGCCACCGCCTGGCCCTGCCTACCTTTTCAGTCTCCAGTTTCTGAAGTTACTTTCTAGCCTCACTGAGCTACTAGCAATTCTTTTGTAGGTGTCTCAGCCTTTGCACATGATATACCTTTGTGGAGTGCCCTGCTCTCTGCCAGTCTTGCTACTGATAATTATGCATCTTGTTGTCAATCCTGATCTAAAATTTACCAGATTACCTGGGAAGATGTTTTTCAAAGGAATGTGTACATTTTTTATTTAATAACAGCTGCTATTTCCTGAATGTCTTCCATGTATTGGGGGTTATGCACATTATCATTAATCTTCACAGCAGCTTGCAAGTTAATTTTTCTTATACCAGACTTCATACAGCTGGTGAGTAATTAAATTCGAAATTCAAACTCATTTGTTTCACTCTCTGCTTTTTCAACTCTCCCACATTGTATGCACAGTATTGATTTCCAGAAAGTGTAGTGCATTAGACAATAAAGGATTATATTTTGGAGAATGTGTTAATAGCACAAGATCTGGCACTAAGAATTCAATAAATGACAGAAGTTATGTAATTGGCAAGTGCTTCAAACGGCTTTAGAAATTGCTATTTTGAGATTTGCAAATGCTTCCTTGCTGCCATTTAGGTTTCTACAGGTTTATGGTAGTTGCTACAGCTACTACTGATGCCTGTGAAGTTAGTGACTCTATATCTGGCTTCTCTAAACTGTGCACTGTAGTTTGTATGCCTTGAACTATTATAAGAAAAGTTCCAGTTACAAATAGTAATTGAAGGAGTCATGAGATGAGTTCTCTTTAGGGGACATGCCTTCCAACTTGAAATAGAGGACAGGGATGGAAAAAATACCAATAGTTAGTGATTTCTTTGGTATCATTTATATTCTGGATTAAATAACCATTGTACACAGTGAAGAAAGTAAGATTATAAACTTCTTTTGTGAGATTAGATTTGTATCTGGGCTCTGTTACCATAACTGCAGGAATGTGAGCAAGTTATTTAATTTCTAAAAATTTCAGTATTCTTATGATAACATACTGTGTATAGTTGTCAGAATTAAATGATATAAAGAATCTGAGGCTTAAAAAGTTTCCATTTGTTCAGGTCACACAGCAAGGTAATGTGCAAATTAGGATTCAAAAGCCTTTGCAATTATTGACTATTCAGTATTCCTTTGCTATCTGCCACAGACTTTGCACATAAAAGCTAGAAATGCCCAGCATCACTCAACCTCCTTGAATAGCTTCATATTTGTATAAATGGTCTGAAATATTGGTTTATGTTGTAAGAAGCACTGTGTTTTATGATTACACATTTCAAGGCACAAATGGAAAGGGCATCATTCTGGAATGAACAGAGCACATAGTTATTTATGTGCTATTTGGTTAGTTTTAATTATTTGGTCTTGCTTATAAAATACATTTTTACTTTTTTATAATATATATTTTCTTTTGTAGCATATCAGAGTTATCTTTAGATTCAACCCTTCATACCATCAATCTTCATTGCAATAACATCTCCAAGATCAAAGCCATTGATCATGTTTGGAATTTACGACATTTAGATCTGTCATCTAATCAAATAAGTCAAATTGAAGGGCTAAACACACTGACAAAACTATGCACTTTGAATTTGTCCTGCAATTTGCTCACAAGAATAGAAGGTTTGTAAGTGATTTTCATGTAATATTTAACATGAAGAAGGTGATTTGTCTATTTTTCCCCAAATAGAGTGGAATAGATAGTACCATAAACTTTTGAAAACTGACCCTAAAACTCATCATACAAAAGTTTTCTTATAGAAAAGTTTGTTTTTTAAAACTAATTATTTTCATAAAATTGATTTCATTGTTACATCAGATTTGCTTCAGTACAGTCTAATAGTACTGTAATGTTATACTTCTAATTTTTTAAATCCTGTAAAAGCTTTATTTTATTTTGTTCTGCTTTATTTTATTTTTAGGACTTGAAGCACTAATTAATCTGACTAAACTGAATTTGTCTTATAACCACATAAATGATCTTAGTGGTAAGTAGATATGCATGTATTTTTGATGATGCTATGTTTGCAATGTGTGAAGAGTTAGCTCATCATGTTGGAAAACTCCAAGTTGAATCCAGATTTTGATCGTAGAGCTCATCTAGAGAGTATCTTCAGTTTTAATTCTTTTTTTGTTACTGCCCAAACCACAGCTGAATAAAAAATAGATACAAAGACTGGAATGATTTGGAGCAGGGGGAATAGAAGCTCCTTTAGAGGAATAATGTTTTGTTTTTTGAACCAGGGATTAAACCCAGGGGCACTTTACCACTGAGCCTTATCCGCAGTCTTTCTGGGGAGTTTGGGTGGGGGGAAGGCGCCTCACTAAGTTGCTGAGGCTTTCTTTGAACTTGTAGTCCTCCTGCCTCTGCCTCCCAAACCACTAGGATTATAGGCGTGCACCACCATGCCCAGCTAGGAATGATGTTTTAATGTTAGGTAATTAAACATACTGTTATATAGAAAGGAATAGTTCCAACAAAACTTTCTATAGTGATGAAAATATTCTAAATCTGTGCTGTCTGATATTTAGCATCCTTGATGATTAAGGAAATGACAATTAAAACGTGACTATTGAGCCCTTGAACTGTGAATTTGCAACTTAGGGACTGAAATTATAATTTTATTTAATTTTTATATAAGTATAAAAAGCTATCTGTAACTAGGCATGGTGGAGTACCCTCTAATCCCAGGAATTTGGGCGTTTGAAGCAAGTTTGAGACCAGCTTAGGCAACTTAATGAAACCCTGTCACAAAATAAAAAATAGAAAGGGCTGGCAGTGTTACTTAGTGGTAAAGCACCCCTAGGTTCAATCCTCAGTACCAAAAGAAAAAGCCACATGTAACTAGTGGCTAACACTATAGCAGATATGAACAATGCAGGTATGCAGCATTCCAAAGACTATTATTTTTTCTCTTTGTGCTTAGATAATCTAAGAAGATATAAAAGTTGTTGCCTACTTTTTAAATGATTAAAGCCATAACTAATCGAACAAAGTTTCAAGAGTATTATTAGAATTATCTCTTAGAAATAATAAGATTTTACTAATCATCTTCATAACTTTATCAGTATTTGAAACAGTATTATTCATTTGTTAACTTATTTTTCTTCCCCACTAATAAGACATTACCTTATGCCTGGTACCTAGTATACAAATATAAAAAGACCAAGTTAGTGCCCTTAGGCTCAGGTAGCAATTGCAGTTTATTTGAAATCTTTTTTTCACTGAATACATGAAAGTTTTAGAATTTAGAGTTTAAATCTAACTCTGTTGCTGCTGTGTGATATTTTACTTTTTGGATACTGTTTCCTTACCTGACAAATGATTATCGGGTAAGAGTTTTCATTCATTCACTAGGAAGATGTTTGTTGCAAATTGCTTTATCAAGTACTGTCCTATAATTATTAAAAAACAACAACAACAGTAAACAGATAAGGTCTTTGCTGTAACAGGTCTTACATTATATTGGGAAGAAACACATAAAGTTGTATCAAGTCCTTCCTCCCGTAAGTAAGCAAAAGATTTAAACAGACACCTTACCAAGATGATGCACAATGGGCAAATAAGCACGTGGGAAAAAAAGATGTTTAGTATCCTTGGTGATTAAGGAAATGACAATTAAAGTATAGTGAGATACCACTTCACATCTAGTATGGCTAAAATTTTAAAAAATTAAAGCATTGATGAGATTGTAGAGCAACTAAAACTTGCCTATATTGCTAGTACAATTTAAAAAGTATAACCACTTTGGGAAAGAATTTGACAGTTTATTATAATGGTAAATGTATTTGTAATTATTCAGTTCTCTTCCTCAGCATTTAACCCAGAGAAATTAAGGTGTATTCACACAAAGACCCATATGTGAATGTTTATATGAACATTTTATATGCTTGTGTATTTATGACTGTTCTTAATCTTGAAAACTTGGAATTGACCTGTATATCCAACTGGTATTATAGTCTATATCTTACATGTCCCCCAAAGACCATGTGCTCAAACTTTGGCTGCCAGTCTGTGGCACTACTGGGAGTCAGTAGAATCTTTAGGAAATAGGGCCTACTTGGAGAAAGTTAGGTCATTGGAGGCATTCCCTTGAAGGGGAGATTGGGGCCTTCACTCCTCTCTCTCTCTCTTTGCTTCTTAGCTGCCATGAGAAGAGCAGATTCCTACCATAACATATTGTGCTACCAAAGGCCCAAAGCAGTATGGCCAAGCAGCTATGGTGTGAAACCATGAGCCAAAATCAATCTTTCCTCATTATAGATTATCTCAGGTATTTTGTCACAGCAACAGAAAGCTAATGGTAAACAAATTTTGAAACATCTGTGTAATGGAATACTACTTGGAACTAAAAAGGAATAAACAATAATACGTGCAACATCACATATAAATCTAAAAGGAATTATGCTAAGTAACAGAAGCCAATCATAAAAGGCTGTATCAAATGATTCCGTTCATGTGGCATTCCGATAAAGGCAAAGCTGTAGAGGCTTTTAAAAATCAGATTTTTGGTTGCCAGGGTCTGGAAATGGGGAGAGAAGATTGATTACACAGGAACAGAAGAGAACCTTTCAAAGTGATAGAAACTTTCTATGTTGTGATTATAGTGGTAGTAGTAAAACAGTGTATGTCTGCTAAAACACACCAAATTGTATACCTAAAGGGGGCAAGTTTTAGAAACTTAATATCAGACAGAGTTGAGGACTATGAAGAAAATAAAGGGAGCAATCCTGGATGTTCTTATAGATCATTCTTAGAATGCTAAAGTTTTATATGTTGAAAAACACTTCAATAAATAACTTATATAGCATACAAAGACACTAAAGCAAAATCAAGCTTGCCATATAAGAAAGAAAGCTAATGAGGGGTTTAATGTGCTAAGAAAAGGGATAGGAAAGTAGGCAGAGGCCAGGTCAGTACAGTTTAAAAGCAGGCTGAGAAATTTACTTTTTGTTTTAGGCACAATAAGAGTTGTTAGAGATTACATAGGGAATGACATGATTTATGTTTTTAAAAGATCACTGCTGAGTGGAAAGTACATTTTTAGGTAGATAGAAAGTAAATAAAGGAAAGCAGAATCAAAGATAAAAGTCTCTGGATTAACGGATATGAATGGTGGTAATATTTGTTGACATAAGAAAAATTAGAAGAGGATTACATTTCCGAGATAAGTAATGAGAACACTGATCCTGTCTTAAACTCGAGAACACTGTTGAACATATGTATGTGTGTGCATGTAATACACATTTTAAGAATGGGGTGGGATTGGGGGTCATGGTTGGAGTTGTGGATTTGGCGGTTAGAAGCACTATTAGCCATGAAACTAGAAGATTCCAAAGAGTGTGTAGATAGAGAAGAGGAGTAGCTCCTGGTGCACTCTACTATTAAATCTAAGAGGACCATCAAGTTAAAACAAAAGTAGCATCAAACAAGAACCTAAAAATTTGATGATAATTAAGGAGAAATGCTAAGGACTGTGAGTGACAGGAAAATCAGATCTTACAGAGATGGTCAAAGCCTTCTGAGAATGATGAGTAGAAGTTAGCCAAAGGACAATGAGGAGAAAAGGGTATCCAGTCAGGTTGAAGAAACAGAAGAAAAGGGTGAGTAAAATTGAAATGTGGAGAGGGCTAAAATAAATGAAGTTGTAAAATTGCTCCCTTTGAGGAGCAATGTATGCACCTCAGGACAATTTTCTAGGAAAGGAATCTGGGGCATTTATCCACTAGTCTCTTTGATAGAGGTAAGCCCCTAGAAGTGTTAACTCCCTCACACTTCCAGGCTTTACCTTTGCTGAACAAGCTCCTTCCCTTTTGAGGTAGGAAAAGAGGGCAAATGCTAGTGCTTATAAGGGCACACTGACAGTATACACTTACTTGTCCATCTTAGCTACAGCTGAAGTCCAGGGTGGTCAAGGTAACAATAGTATCTGCTGCAAAGTTTTCCAAGAAATATTATCAGGGAGCTAAAATGAATGTTATTTTTATTTTATACTGAAACCAAGAAAAAGAAAGTGTAGTGCAGTGTTACGTCTGGTAATCAAAAATGTTGCCTTGGGAAATTCCAAAGCCATTGTTTTGTGCTTATTTTCATTAAGTGCATATAATGACCTAGGGAGTTTTTTTTTTTTTTTTTTTTTTTCCATTAATACCGCAGTACTCAGAAACCCCAGGGGCTAAGGCCTCAGTGAGTTTCTAAACTTGTGTTTCTTTAAAACAGCAATTGAATTTTCCTGTTTATTATAGATGTATCTGTTCACAGCAACATCTTATCAATGCTACTCCTTTGACTCAAAAGCATTTTTTTCTTATTGCAGGGTTGACGCTTCTTCGTGGACTAAAGTATAAGCTTAGATATATTGATCTTCATAGTAACTGTATAGATAGTATCCATCACTTACTTCAATGTATGGTAGGATTGCACTTCTTGACAAATCTTACTTTAGAGAAGGATGGAGAGGGGAATCCTGTCTGTCGTGTACCAGGTATGAACAATTAATTTAATACTTTTTTAACAGTTAATAGTCAAAAGTTTCTTCATTTCCAGAATTTGGTGTTTGTGAACTTTTTGTTTTAGTTTTAATCTTTGTAATGTTATATATTTGGGAATTATATAATTACAAATAGTTTATTAAGACAAATTGCTGTTAGAAGAAGATGGGATGAATCAATCAATAGTTATTTTATTTAGACAGTTTTATATTTGATAAGTGAATGCCTTAAAATTATATTTTATCACTATGGTATATCCTAATACTATATAGCCATTTAGGAAGGGAAAAAAAGGAACTTAGAATCTCTGTACTGGTAGTCAGTTATCTCCACGATATATTGAGAAAGAAAAACAAGTTGCAAAGTATTGTATGTAATATATACAACAGAACATCTAGAAAAATACACGAAAAAAATAATATTGGACAACTCCAAGAAAAGGAACTAAGTAGCTAGAGTTCAGGAAATATTGAAAAAACTTTACTATGTACCTTTGAATTATGTATCCTGGATTTATCACATTTTAATAAGTGAATGATTGTTTTTTGTTTTTTTTTTTTTTTTTTTTTAAAAACACCTTAAACTTATTACATTAAACGATGTTGCTGAAATGCTATTTGATCTAATTCGGAATCAGTCAAATTGGCAAAGATAAGAGAAACCAAACTGCCAGTTCTAACTTCAGTTATCTCATGTTACTTAACCAAACAAGAAAGTGGATAGAATTTTGAATGTATCTTCTGAAACTCTACTTGGGTGTAAGTTGGCTATAAATGCTGCATTCTGTCATTCATATGCTACCATGGGAAAGTTTTTTATAACAAGATAGCCTGTTCTGATTATTTTATTTTATTGAAAAACATTTTTTTATTATTTTTTAAAGATCATGTAATATTATAAAGTCTGCTTAAAAACCAGGACAGATTTGAGAGTTTTCTTAGGGGAAAAACTTACTTCTAAAACTTTGTATTTTTTTTTCCTCTTTTAACCCTAACGTCAAAAAATTGTTTTTTGTAACAGTCATGTCTCAAGAACTTTTGAGTTCCTACTTTGAATCTTTATTTCTTTTGGAATTTATCCAAATAATTCATTGGTCTTTCTGACAAATACTTGGTTGTAAAATTATAGGAGCAAAGTTGAAGGGATCCTATTAAGCTAAACAACAAATTAATGTTAATTTGTTAGTTTCTTATTTTTTAAGGGAAATAAATATATTTTTCTTATATTTATTTCTTAAGGGAAATAAATAAATATATTATTCGTGGATACTTGATAAATCACATTTTAATATTAATTATGTGTAATTTAAAAAACAAAAGGGACATGTTTCACTAATGCTTGAAACTTCACTGGGGAAATTCTGGTGCTTTGATCATCATCCACATCATCCTTAAAACATGTTTATGTTACTTAGATTTATGCTAGTTCTATTAAAAATACAAAAGTTTTCTTCCCAGGATAAATTCCTGCTGTTTTCATGCATTCATAGCTTTAAAGTAATTTGAAGTGGTGATGATTATAAGTTCCTTACCTTTATTGGGAAAATTATTCAAGAGGAGTGAAAGGAGCATTCTTTTTCTTTTGTATTTAATGATTGCATGCTAGAAATGTTGAATACATAGCATTGATGACAAGTTTATTTGTTGTTCCTTGGACTAATTTTATCATTCAGGTGATAGATGTAGTAATTTATTTTATAAAATATTAGCCCTTTTTAATGTTTAAATTTTCACTTTGAATGATTTATTTCAAAGGATACAGAGCAGTTATTCTCCAAACTTTACCACAGCTTAGAATTCTAGACTGCAAGAACATATTTGGTGAACCAGTAAATATGGCAGAAGTAAATTCATCACGCCTACAGTGCTTAGAAGGTCTTTTGGATAACTTAGTTTCTTCTGAGTCTCCCCCAAATATAAGTGAAGATGAGGTATAGTATTTTTCCCCCCTAATATAAAAAATACCTTTAAACTTTACTAAATGAATGAAAATTTAAAAGGATTTTTGTTTGTCCCTGTGTCATAGATCCTTGATAATATGCCAGTGGTATCATCGCCCATCACAGAGTTAACTCCCTTGGAGCAGTTTGCAGATACACCAGCAGATACACATGTTTTGACATCGTTTTTATCTGTGTGTCCATCTTCTGAGCCAGAGAAAATTAATCATGAAAAGGAATTTCAGAATGAGAGGAAACTCCAGAAATTAGATGATCAGCTTTTACATCTTCTTGATGATGTAACTATTTTTCCTATTTTTGGAAAGCCCAATATGGGAATATGGAAGAAAAAAATAGTTAAGAAAATGAAAAAAATATATATACAAGCCGACCAACCAGAAACAATCTATATGAAATGTATCAATATGGGGCTGGGGTTGTGGCTCAGTGGTGGCGTGCTTGCCTAGTATGCATGGGGCGTGCTTGCCTAGTATGCATGGGGTGTGCTTGCCTAGTATGCATGGAGCACTGGGTTCGATTCTCAGCACCACATACAAATAAATTTAAAAATAAGGAAATAAAGGTCCATCAACAACTAAAAAGTATTTTTTTAAAAAAATGTATCAATATGTGTATTTTTGTTTTCCGGTATGGAAATAGGATTCTGAATAGCAGTAGTGTAGAAAATATAAGCATGCATTTTCCTTATTGCCATTCTTCACATCTTCATTACATAATTCCTTTGTCTTGTTCTTCAGTGGTTCACCTTATTTCTGTCCCTTCACTTTTTGTTTCAACCTTAAGCAAGCTGAAAACTCTGAACTCAGTGTTCATTAACACAAAGGACACTTCTGGTCCCATACATCTCTTCAGCTCTTATTGGCCAAAGCCATTTCTAGAATTTACTGCTTAATATAAAATTAATTTACATAGTTCTGCTTCATTTCAGTTTCCAGCAGACCATCACCTAATTAATTTCTACTTTCCTGGGCTGATAATCATTTTTTTTTACCCTTGCTACTGATTCTCTGGTTGGTAAAACTCTGTGAACTATATTTATGAATTAGGGGCTAGGGTTTGTAGCTCAGTAGTAGAGCGTTTGCCTAAATGCATGAATTACAGTTCATAGAATTTACTACTATTGTATCTCCAGCCCTTGCTGCGGCATTCTTGCACTGATCAACAGTGATTCCCCACCCTCCCACCCCTGGGACTGTACCACCTGAATGAAACAGATTATTACTTTTTCTTGCCTGCCATCTGGGTATAGGATATAAAAAGAGTGGTATAAGCTAGAAAGATTATTAAACGCTAAACATTTGTAAGTAAATTTTTTTTGTTTGTTTCTTAAATGTTTATTACTGAGCTACATCCCAATCCCTTTTTTATTTTGAGATAGGGTCTTACTAAATTCCCAAACTTTCAATATTTCTGCCTGGGGTTATAGCTGTGAACCACCCTGCCCAGCTTAAGTATTTGCATTTGATGTAAAATACAGGTGTATTCCTGAATTGGCAATACATATATATATATATATATATATATATATATATATATATATATATATATACTTTTACCCAAACTTTTTGAAGATGAACATTACCATCGTGCTAGAATGTTCCTCCTGTTTCTTTCTACAAGCAGTCCTTCCCTGCTTCTTCAGAGGAAATCATTTTTCTGATTTTTTCCTATCATAGATTATTTAATATTTCTTCTAGAATCTAATAAAAATGGAATGATACAGTATGTACTTTTCATGTAAGGCAACATAGCCTTTTGAAATTATTCCATGTTTTGTATAGCAATAGTATTTTTGTGTGATATTCCATTTTATGACTATGGTTTACATCTTTATAGTACTGGTTTATTTCTAAGCAGTATATGTGTATCTATGTAGTATATCTGAAACTGAAACTTTTTCCAAAATTGAAAATTTTATGTACTCCCATCAACAGTATGTGACTGACTTCCAGTTTTTCTGCATCTTTACCAATATTTGGTGTTAGCATTGATTTTATTTTAGCCATCCTACTGGGTATATTCCTGGCATTCATTTTTATTTTAATTTACATTTCATTAATGATTAATGATGAACACTTCTTATATGTGTTTATTGTGATCATGTGCTTATGTATTTTCTTTTGTGAGGTATCTTCAAAATTTTTGTTCATGTTTTTATTGGGTTATTTATGTATTACCATGTTGTAGGAATTCATTATTTTTCCTGGATAACAGTATTTTGTCAAGTGTACCTTCTGTGAACATTTTTTTCCCCAGTCTGTGCTTTACATATTAATTTTCTTAATGGCCTTTTGATAAGCAACAGTTTTCGTTTTGATAATCTGATCTCATGTTATGGTTATTGTTTTTTTGTGATTTCAAAATTTTTTATGTATCCCTAAGTAACAAATATATTCTTCTGTGTTATTCTCTAAAAGTTTTATGGTTTTACCTTTGGTGGTTAGGTCTATATATATGGTAGGGATTGAAGTTCACTCTTTTCCCTATGGATATTCAGTGATGCCAGCACCATTTGTTAAAAAGGCTTTGCATTGGATGAGTTTGGTTTCTTTGTTTTTGTTTTCTATTCATATTTCCTGAAAGTTTTTATTGTTATTTGCAGAAGAGTTAACCTGGTAGAAGCTTATCTGTACTAGAAGCTGAATTCCCTGTCATTAATTTCCAGGATATCTAGTTTATTA
Source organism: Marmota flaviventris (assembly GCF_047511675.1). Lineage (NCBI taxonomy): Eukaryota > Metazoa > Chordata > Mammalia > Rodentia > Sciuridae > Marmota > Marmota flaviventris. The sequence goes on along the minus strand of NC_092512.1, from coordinate 49,328,865 downwards.
GCCCTCAATCTTATAGAAAGCCTTAATACTTAGCAAAATTTTAAATTTTTATACTGAATTGAACTTTTAGTATACTTTTCTTTTTTTCCTTTTCTTTCTAGGCTTCTAGTACTTTAATAGATAATGTTCCTGAAAAAGACCTGAGACCAAAAAGAGACACGGATGTAACTTCTGAAAGTGATTATGGAAACAGAAAAGAATGCAACAGAAAAATTCCTCGAAGATCAAAAATCCCATATTATGCCAGAAGTATTCAAACTATTAAGCATCACAATAGAAACAACATTTTTGTAAGGTACATATTTATTTTTAGAATTTCAAGTAAGGCACCTAAAAGTTAGCATGGCTGTCTCCTTCCTTAAAACTACCTTATGCTGATATTTATTTATCACATTTATCATCAAAGGTTTAACTTTTCAGTCATATGCGCTCTGACTAGGTCAGTACAGTCACCTCTCTCTCATTCTGCAGGTTCTTTATCCATGGATTCAACCAACATTAATCAAAAATATTTTCTAAAAAAACGTTAATATTGTTAATGGCGTGTATTATTAGTAATACTCAGCAGTTATTCTATATAACATTAATAGACTATTTTTTCTTGTTATTATTCCCTAAACAAATTATTACACAGCACTTACATATATTAAGTATTTTATGTAATCTGTTATCACACCATTCCGTGTAAGGGCCTTGAGCATCTGTAGGTTTTGGTATTGAGGAGGGTCCTAAAGCAAATTGCCTGTAGAAACCAATGAACAACTGTATACTTATGTAAAGGATTGCTTTCTCTGTCAATGCCAAAGTTAAGAAATCAACATATAAAACCAAAATTCTACTGCATTCATTTGCAGTAGGAAATAAAACCAATAAAACTTGAGTTGTAGATGACTAGCCTTTTCTGTCTCTATAAGCAAGTCTAGATGGGAAGTCAAGTCCTAAATAGATGGTAACTACTGAGTTGAGGATGAAAGGTAAATATGATGGTTATGTTGAATGCCATTAGGATCAGGGAATCTGATGTTTGTACTTTCACAATTGGAATCACCATGAGTTGTTCAGAAATGCCTACTCTGGCATAGGTAAAATCAACTTTTTACCTCTTTAATTCTCCTTTATAAAAAAATGAATTTTTTTGTTGTTTTAATTCTTTCATAGCTGTCCAGTTAACTATGTGTTTCCATGTATGCTCAGTCACTTAGTTCACTTATAATCAGAATGGACATACCCTGCAATTTCTTCAATCTCTTGCTAATGGTATAATCTATTTGCTCTGCTTTGTTACATGTCCACTTTAGACTTTCAATTTTCAAAAGATAATTTTATCTGTCATTTTTCCAGTTCTTGGGTGTTACCTTAGTCCTAAGTACTAATAATACTTTTTTAAATTCTTCTGATGTATTCAAGAATTCTACCTATCCTGAATGTGTTGAACACTGAACTGTCTTTCTTATTATATTGAGGCTCTCAGTCAACAAAGCACACTCATAAAATTTAGGAAGTAGTGTAAGTGACTATTATATTATTTAATATCCTTTTATAAAAACTGTTTGCATATGTGACTAAAAATGTTAATATTAGAGAATATTATAAACAGTATACTTTTCTTGGAATTATTTCCTGCATTTTATTTTTTACAGTTGTAATCGTAAAATAAAACAACCTTACTTTAAAGATTTATACGTAAGATCATCTTTAGCAAACTGTAATTTTTTACAAGAATTAGAAGAACAGAAGAATGAAATCATTAAAGTAGAAAATAACATCGTAGAAGACAACACGTACCGGGTACGATTTAGGAGTTAAGAAAAAATGAAAGCAAATGCTTTACCACTGAGCCACAACCCCAGCCCCCAGAAATTACACATTTATTTAAGTCAGATTTAAGTGAAATCATTTATTATATACTTATAGAGGTAGAAACCATTCTAAATTTTCCAATTCTTATTTCTTAAAGTAGTGGTTCCTAGATTTTTTAAATGTCAGACCCTTTAAATAAAGAAATCTGTAGCTCTTCTTAAAAAAACAACTTTTACACCCAAAATGTTATTATATGATTTCCAGGTTTTCATGAACTAACCTGAAACCCAATTTTGTGCACAGATTAAGAGATTTCAAAAATTTTCAAAATTATTCAATGTTTGCTTGAACAGTACTCGTGTTGAGAATTTTTAGCACATGTTGATTTGTTACTTTATATTTTTCATTAACTTGCCAGTATTGTACTTGTTGAAGTACTGGTTGTTCTTTTGGTTGTACGTAGTACTGTTTTTCCATGATATATTTACCTTCATACTTTTTATGCTACTGCTTTTCTCTCCTAATTCTCAACACTGGAAACTTTAATACTGAGGAAAAAATATAATTATGTTATGACAATAATAATAGCAGCTACAATTTATTTTTTGAATGATATTATGTGCCAAACACAGTTCTGCACTGTTTGGTATGCTTTACTTCTATTAATTTGTTTAATAGCCCTTCAAAGTGAAGTAAAATGAAAAATTGAGATGGTAAGAAGTTAGGTTACATTTCTAAGTTCTCCTAATGTGGTTGTTCCTTTTAGTCCCTTGTTGAACAGCTAGACCAAGAGAGAGAGATGAGATGGAAAGCTGAACAAGCTGAAAAGAAGCTTATGGAGTATATTGATGAACTGCATAAACAAGCTAGTGAAAAGAAAGATGTTCATAGCTTGGCTCTACTTACCACAGACAGGTAAGGCCAAATATAAAAACCTAAAGGACACCTTTAGCATAAAGAATATTAAACTTGGAGCTGGAATACCTAAATTTAAGTTAACTACAATATGATTAAAAACAAATGTTTTTTTAAACAAGGTATCTAGTTTTCTTTTGATTAGAAGATTTAATGCTTTGTTAACTTGTTACGTAATTTAGGAATTCCAGGTACATTTATTTGAGCCCTTAAACTGGCTGGGAAGTGTCAGATATATGTGTAGATATGTATTATAAGTAAACAACAAGAGACTAGAGCAGGAATTGGCAAAATTTTTCTGTAAAAATCCCAGATTGTGTAAAGACAGGGTTTATGAATTTTAATCTGTTTCCTCGGTACTCTTTGAACTATTGTCACATGTTTGTCTTCTACAGTTGGCCTTGGTACCTGATAGCCCAAGTTTTTTTATTCCGTTTTTATTTTTTCTCCTCCTTCCTTCTAGCTCCCATTTTATCTTATGATGCATTTTTTTTTTAATTTTTATTGTTGGTTGTTCAAAACATTACATAGTTCTTGATATATCATATTTCACACTTTGATTCAAGTGGGTTATGAACTCCCATTTTTACCCCGTATACAGATTGCAGAATCACATCAGTTACACATCCATTGATTTACATATTGCCATATTATGATGCATTTTTTCTTATGATTACATTTAATACAAGTCAGTCTTATTCTATGCAATCTATGAAAATACCAGTTTTCTAAATACAGTTTTCCCCTGGTTTTCTGTAATTATTTCTAAAGTTATACCTTTCTTCAAATAGTTATAAGATACTTCTACAGACTTCCTGTTGGTTTTTATGTCTTCTTACCCTTGAAGGAATGCTAGTTTTCTAGACTCGGTTATGCCACAAATTGGGTTTAGAAGTTGCTCTTGGTTGCATTTCCTTACTGTAAAGTATAAGCTCTCATTTGAATAATAAGTTGATGTACACAACTCCAAGCCCAATTTCCAGTTTCTGTTAAATATGTAACTGTTAGAGTTTTATGATACTATGTGGTAATTTCTACCCTCATGCCCACTTCTGTGTTGTGTAAGAAAAATTATAAAACCTGATGTGTACATTATGAGAAACTCTATAATTAAGCAAGCTGTGATACATTATGCTATTACTAGTCCTTCCACCTCCCCACCACTACTACTTTTTTTTTTTTTTACTACATTAGAAAAACAGCACTCTTGCTTGAAGTAGGTATGTGAATAACCAACATTATCAGCAACAACTTTATTAAAGACTCTGTAACTGAGTCATGGACATGACAGTGGAAAAGAGGATTCATCTTTCTTCAAAATGAAGCAAAGCTTGTTCTAGGAGATGTTTTTATTTCAGTTTAATTCTTTTTGGCTTATAATTGAAATTCATTACAGATTTTGATAATAGGCTATCTTTGCTTTTAGCTATATATGAAGGAATTTCTATTTCATTTCATATTGTGGGTATTACTTAGTGGAATATTAGAGGAAGCTGGGTTGAGGCTTCTTACCAGATTGCATTTAATTTGGAAGGATTTGGGTATATTTCATCTTTATTCTTACATAACCTGTCGATTTTGACCATCATTCCCATATTATATATTCATTGTTCTTGAAAAAAATCAATTTTTTTCTGATTCCAGTTTTATCTAAACTCATGTTTGTTTGTCTGTCTGTCCTTTTGAAGTTAGATCTCTGACCAATCTTGATATTCCCATATGTGCTTTGTTAGAGATTCTGTATCCCTAGGACCTAATACAGAGTCTGGCATCTAAGTGCAATACTGTGGAGTATTTGTTATCTTAAAAAATGAATCTTGTTGGATATAGTGGTAGCTTGCCCTGTAATCCCAGTTGCTCAAGAGGCTTAGGCAGGAGGATTCCAAGTTCCAGGCCAGCCACAGCAACTTAGCAAGACTATCTGAATAATAATAATAATAATAATAATAATAATAATAATAAAGAAGTTTTAAAGGCTGGAGATGTAGCTCACTTGTAGAACACCCCTAGGTTCAGTCCCTAGCACCACCAAAAAAGAAAGAGAGAGAGAGAGAATCTTATCTAGTAGGATATTTTTATTGTTCAGATCTCCTTGGTGAACAAATTTGCTTATCTAAATGCCTTCTAAAATTGCCTTGCCTGTATTTCTTAAGATTAGCCTATCCTCAGGCAGACTCATCCTGCTTCCTTAGTTTGTATTCTTAGCCCTAATAAATGGTTTTCCATCCGTATCTGGACAGCCACCAAAAGTAGAAATCTAGGAATAATTGTTTTATTTCCTTTCTCTTTCTCATATCCCATATCTAGTTGGTGTTGATATGTTCTTCATTTCTTAAAACATACTGAACTTTCTCCTCTATATCCTAAAACTGTTGCCTTAATTTATGTTTTATCTCTCACTTAGATAATTGCTTCAGATCTCCTTGTCTATAGCTTCTATGGCCCCATCCTGTAGTCCACAGAATAATAAATTCTGGCATTCTCTCATATAACATCAAACTGGAGTTGAGAGAGTAAACAAGGAAGACCAGTTTGGAGACTACTCTACTCTTTTGAAATAAATGAAGAGAGATAAGAACAAAAATTGGAGAAATGACTCTAGTAAAGAAATTGATGGATATATTTCTTTAAATACGGCCTAGAATCACAATAGATAGTGGGGCAGCAGCCTAGCTCGGTAATTTCATGAAGCTGTCTTTTCCAAATATTAGACTTTTATTCCATCATGAAATATCTTCCCATAGAATATGGATAAGGGTTGAGGCGGGGGTATGTATCTGGCCCAGGCTGGTTAACCATAATGTGGCCCATGGCCACAGTGATATTCCTGGGTGCACATATGAACTACATTGAAGTAATCAGAATCTTCCCTGTGACTCTTTGGAGTTGAGCTAGAAGAAGATAATCTTTCCATTTGGTTCTCAGATATATTGGAATGGGAGCCCAGGAATGTTTGTAGAACTTCCCTCCATACCCCCTGCCCGCTTCCCCCAAACATAAAGACACCTAACAGTTGGAACAACTGAAGATAGCCTCTAGGAAATCACATATAAAGAATTCCAATGGAATTCATGTTCTTGGTTTCAGTGGTCCCTGAGAATAGTTCTGTGCTACTCTTTCTCTGAGTTTAGCTATGTGGGTCAATAAATTCTTCCATTTTGTTTTATTAGTTAAGAGTTCTTAACTATAACCAATGGGTTCTAACTGATACAAAGCAAGGATCAATATGTGGTATCTGGGGAGGATACAGAAAAGTCAAAGTTAATTTTCAGGTAGCTATTCATATATCACTTGATGCCACACAGCTTTATAAATATATCTTTTTTTTCTGTGAGATACTGAGTTCCTTCAAAGGCGCAGACTATATAACTCTTCTTGCATGCTTTTTAAAAGGTCCACAGCTAGCCTGAATGCATGAAACACATTAGGTATTCAGTAAAGTTTTGCTGTGTAGTAGGAAAGTTTATTTAAGATAAAGTTTCACTAATTTATATAGAGCATTTTCTCTTTGGGCACAGTATTAGTGTTAGGGATAGGGGAAAGGCATATACTGTATTTCAGCCATTTTTTTTTTTAAACTGTAATTACATTTCGAAACATACTTCAAGTCTTTCTACTGTAGTCTTTAATATTGACTACAGTTTTTCTCATTTTCTATGTATAATGTAATTAACTGCTGCTCATAATTTCTGCTTAGGCTAAAGGATATTATTTTTAGAGAGAGAAATGCCAAAGCACAACTCGAAATTATGGTTCACAAACTTCAAAATGAAATTAAAAAACTAACTATTGAATTAATAAAAACAAGAGATCAACAGGAGGATCACATTAGACACTTAAGAACCCTGGAAAAAGCATTAGAAAAAATGGAGAGACAAAAAGGGCAGCAGCAGGCGGCACAGGTATTTCTCTTTTTTAATGTATCAGTGATGTGGATCAATTCATAACTTCTAATCTGTAATAAATTATACTATATGGTAAACCTAAAAGATATTAGGTAGTTTGCCAAAAAAAATGAATTATCAATTTAAATATAGTAATCATGTAGACTTTTGAATTATGTCTAAATTAAGGCTAACTTATACAAAGCAATTACAAGAAAAGGAAATACTGCAGGTAATTAATTAGGCTTGTATTTTGAAGAACTAATATTTAAAAGTTGGGGGGTGGGGGACTTGAAGGAATTTCATTTTCATGGTTTCTGAAAAAAATTCCCATCAAAATTTGTGATGCAAATAAGCAGTAGTTAATGCCAATATATTTGATGATTGTAAGAATATACTTTGTGTGACTTGTTAATTAATAAACTTTGAAAATAAACTTAGTCACTAGGTCTAATCATTTAAAAGGCACTTTTCTTATGGGAATTGGCATTAAAATAGAAGCATGGGAGATTGTTACCTAGGTACTGTAATTGTGTGCACTTTTCTCAGATAAGGCTTCTCCAAGAGGTGGAAATCAAGGCTGCAGCTGCTGATAGAGAAATAAACTTACTTCGAACTTCCCTTCATCAAGAAAAGGAACAAGTCCAACAACTTCATGAACTTCTGGCATTGAAAGAACAAGAACACAGGTAAATGAAAAATGTATCAGAAAAATATTGACACTTAAAAATAAAAAAAGAAAGCTACCCCCACACCCCCCCGACCCTCCGTATTTAGAGGCAGTGATAGATCATTGGTTAATCTGGCAATATCAGCTCATGGAAAATACCATGTTTATGTATCCATTAAAATCAGTCCTCTAGAAAGACACCAGGTTCTCTAGTATAAATAAGTTTATATCAAGACTACATAGACAAAAACTGAAGCATACATAGATGAGTTTTGTTACCCTCTGTAAAACTGTGCATATTTGGCAATGTATGGTAATATATCATTTACTAGACTTTTTAGGATCAGGCCTGATGGCCACAGAGGTGGCATTCTCTGTATTTAAAGTTATGTTATGAGTAATATGTATGGGTATAAATATGGTGTATACACACACACACACACACACATACACACACACACATATATACTATATCCCATATTAGTAAGATGCTTGCAATTCAGACCAGCCCTTGCCATCAAAAGTATTGGCACACATCTATGTTTTGGAATCCAAGAAAGAAAAAGTGCAGGAGTAGTTTGTATGAAACAAATATTTAAATAGAAGTTAAAAGATAAGGAATGTCACTTAAATGGATATGTAGATTAAATGAGATAATTGAGAATATATTTTCAAATGCATAACAACTACGTACTATTAAAGAAAAACAACACTATGGATCATTTTATAGATAAGGAAGTTGTAGACTGGTGAAGGATGCATATTTTCCCCTAATTCATTTGATTCTATTTTTAATCTTAGAATACCATATTATATCATATCCATCTATTTGACTGTCTCTTGGCCACTCAATTTTTACTTCTGTATTCAATGTCTGCACATCTCATTTTCTAGCCATCTTTTCCTTTATTCTACCTATCATTACTTTCACAGTAGTGCAATTTTATAGAGGCAGTAATTTTTATATAGGCTCTTCCTAGAGGAAGCCTAGCTTTGAAATCATGATGATTCTAGAGATGGACATATCCAATTGGCACAGAAAGATGCCCAATAAGAAGTATTTACTGGCTTATCCTACCCATAGCATAAAGAACAACTTATGGAAGTATAATGAAGAGTAATTAATTTGGAGGAAAAGTGAGCTGATAATTGATATGAAATGTGATCACTTTTAAAGCACATTTCATATAATGTTAATTTAAAGGAAGTCAGTCGTTAAAGTAATCCAATTCTATGTTTCAGTTCTTATATTCACTTTTTTATTATTTCTAAAATTTTAATTCCAAAATATGCCAAAATTAAAATTTGTTATATTTACATATTTTTTGTCTTTGTCATTTACTGGTCTCTAAAATATTATGTGCAGATTTTGTAATTTTCCCTCAAAAATTTCTTTGCATAAATCACATGATTTTCAGTGCCTTTGCCTAATAAAAATAATGAGCAAAAGTAAAATGCAAATGACAGGATCTTATGCAACAGTGAATCATTCATATGCCTGATTCCCTTGACTTAAACCTGCTGCTGCCACAGAAGCAAGTATCTGTGTTCTGACAGATTGTTTTAGAGCCCATTGTCTCTTTCAGTTTTTATGGACTTCTTTTACTCCACTCCTCTTTCCACTCCCTCATTTATGATAAAATCATAGTGCTTGGAAGTGCTAATTCTTTTTAAGCATTACCTTTTTTTATTTTATTTATTTGTTTTAATTAGTTACACATGACAATACAATGATCTTGACATATCATACATTTGAATCAGATGGGGTATAATTTCTCATTTTTCTGAGTATACAGGTTGCAGAATCAGACTTAAAACACAAAGAAATATGCATTTGTAAAATTAAAAATGTAAGTGCTGTGTTATATAGGATGAGTGTTCTTAATGCAAAATTCTAAAATCCAAAAGGGATTTAGATCATTTTGGATTTCATATTTTTAGATTAGGAATTCTAAACTAGTAAAGTCTGAAAATACTCTAAATTGTGAAATACTTTGATACCAGCATGCCCAATAAAGGATACTTTGTGCATCCTTCAGAAAACTGTTTATACATCCTTAAATATCCATAGCAATCCAGTCTATGATGCCTTATTGCAGTATCTACCCAGAAGAGATAACAAGGTGAGTTAATTCATTTTGATATATTTTCTAGTCAGTCCTAAATGCATTCAGAGAAAATAATAATAATAATTTATGGGTAAAATAGTTACTTAGCTGTATGAACAAATGAGCTACACACATTTGCCAACATTTTTTTTTATATTATAAGGTACAATGGGGGCCTACTCATCCAACATATTCTGACAATTTTTTACTGAAGATGGTCTGACCCTAAGGCAATAAAAAATAAGCCCAAGTAACTGATACTTTTATTTTCATTCAAAAATTGTAACATTCCCATGTAATTATTTATGTGTGTGTGTGTGTGTGTGTGTGTGTATATATATATATATATGTAAGCAAATATGTGTACACACTTAGATGTATATATATGTATGCAAAGGCATGCATATACAAATGCATAAATAAATATGTTATATACATGCACATATATTATCCATATATTGTATACACGCAAAATAAATATGAAAATAAAGTCTTCAAATTTGTAATTACTACATCTATTCACTGTAAGAGAAATAGCAGTTAGCCTCTCAGGAGCATAATACTGCTGTACTCTATCCCCATCTTTCCATGTCTTTTTGCCCCCACTGCTGCCTCCCTGCCCCCACATGTTCTTGGCCACCGTCTCCTCTCCAGTCTCCATGGGCTGCAGCCCAGCTGCCCTGCCTGGCCAGCCTCCCTGGCCCCCACTCTGCAGCTCTGAGTTGGCCTCGCTCCCGCCCCCTCTATCCAGTCCTCTGATCTGCTGTAGACTCAGGTTGGGTGCCCAGCTCAGGCCCTGAAGGCTGAAAACAGGCGGCAGCCCCTCAGCCCAGGCAGAGGAGCCCCCATCCCAGGGCATAGGGGTGGGCCGCCTTCCCAGGTATGTGCCTCCATGCAAGGTTGGGACTGAGAGTCAACACCCTCCACCCCCTCCCCGGCGCCCCATGTCTCTCCACCAAAAAAAAAAAAAAAATCCTCTAGCAAGAACTGGTATCTAAAATACAAATTGGTGATTTTACAGTCTGCATTTGAGGAAAGGCTTTGTAACAGTAAAGCTTGTTTTATATTTCTCCAAACTAAACAAATGTTCACATATATAAAGAAAGCTATTTAATTGACTTCCAAGTAATTTCTTGTTAAATTAATCAGTATTTATTTCTCTGACACAAGGGTCTGTGAACTTTTTCTGTGAAGGGCCACATAGAAAATAATTCGATATATGTATGCCTCTAATCCCAGCAGCTAGGGAGGCTGAGTCAGTAGGACTGTAAGTTCAAAGCCAGCCTCAGCAACTTACCAAGGCCTTGACTCAAAAACAAAATAAGTAAAAAGGTCTGGGGATGTGGCTCAGTGGTTAAGTGTCCCTTGGTTCAATCCCTGGTACCAAAATAAGGAGAAAATAATTCAGACTCTAGTGGCTCCCCACAAGTCCCTGTTGGGTGCCAATTGTCACGTTCCTCTTGACTGAAACACTCAGGGTCACTCCAGGGGAACTGGGCTGCATGAAATAACCACACAGAAACAAATACCTTTTCTTTGGGTCCTGAGACGGCTCCTTCGACCTTAGGGGTTCGTGGAAAGAGAGAGAGTGAGGGAGCACATGCTGAACCCTTTTATTGAGGGGAAGCCATTCAGATGAGGCAAGGGGTCAGGTTTCAGGGGGTTGAGTTTAGCTTCATGATGTCTGCTGTCAGCCGGTTGACTGACATCTAGGAAGGCCACACCCAAAGGCAGAGTAAGAGAAAGGGACACACAAATGGAGTTGCCATGGGGCATTCTATCCCAACAAGGCAAAGGGGTAGTATTACAAAGGAACAGGTGAGTATAGTTAAACTCCATGGGTGACACGCCTACATCTGAAGACACACCCTCAAACTTTCTGGGCTGAGGCAGTGTCCAGGTCACTACAAGATGTAGTGACTGGTGAAAGCCTGTCCGCTCTAGGATGGAAGGCGAGAATCATTCAGAGTGGCTCCCCACAGACTTTGCCTCACATTCTTGACTTTGTCTTTTTTGCATAATAGCCATTGACAATAATAAAACAAATGAATGTAGCTGTGGTCTAATAAGAGTTTATTTACAAAGGGGCAGCAGACCAGATTTGGTCCATGGGGTGTAGCTTCCCAATCCTTGCTATATAGAACACATAATAATTTGAACATTTCCCTCTAGTCCTTACTTGAGTGTCCTACTAGTTGAATTTTGTCATTTCTAAACCTATTTGTTGTTGGTGGGTTTTTTTCGGGGGTCAGGGGGCACGGTTTTAATTAGTTATACATGACAGTAGGATGCATTTTGACACTTCATAAATAAATGGAGTATAACCTCTCATTCTGGTTGTATATGCTTTAGATTTATACCGGTTGTGTAACCATATGCACATAGGGTAATAACGTCTGGTTCATTCCATCATCCTTCCCATTCCCTTCACTCCCCTCTAATCCAGAGTACCTCTATTCTTCCCTACCTCTCCCCGCTTATTGTGAATTAGCATCCGCATATCAGAGAAAACATTTGGCTTTTGGTTCTTTGGGACTAGCTTATTTCACTTAGCATGATATTCTCCAGTTCCATCCATTTACTGGCAAATGCCATAATTTCATTCTTCTTTAAGGCTGAGTAATATTCCCTTGTACATATATACCACAATTTCTTTATCCATTCATCTGTTGAAGGGCACCTAAGTTGGTTCCATAGTTTAGGTATTGTGAGTTGAGTTGCTATAAACATACTGCTGCATCACAGTAGTATGCTGTTTTTAAGTCCTTTTGGGTATAAACTGAGGAGTGGGACAGGTGGGTCAAACAGTGGTTTCATTCCAAGTTTTCTGAGGAATCTCCATACTACTTTCCGTAACGGTTGCATCAATTTGCAGTCCCACCAGCAATGTATGATGTACCTTTTCCCCCACAACCTCACCAACATTTATTATTACTTGTATTCTTGATAATTACCTTTCTGACTAGAGTGAGATGAAATCTTAGAGTAGTTTTGATTTGCATTTATTTGTTGATCAGTTGTATTTCTTCTGTGAAGTGACTGTTCAGATCCTTAGCCCAGTTATTTGTTTTTTTGAGTTCTTTATGTATCCTGAAGATTAATGCTCTATTTGAGGCGCATATGGTAAAGATTTTCTCCCATTCTATAGACTCTCTCTTCTTTCTTTTGCTGTGAAGAATCTTTTTAGTTTGATTCCATCCGATTTGTTGATTTATTTGAATGGAATCAAATCAAGAACCCGTTTTACTTTTGTACTTATAAACTTTTAATGCTTTAAGTAAACTTTGATACTCTAGGGAAAATTGTCATCATGAGTATGGGAGAGACAGTTAAAAAAAATGGGGGAGACATCACAAAAAGCTAGAATTCTATAGTTTTCTTTACAGATGTTTTTAAATTTTCCATTCTTGTCTTTAAAAGCCAAAATTGAAAACAGTGGATTTTGTGTTAAGGTTTGATTTATGCAGAAAATAGTTGAGAATTCTACAGAATGAACTTATATTTTAAAATATAGCGCTAGAGCCAGGCACAGTGGTGCATGCCTATAGTCTCAGCACTTGGGACGATCACTTGAGCCCAAGAATTCAAGACCAGCCTGTGCAATATAATGAGACCCTTGCTCACCCTGCACGGTGTGCATACAGGTAATCCCAGCAGCTCGGGAGGCTGAGACAGGAGGATCACAAGTTCAAAGCCAGCCTAAGCAACTTAGCAAGGCCCTAACCAGCTCAATGAGACCCTGTCTCTAAATAAAATACAAAATAGGGCTGGGGTTGTGGCTCAGGGGCCAAGTTCCCTTGCGTTCAATACCCGGTACCAAAAAATAATAACGCAAATCAAAAGATTTGTAAATATTTTGAAACTTTAACTGACATTTTATTTTAATCTAGTACAAATCAAACTGCATTTAAAATCCAAATGCTGAATTTTCTCTCTGGTATGTGGATGCTAACCCAAAAAAGAGTAGGGTGGGGAAGGGAAAAATAGAAATCCATTGGATTAGATGAAGGGAAGGGAGTGGGGAGGGGAATATGGAAGGAAAGAATTAATCGGACATAACTTTCCTAGCCTTGTATTTGAATAGACAACCAGGGTAACTCCACATCATGTACAGCCACAAGAATAGGATCCTAAATAGTATAAATTATACTCTGTGTATGTGTAATTTGCCAAAATACATTTTACTGTCATATATAACTGAAAATAACAAGTTAAAAAAGGAAAAACCAAAGTAGAAGATACAGTACAGATGCGAATACACCTAAAGAATTTCAGAAGCCATAGAATGAAGGAACTATTTCAATGAAGTTAAGATTTGACATACTCGGGTTGGGGTTGTAGCTCAGTGGTAGAGAGCTTGCTTTGCATGCATGAGGCACTGAGTTCGATCCTCAGCACTGCATAAAAATAAATAAATAAAGATATTGTGTCCATCTACAGCTAAAAAAATATTTTAAAAAGATATGACATACTCCTGTTATCCCCTTCACTGAATATACTTATAAGCTTTATGTATTTTTTCTGTACCTATCTGTACCCAATTTCTGTTTTTGAAAGTGAGGATCTGATCTTAACATTACATAATATAGAACATTAAGACCTATTTAAGGACCTTTACAATATTTCTTTTTAAGGGAACAGCATCCTTTGATTTGTATTTGTTTTTCATTCCAGGAAAGAACTTGAAACAAGGGAGTTTTTCAGTGATGCTGAGTTCCAGGATGCCTTAGCTAAAGAAATAGCCAAAGAAGAGAGAAAACATGAACAAGAAATTAAAGAATACCATGATAAAGTTGGTATATTAAACCAGCAATATTTGGATTTAGAAAATGAATTCCGTATTGCTTTAACTGTTGAAGCCAGAAGATTTAAAGAGGTAACAATTGGTATCTAGCTCTTTATTGAAAACACAATCAACAAAATATTGTTTGATAAGAAGACTACATTTTAGAATCCTGGCTCTATGTGCATGCTGGCTTTAGGCTCTTAAATAAATTACATAAATTCTTAGAACCTTCTCACATAAATAATAGCTACACTTAATGAGACTAGAAAAACTTATTAAGATAATAAATAGTGAAGTAAAGATAGCAGGGGATTGGGAATAGGAATGGGAAAATCTGAATTTTCCTCTACCACTGTAGAGCAGGGGTTGACAAAACTAAAGCCCTCGAGCAGAATATGGTCCACTGCCTCTTTTTTTCTTCTTCTTCTTCTTAATAAAGTTTTATTGGAAAGGAGCCATGCTCATTTGGTTTAATATTATCTGTGGCCACTATCTGGCCCTTTACAGAAAAATTTGGCAACCCCTGCTATAGAGGAACAATCTCATTCCTAAGGTAATCCCACCAATTATATGCTAAATCCTATTTCCTCTTGCCTGCTGAAGAGTATGGCTTCAGCACATCTTCCTTCTCTCTCTCTCTCACACACACATCAGCAGTTTTTCCTTCTCTGTTAGACTATTCCCTTCAGCACATACACATGATTTTTCTTTAAGAAAACTCTCTTGATCCCATTTGGCTATCACTGTGTTTCTGTACTTAGATTTATAACAGAACTTCTTAAATATGTGTTTTTGCTCACGCCAATTTTTCTGCTTCTCTCCCTTCTCACCTACTTTTGTAAGGGTTTTAGTCCTACTGCTGTACTGGCATTGCTGTAGTCAAAGCCATTAGCAACATCCACACTGAAATTCATCTATTTAGTCCTCATTTGATTTGACCTAAGAGCAATATTGGCAGAGTTGATCTCTCCCCCCTTCTCCAGATTCTTTCTTCATTTGGTTACCAGCACACCACATCTCTTGGGTTTCTTGGCTTTCTGTTATTTCTCCTCTTTTCAATCTCTTTTGTTAATTTATCTATTGTTTCCAAAATTTCATTAGAAATGCCCAAGTTTCAATCCTTAACCCTGCTTTTCTAGACACACTCAGACTCTTGGTAAACTCCTCCAGCATCATTTCTTGTATCTCCAAACTAGATCTTTGGCCTGCATTTCAAACTCATAGGTGTAACCACCTATTTAAAATCTCTACTGACTTTTTCTCAAACCTTCTTCAACACTTATTCTATCTTAATAACATCTCCATCCTTCTAAGGGCTTAGGTCAGAAATTAGAATCATTGATTGACTCCTCTTTGACACTCCATATCCCATCACCACTAAGAAATTCTGTCACCATTATGTTGAAAATACATATAGTCTTTTCTTACCACCTGTTAATGCCAACCTAGTGTGAGTCACATATCTTTCACCTGTATCATTTTAAAGGCCTTTTAATTGATCTTTCTGCTTCTATCCATATCCCTCCTTTCTGTTTACGCTGATCACAGCAGCTGCAATGTTCTATTAAAATGTAAGTTAGATCATGATTCCTCTTCTCAAAGACCTCTATTGTACCTCCAGTTCATTCAGAGTAGTTCATACTTCTTTATAATTTAACTCTCTGATTTCATATCCTAACCATCTTTCCCTTCATCCATGCCACTCCAGTGACATCAGCCTTCATGCTGTTCCTCCAGCATTGCAGGCACATTTCTGCCTAGAACACCTTCTACACATATTTGCATAGTTCTCTTGTTTACCTCCTTCCAAGTCATTGATGCAGTATTACCCTCTCAATGATTATGCCATTTAAAATTGAACCTGCCTCTCCAACATTTCACATCCCTTTAGCTTTCACCCAAGCACATATCATTGAACAAGCTTATTATTATACTGTTAGTCCCTACCCATTAGAATGTAACCTTTACAGAGGCAGGGATGTTAGTCCATTGTATTCATTGATATGTTCCAGTGCCTAGAACAATGACTGGCACACAACAGGCTGGCCCTCAGTAAATAGTTCTCAAATTAATGAATTCTGGTTGTAAATCCACTAATTCCTTGGGTCTTAGTTTTATCATGTGGCAATTAGTAAATTGAAACAAATTATCTTTGAATTTTATTCTTTTTCTAAAACTCTGATTCTAAAAATGAAACATGGAAGCTGTTTACAGAAGCAAATATTTTTTTAATTATTTGGAGAACTGCCATTTATATAAAATGCAATTTTGAAATATAGGTTAAAGATGGTTTTGAAAATGTTGCAACTGAGTTAGCCAAGAGCAAACATGCTCTTATTTGGGCTCAACGGAAAGAAAATGAGTCTTCCTCTTTAATTAAAGATCTGACCTGTATGGTGAAGGAACAAAAAACAAAACTCGCAGAAGTTTCCAAATTAAAACAGGAAACAGCAGCAAATTTACAGGTAAGACTTCATAACATTATAGTTCCCTTCAATTTTTTTATATCATTTTTTTCAACCGTGTTATGATTTTAGAAAGTACACAGAATGAACCTTTCTTTCTTTCTTTTTTTTTTTTTTTTTTGGTACTAGGTATCCTTAACCACTGAGCCCACATCCTTAGCCCTTTATATTTTTTATTTTGAGACGAGGTCTTGCTGAGTTGCTGAGGCTGACTTTGAACTTGCAATCCTCCTTTCTCAGCCTTCCAAATCACTGGGATTTTAGGCATGCGCCATTGCACCTAGCCTTAAAATGAACTTTTAAATGATAGCAATTATATATTGTGATGTGTATGAAAAAAAAGTATGACTAAGGAGATTAGACTTATGATTTCATATACTGTATTGCTTAGCTTAAAATATATATGTAAAATAAGTGAATTAATTTTAAGAAACATGCTTAATAGGTCCTCATTTGTACAGGTGATACAACAAAAATTAGAATGGTAATGTTCAAATAGTTGAAGTTTGGGAAATACCACTTGCATTTCTGATACTAATATGGTAATGGTAGTGGTGGTGGTACTTTTTAAATATACTTAACCATAACTGTTCCAAGATAACTCAGTTTGGGGGAAATAACTTTTAGAATATTGATTAAAATGCATCATAAGAAATTTTTGAATATTTTGAATATTACAAGTATAGTTTCTCCATAATTTTAGAATTAAATTCACAGTATTAAAAGAAGCAGTCTCTTAAAGTTTGACTTTTTATTTCATGGTTGATATTTATCTTTCGCTAATAAAACAAACTTCTTATATATAATTTGGCAACATTTGGTTGTATTTGCTTAAATAATGTTTTTTCTCTTTGTAAAATGCAAAAAAAAAAAAAAAAAGCACTTAAAATAATCACTTTTTTTTTAAATTTGGGGTTAAACAGAATCAAATCAACACTCTTGAAATTTTGATTGAAGATGACAAGCAGAAGAGTATTCAAATAGAACTTCTCAAGCACGAAAAAGTCCAGCTTATATCTGAGCTAGCAGCCAAGGAATCACTTATTTATGGTTTAAGGACAGAAAGAAAAGTATGGGGACATGAGCTGGCACAACAGGGTAAAATTCTCAAATTTTCAGAGGGAAAATAGTCAATATCTGGGTATTGGAGAGAAAAGGCTGTAACGACCTTGAGATACCAGGAAAAAGGGTGGCATTTTATCGTGAACATATAATGTTTTTATGCTTGTGTAAATTTTGTAATTTTTAAATCAGAATAAAATATCTGTCCTGAAGTATTTATCATTTATCATGGTGAAAACTTCAAAATGCTTTTAGCTCTGATATTTTTTATTGTTTTCTTCCAATATGATTTGGTCATTTTTCTGAACCACGTGTGCTTTTAAAAATAATTACTGTAGGCTGGGGTTGTGGCTCAGAGGTAGAGCGCTCGTCTAGCATGCATGAGGCCCTGGGTTCAATCCTCAGCACCACAAAAAAATAAAGGTGTTGTGTCTACCTATAACTAAAAAAAATAAATAATTTTCATTATTGTATGATGATTTTAAATTATTTGTATAGTATGCAATTTTTTTATTCAGATGTTTGTAACAATCATACTATTGGCATGCGGAAATATAAAATAGTGTATGATTGAAGACCACTTTAGGTTTAGGTAAATCCTCAATCTCATTCCTTTTCCTGTTACTATAAGACAAGAGATAACATGCTGTTTTATGGTATTTATAGATACCTTTAAAATTATGAACAGTTAGATATTGGTCTTAATGGAGCCATTGGCCATTTATCTACTCCCTTTAGGAATTTTTAGTATTACTAGGCTTGTTTCAATGCAAGGACATGAATGAAGTAGTACACGTCTGAGTTACTTGTCCTCGATTTTATTCATGATTTTAGGTTTGTAAATAGCGTAAGTGTTTAGAAAGCTTTTTGTTCACTTCCCCTTTCCCCTTCATGTTATATTATTGTATGCTTTGTGTTTTTGTTTAATTTTTCTTTATATTTACTATATATTCTACATTGTTAAATAAGATTTTCATAAAATAAAAAGCTTCCAAGGCATGTTACCATTTCTAACTGATGATGTTTGTTTTTAAGGATCCACTCTAGCCCAGAATCGTGGAAAATTAGAGGCTCAAATTGAAAGTTTAACTAGAGAGAATGAATCTCTAAGAAAGGGAAATGAAAGGGATATTGATGCATTAAGAATAAAGTGCAAAATAATTGAAGACCAAACTGAAACCATTACAAAATTAAAAGATGTAAGTTTGACATTTTAGTTTTGAAAAATAGCAAATGGCGGGTTTGAAAATCTGTGGATCATAGCATCCATCCACAAAATAATTTGTCTCAATGATTCCCAACTGTTGTAGAATATAAAACAAATGTCATGTATTTCCTTTATAATATTTGCCCCTTTGTTCTTAAAAGTGCTACCTGATGTTTGTTAACTTGAATTTTAAAGAAAATTCTGTATGGCCTTTAAAGAAACTGGAAATAGTGTTGTAAAATGTTAGGAGTCATAAAAAATTAGCATGTTTAAAATAGCCTTTTAAATGATAATATAAGCCATATCTTATCAGAATATGAAACATTGAATTGAAGATTGGTAAAATGAAGTACAGATTTTTTTTTCTTAAAGAGTGTACAAGAAAAAGATGAGCAAATCAGAGCATTAAAAGAAAAAATCACGGAAGTAGAAAAATCTGCTCAAGAACAACTTGATGAAAAATGTGCACAGCTGGATACTATAATTGAGAAATTGGAAAGACACAATGAAAGAAAGGAAAAACTAAAACAACAGTTGAAAACAAAGGAATTAGAACTTGAAGAAATTAGAAAAGCTTACAGGTATTATACAGTGTTTCTCACAGAAAAAAAAAGTGACTTCATAATTTCATATACCTAACTTACTTTTTAATTTACTTCTCATATTAGTTCACTTAATCAGAAATGGCATGATAAAGGAGAACTTTTATGTCACCTTGAAACGCAAGTAAAAGAAGCAAAAGTAAAATTTGAAAACAAGGAAAAGAAACTTAAAGCTGAAAGAGACAAAAGTATTGAACTACAAAAGTAAGCATTAAGTCCTACAGGATGTGGGGTCTCTTTAAACATAAGTACTGAATTGAGATGGATAAAATGTGTACGACTCAAAGAGGAAATAAAATTTTACCTTGTATATAAATGGAGTTCTAAAATTTGTAAACTTGAAGTTTCTTTAAACAATGTTATTATATAGTTTAATGATCAGTTCTTGTATCAAAATATAAAGTGGTATCAATAACACAGCATATGGAAACCCCTCTCCCCCCCAAAAAAAACACTTGTATACATACCCTCTACATACACACATATATACATAGGGTTTTTCTCACTTTTTTTAAGAGATGCAATGAAAAAGCTTCATTGTCTGGATGATGCCTTTAAGAAACAAGTCGATGCAATTGTTGAAGCTCATCAAGCTGAAATAATACAACTGGAAACTGAAAAGCAGAAATGTATTGATTCTGCAAATTTAAAGGTACTGTAAGTAAAATTCACTATGATAATCAGTGTTAAATAGTTATCACTGAATAAATTAGATCTTTGGAAATTACAAAGGGAAAAGGTAGCATGTTTTTGTGAACTAATAGATAGGGTGTTACCAAAAACTGTCATGATGCCAGGTTTGGTAATACTTTGATTAGTTGTGGGACATAATTCTAATGAAATCAAAATTATAACTTTTTTAAAAAATTTATATATATGGTTTCAGTTGTTGATGGACCTTTATTTTATTTATTTATATGCAGTGTTGAGAATTGAACCTAGTGTCTCACACATGCTAGGCAAATGCTTTACCACTGAGCTACAGCCCCAGCCTCCAAAATTGTAAATTTGATCCTTGTGTGTACCTGATCCATGATCCCTGGATGAAAATTTTCATCTCTCTAACCAATCAATTCCTTTGTCTATACTAGGTGAGGAGAGAACTTTGAAAAAAATTCTCAAAAAGTACTTTATTCATTATATTCATTATAGTTCAAAACTTATCAGCCTTATCATCTTGAAGGTTGATAAAAGAATAAGTTTCAGGTGATGCTAAATCAAAAGCAAACATTAGAAGCACCTTTGAAGGTTTTAATACTACTCATTCATGAGCCTTCCCTCAAGATTTTTATACCTTGACTGGAGGCTCAGGTATTTTTAAAATCCCACAGCTGATTCTGGTATGACCCCTGTGCAAGATCCAATAGAGTCAACTTTGAATCTCCATTTGTCCTTAATTTTGAGTGGTAATAAGAAACTAAATTGTTTGGATGGCTCAACCTGCTGAGGAAGGAGAATCACAAGTTCTAGGCTAGCTTCAACTTATTGAGGCCCTAAGCGACTTAGTGAGACCCTGTCTCTAAATAAAATTTTAAAAGGACTGGGGATGTGGCTTAGTGGTTAAGTGCCCCTGAGTTCAGTCCTCAAAACAAAACAAAGAAAGAAACTAGGTGTCCAAGACTAGAAATTTAAAAATGAGCAACTGGAAAAGAAGTAACAGAAGGCAAAGTAATGCTCTATCTAGGATATAATTTAAAGTTGTGGCTTCAAGCGAAATAACCTCATAACTCCATGCAAACAGAAAGAGATCTTTGGAAGTAATCTCAATGAATAAAAATAACTACAAAATTCAGTTATTTCAAATCGACAGATATTTCAGGTCTTTTATTTAACATCTACCAAGTATTAAGCTAGAGTATGTCGGGTAATTCTGAATAAAATATATAAGATTAGGGCCTTAACTTAAAGGAAAATACTGAGTTCAGTGTTGGACCTTCAGCCAGTAAGGTCAGTAGCATTAAAGGAAGGAAGGAATTCATTTAAAAAAAGGAGTTGGAGAAACAGAACCACAGCTTAAATGTAATAATCAGGTATGGAGCCGGCGGGGGGGCGGGGCGGGGGCAGGCAAGTAGTATTCAGAATCACATAGAGCTGACAGTTAAAAACCATGGAAAAGAGATTAGGAAATGTATATTGGGGTTAGGAAAAGTAGAAAAGGATGGTCATATTGGTGTATCAAGAATGTTATAGAAGAATGTTTCAAGCAGAAGTTAACAGTGTCAGATACAGAGGACCTAGGGAAATGTAAGTTAGGAATAAATTATAAAATGATCTCTTAAAAATGATAATATGGAACCATCAATAGCACTTTCAGAAATGCAGTAGGGACTACATTAAAAAGGTTTCTTTGGGGAGGAAGGTTATTTCAAGGTTTTGAAAATTTTGAAGGTTTTGAAGATCTATGAGGAAATGTTTTTTAAGTTGAACATAAGACTGAACATATATAGGCCACACATGATAGTAGAAGGAATAAATCGGAAAACTCTGCCCCCACTGTGATACACAGAGACTGTACAACCTTAAAGAAATTCTCTATGCTCCAAAATAGAGTTTAAATATATTACCATGTCTTTTCCACAAGGACTTTATGAGAACTAAATCAATATATATGAAAGTACTTTTTATACTATACAAACATTGTATTTTCCCTAATAACATTTGAATAAGTTATATTTTACCAATCTTATTAAATGAGTCACAAATTACAAAATACATAATAAGTTGTTGACTTTTTTCTTTCAGAATGCATTTAACGTACGTTTTCTTTAGGAAATTAAAAAAAGTAAAGTTTACATGTTGATTTAGGTGCATCAAGTTGAAGAAGAAATGCGTGAACTTCTGGAAGAAACATGCAAGAACAAAAAAGCAATGGAAGAAAAAATTAAGCAACTTGCTTGTGCTCTAAATGAAATTCAACAAGATATGTGATGGTTCTGAGAACGAATTTAATTGAAATGGACCCGTAGACCTATTGTAAAAATGATTAAATATTGTAACAGTAGTAACTGCTATGACTTTGAAATGTCTCTTTCTACACATTTCATTTTGAATATATTTTTAAAAGACTTTTGATCAAATATTAATTGTATATGTAGGTTTTTATAATAAATTGTTGATAATTATGTGTATTAGAAAACCTATTATGATAACTAGACTTACAACACTTTGTTGTTTCTGTGCTATACATTGTTTGGTAATTACATGTTTGCCTACAGATTTGTAAATGAAGATTAGTATTTTGACTATATGAGGGAAAATATTTTAATCATTGTTGTTAACATTCTGTGTTAATGAAGAATTATATTTATTGGTTATCCTTTAGTTGATGTAGCTCCATTCTTTTAAAATGCTTATAAGATGTAGCCAAGAAATATTTGAAATTTGTATGATAAAAGATGTGGCATTCTTAAAGCATATGTAGCCATCTCCACATCACACCTACTACCACTATTTATAATGCATATGACTTTTCATTAAAGATTGCATTTAAGGTTTTATTAATATTGTCTGTTCCAGAAGAAGAGCACTACTTTTCATGCTCATTCTCCATATTAGTCACTGTATAAGAAGAGAGTTTTGATTTTGCAACTGGAAACACTCAGATCATTAATTGTTATTTTATTCTTGTCACCTCTTAATGCTGTGTATGCAGAATGAACTCCTGAGTGCTATGCCCTTATATTTCTGAAAGGAAACAATATAATGCCACATTTTTAAAACTAATATGAATAGTAAACTAAGTTTGAAAAAATAAATGAAATAGAAAAAAATCAAATGCTTCTTAAGGAGACAGTCCCATTTCATTATAGGTAAGCTTTATACTAAAATCTGAAACAACAGAAGACAGACCAGTACAAATAATGAGAGTCTAAGACAGGAGATTAAAAAAAAAAAAAAAAAACAACTTGGGAAAATCTTGAAAAGAGCAAACTGATTCATCTGAAAGAGGATCAACAGTAACAGCTGACATCAAAAATAATGCAGGCTAGAAGGCAGTGAATCATGTATTTGATGTGATGGAAGAAAAGGAACTATCAACCAAAACTTCAAAATAAATGCCAAATGAAAACATGCCTAGATTCTAATTAACACCTAGAAAGTAACATTGCTAGCCAACTTGCTTTAAGAGAATTGCTAAAGAAAACCCAAAAGGCTGAAAGGAAGTTATACAAGACAATAACAAATCCACTGAAAGACTTGAGGATTATAAAAATAAATATTTTTTATATAAAAGACTAATTAGACGACATGTAAAGTGGTTTGTAACAAAATAGTTTAAATTTGGGGTAAGGAAATTAAAAATTATATAGTTATTGTATTTTTTTCAGATTATATGAGTATTATGCTAAAGATGACTTGTAATGCATATTGTAATTACTTGGGTAGTGGCTGAGGAAGCCACAAAAATACAGTTAAAAAATCACATCCCCTTCTGGAATGTGAACACAAGAAGCTTTGCAGACCTGCTTCCCAGCAAAACAGCCATATCTACAGAAAAATAAAACAACCACTTAAAATTGTCCTAATGGCATACAACAAAACAAAAATTTGGATCATTACAAACAAGGCCTAAAATTCAAGAAATTTAAAATATACAGAATAGTCAAAATAACCTTTAAAGAAGAAGAAAGTTGGAGCACTCACTCTTCCTGATTTTAAAACAACTGGAAAACTAATAAACCGGATGTTGCTGATCTAGGGATAGACATGTAGATGAATGGAATAGAATTGAAAGATCAGAGATAATCCCTCACATTTATGATTAATTGAATTTTGACAAGGGTAACAAAATTTAATAGTGGCTAACATAAATGCCACTGAGAATATCAGATATTTCACATACAAAAGAATGAATTGAAACCTTACCTTATACAAATATCACCTCACAATGGACCAAAGACCAAAATATGAGGTAAAACTCTTCGAAGAAAACAGGTGTAAATATTGTGACTGTATTAAGCAATTATTTCCTAGTTTTTTACAACAAAAGCCCAAACAACCAAAGAAAAACATGTATGAATTTCATGAAAATTAAAGACTTGTGCTTCTAAAAATACTATCTACAAGCAATAAAAAAATAACCTATAGGGTACTAAATTGTGAATCATGTTTGATAAGGTACCTATCTCTAGAACTTTTAAAGAACTCTTACTGAAGAGTAAACGATAAACAGCCCCATTAAACCAATCAAAGTTTCTTACAGAATTTGAAAAAAAAAAAATCTGAAACTTAACAGAATCTCAAGGGATCC
The DNA here is from genome assembly GCF_047511675.1 of Marmota flaviventris. Lineage (NCBI taxonomy): Eukaryota > Metazoa > Chordata > Mammalia > Rodentia > Sciuridae > Marmota > Marmota flaviventris. The sequence goes on along the minus strand of NC_092512.1, from coordinate 49,304,115 downwards.
CAAATAGCAAAAGCAATCTTGGAAAAAAAATAATAAGCTACAGTAATCATGATAAGAGTGGTACCAACATAAAGACAGAAAATAGACCACTGACATGGAATAAAAGCCAAAAATAAAGATATATGTGGCCAAATGATTTTCAGCAAGTGTACCAAAACCATTCAGTGAGAAAGATCTTTCAACAAATAGTATGGAGAAAACTAAAAAGCCACATGCAATAGAATGAAATCATATCTTTATGCTATATACAAAAATAAAGGGGATCAAAGACCCAAATGTAAGAGATAAAATTATGAAACTCTTAGAAGAAAACTTCAGAGAAAAACTTTGTGACATAGGATATAGCAATGGTTTCTTGAATATGAAAAACATAAGTAGCAAAAGATAAAATAGACAAATTGGATTTCATTAAAATTAGGGAAAGTTTTTGAAAATCATCTGATATGTTAATATTCAGAATGGATAAAGAACTAAAATTAGGGCTGGGGTTGTGGCTCAGTGGTAGAGTGCTCACCTAGCATGCATGAGGCACTGGGTTCAATCCACAGCATCACATAAATATAAAGATACTGTGTTAACCTAAAACTAAGAAGTAAATATTTTAAAAAATAACTAAAAATAAAACAATGAAGCAAATAGCCCAATTAAAAAATGAGCAAAAAAACTTGAATAGACATTCTCCCAAAGAAGGTAGCAAATGTCCAACATGAAAAAAATGTTCAATATCATTAATCATTAAGGAAATGAAATGAAGTCACAATAAGAAGCATCTCAGACCCATGAGAGAGAACGAGAGGATGGGGAGGAAAGAAGTGTTTACAAGGAAGGAAAAATTGGAACCCTTATGCACTGTTGCTAAGAACGTAGAGTGGTACAGCAAGTGCAGCAGTTCCTCAGAAAATTTAAAATAGATTTACTGTATGATCCAATAATTCCAATTCTGAGTTTATATCCAACCGAACTGAAAGCAGGGTCTCAAACATACTTACTCGGATATTAACAATAGCATTATTCATGATAACTGAAAGGTGAAAGTGACCCAAATGTCCATTGATAGATGAATAGAAACAAAATATGATGTGTATATGTACAATGGAATATTCATCAGCCTTAAAAAGAAGGGAATTCTCACATTCCACATCATGGATAAATGCTGTGTGAAATAAGCCAGGTACAAAATGATTACACTTATATGGGGTACTTAAAAGATATATTTGTAGAGACAGAAAGTAAGCTGGGTGTGGTGGCAATAAGCAACTCAGTGAGACCCTGTCTCTAAATAAAAATACAAAATAGGGCTGGGGATATGGCTCAGGGGGTGAGTGCCCCTGAATTCAATCCCCAGTAACCCCCTCCCCCCCAAAAAAAGAGATAGTAAATTTTATGTGTATTGTACCACAATTTAAAATAAAAATTTTGAAAAAATATTTAAAACTCCAACACAGCAACAGCAAAACTGAGCAAAGGAGTCTGAACAGACATCCAGATAATGAAATACAAATGGCCAATAAGCATGTGAAAGGTTGCTCAACAACATTAATTATTAAAGAAAAGCAAATCAAAAAATCACAAGATAACGCTTCTCATAAATTAGGATGGCTATAATTTAAAGATAGGCAATAAGAAGTGTTGGCAAGGATCTGAAGCAATGTGAACCCTCACACACTGCTGGCAGGAATGTAAAATGATACAAGAACCATCTGGCAGTCCTTCAGATAGCTAAACATAGGGTTTTCATATGACCAATAATTCCATTCCTAAGTATATACCTAAGAGAAATGAGATTTGGGGTTTTGTTATTGCAGTATAATCTAGCCCACATAATTCTATATTGACATGTCATTTTTGGTACTATTCCAAATCTCAAATAACTAAAATATTGCTGTATCTTCTTCAGGTTAAGAAAGTGTGAAAAAAAAAGAAAGTGTGTTTATCAACTTGGCCATGCCAAGTTGACATTATGTGTGTTCTTCCTGTCCTTTTTCTCCTCTGGTATTCAAGTCTATGTGACACATGAATTTTAATGACAGCCGACAATGAGTTCAATTTTTAGCTGAACCTAATACTCCAATTTTTTAAAATCTTAACCCATTTATTCATATTAGCCATCACCCATAATTATATAAGAAGCTGGGATTTCTTGTGGCCACTTTCAGTGGTATTCTCTATTGTTGTTTACTCATCCTATTGGAGGAAATGAGTATTTCCTTATTTCATGTGGATATGTACAAATGAGGGTACAAGTTAGCTGTTCTGTGGAAATTGTGCAGTCAATACCAGACAGACCCATTCATAAGTCAGGTTTTCTTTCTGTTGGTGAACTCAGAATATAGTTGACCCCAATTTGTTTTCTTTCTTTCTTTCTTTTCTCTCTCTCTCTCTCTCTCTCTCTCTCTCTCTCTCTCTCTCTCTCTCTTTTTTCTTTGGTAGTGCTGGGGATTGAACCTAGAGTCCTTGTGCATGCTAGGCAAGTATACCAACTGAGCTATACCCCTGAGCACCCCAAATTTGTTAATGCAGGTGATACAGTATGAAGTGTTGACTGAAGTAGCAAATACTCCATGAAGCTTATTTAATCATTATTAATAATTAAATGGTAATAATTATGTAAACTTGAATGTATGATTTCTACTTGGTGACAGTCGTGACTTCTTTGAGAAGGAGGTACAGAAAGCCCTCAATTCATAATAGGCAATTCAGGTCATTTTGTGTGATAGAGAAATTGACATTATATTGACCCATTCTGTGTGTGTTGGGAGATAGATTTGCCTAGAAATTGTTCAAGATACCAGGGATTTTACAATTCATTTGGCTTCCTGGATCATAGGGTCTCTGAAGAAGGGGTTGCTTACTCAGAAACATATCCTTGAATCCAAAACCTTGATTTAAAATTTCCTCAATTCAAACTCACTATAATGACTTCCAGATTATATACTATATTGTGTACTTAGGTTCTAATGCATGTATCCTTGGGCCAACTTATATACTAGTGTACATCCAACTCATCAAATTTCTAAAGCCAAGTTATGCCCTTTCTGAGATTGCTGAGCTGCTTTAGGGTTAGGATGTTAAATATGGAGATTCTACTTTAATATTCTAGAGGGTAATTTAAAAAGATATTCTACCTGCTCTCATCCATTGGAATCCAAATATGCTCATTCACATGCCAGATGCTGAGTTTTTTTTTTTTTTTTTTTTTTTTAAGGATAACAATTTATCCCCTTTTTTTTTTTTTTTTTGTACAGGTATTAGGAAACACATAAAACATTCTCACTGCTGGAAAGAATTGTTGAATCCGGCAGATGGGCACCCACCCACAAAGCAAAACAAATACATATGTCCTGGAACACAGGCCTGAACCAAGTAAAACCTCCCTGATCTTACCCCAGGGTCTAGTTGAGGATATGCTCAGGCCCTGAAGAGATGGTGAGAATTCTTCCTCTAGTGGGCACCTTTTATTTGGTTTATATGCACAGTGAGAATGAATTATAGGTGCATCCATCTGTGGAGTCTTATTCAAGACTTACCAAATCAAAACACTCTTCCCACAGCAATTTACTGCACCAGTTTCCCTCCAATAAGGGGCTGCTCTGCAATTTTCTACCATGACTCTTACCAGGTTTGGGAAGGGCTAAACTTAAGTTGTTACATATGTAGTTAGACTGAGTTTTTTTCTTATCTTCCTTCAAGAACTGTACAAACTATAGTCTGCTCATGTACATATCCATCTAAGCAAGCATGTGAGTTATAAATTAAGTTGGATGTTTTCCCCCATTTTATCAAACTCTTCGAATAAGTATGCTTTCATTTAAACCTAAATAAATGGTTCCTTCTACAACCATGAAAATTTGTGGCCTAGGTTCAGTAGCAAAAAAGTCTCTGAAATCTTTCTAGGATTTTAATTGCAGCCTGGCAGTATTGGCTATAGCAGATAATTTCTTTCAACACACTTCATGGTTCTATGATCCTTCCTCTCCCCCTTCCTCTCATAGTTCCACTTGAACTCTTCCAACTGCCATTGCTTTCAGTGGGTTATCTTATTTTTGTTAGACAGTTTTTTGTTTTTATCTACTACTACTGTATTTATTGGTAATGCACCTCTTATTTTAAATTCTGTTCGCTTGAGACATCTTATTGAGATTAGGGTGTGGTGGAAGATCTTCAGGATCTGCCTTTATCACTTCTTTCCATTGGTTTTAAACCTTTGGTGGTGGGAGGGAGCTTCTTGATTGGCAGATTTAACTATCTTCCTCTCCTTTTCTTTGCTCCCTCCCTCCTTTTTCCCTCCCTCCCTCCTTCCTTCCTTCCATAATGAGGACTTGGTTTGCACTTTAAAATCAACAAAAACCTTCCCTAGCTGTGCTGGCATGCCTCACCTATTATTTTGTGAACATTATTGAACCTATGAAATCTGTGGCTGATCTTTTAAGGATATAATCCACATAAAGATTCTGAATTTTCAGAGCCAAACCTTTGTGGTGAACATTTGTCTAAAGTCTATAATAATAAAATTGTTTTCTTTTTGTCAGCTAAAGGTCAATAACTGTTTGCCAAATCAACTAATTATGATGCTGAACAAAAATCATTATGCATCATTCGTTCTTTCACAATTTTTGCCATAATTGCATACAACACAGACTATTGGCTTCTTATAAGTTTTCCTAAAATTGACTTACTTTTAAACATTAAATAACTTTTAGCTACAATTTAAACATAGATGGTCACTATTTAATGTTCTAGTTATGTGTAATTTTTCTAATCCATATTAATTATACAAGTATTAAAACAAAAAAAGTTTTACACTCAGCTCAAATTGTTCTGTATAACATTAGCAGTAAATATACCATAGATTAGAGAAGACAGATAAATTATTGAGTGTTTTACTCACTGAGGAAAGATTCCAAGGGTGAAAGGTGGTATTTCTGTTCTTTTGTTTAAAAAAAAAATGTTTTTACATGGCAGTTTTCCTCCAGTAATTCTAAAAACATGTTATTTGGTAATGGACATACCTAATGTGGCTCAGTGGAATCACATCCCTCAATGAATTTGAATTTTTGCTAAGAAATTATCTAATATTTTTATAAATAGACTATATATATCATTATATAAATATACTTTATAAATAAAAGTTTGTTAAAGTAGAGCAAGATCAATTGGTACTTTTGTGTTTAATTCTCAGATGCTTCTTAGCATACCTTGAGAGTTTCATTATCCATTGTAGGGATGTAGGTTTCCTACATAAAGAATGGAATGGTATGGATACTGTATAGTAGTGACAAATTATCTTTTTTGACTACAAAGCTTTTGACTTAGAACCACCAAAGAGAGTTGACATAGAGTCTTATGTGCATCTGAAGTACTATGTATAAGTTTGTGTTCCTAACTGGGGAATGCATAGTAAACAGGAGGTCTTTATGTGGTAGCTCATTATCTGGACAAGCATTCATCTTATGCTTTGATGGTGTAGTGATAACTTTTATCTACTAAAATCTCAAAAGAAATGGTAGTATCAAAGGTGTTTATAGTGGGAGAGTTGCCTGGAAACTTGGTTTTCCAAGAAGGTCTTAATGATATGCAGCTTTGGTAAATCTTTGACCATAATTTGCCTTTCTATTTTATCTACAAGAGTAGACAGACAGAAGGTTGTTGGAGCATAAATAAACTTTCCAGTGTATCCTAGTTGAATTATATTTTTTTGTTACAACAAACTTGGATTTATTATTTCTATATTGAAATTTCTGTGGTTTCTACACCTAAAGTTCGGAACCCACATTCCAGATCACAAGCATTAACCTACTGAAGGTGAGAATTAAAATTCTCATTACCTTCTCCAGAACTTTTGAAAAAATGTGTTCCTTTAAATATCATATCATTTTGATATATGTGCTTTTTTTGTAAGTTGCTTTGACAAGGCAATAGGAAGAGTCAAAATCAGTAAATATGACTTAAAAATCTCTGATGTGTGCAAATTGTATTTTTATGTATGTTTGAATAAGCTGGATCTCCTGTTTGTAGTTACAGGATACCAACCTCTGAAGACAAGGTCTTTGAATCATGTAGCATATTGCTCTACAATGCATGTAGTGAGTGAACAAAAATAATGCTATTTATCATAAGAGAATTCATAATCATCTTGAAACATATCCCTTTATTTTTTTTAAACCCAGACAGTGTAAAAGACAAATGTTGGTGTGTTAGAAGGTTTTGAAAGGAAAAACACAAAGTCAAATTTTATTTTAGAACAGATTACAGCCATAGGATAGTAGGCTGATGTAAGTAGTCTTTTGATGGAGGTTTGTTTAGTTCATTGGAGATCTGAGTTGAAAGTTCCAACTGAGCACAACCATTAAATAGGCTAACACATTTAAAAATCAGTCTGCCAATATCCACAAATAAATAGTGTGATTGACTTTTCTTATATATGGACCACTATGACAAAACCATACATATTTTTAATTGATCCCGGACACTGTGAAAATGATATATGTGAAATTCCTAAATCCAACAAACTATCTGGTCTAATAAATCATTTTGTTGATTTTAAAATATGTAAGTCTCCTAACCTGACCCACATCCTGAACTAGCTAAGGAGTTACACTAGTATAAAAATAATGAACATTTAATCAGAAATATATAAACAATATTATTATAGATCACAATGTCTGCCCTACTAATCTAGTGAATTAAATCTGAATTTAATAAAGAATTATTGTCATGCATTTATTAACCCACAGGCCAATGGCATATACTTAGTTCAACTGGACTACTATAGTATAAAAATATATGACCTACAGCTTGCTGTTAAAACATGAAGAATTCTTATGCCATTGTCAGAAATGACACAAATAACTGATAAACTTTTGAGAACTGTCTCTTTTAGAGTCAAAAGGATAAAGAAATAAGAGTCAGATTAATATATTACAAAAGTGTCCAACAGCATTTTCTTAAAGGTTATTAGTATTCTGATTTTTAAAAATTATATTAAATAATTTTATTAACAGAAATTTCAAAAAGATCCAGCAACATTTAAAAAGCTTCTGCATTATCAGTCTCTATCTTCAGCAGTTTTAGGAAGCAGATGTTTTTGATGATGCTACAAAGTGCTTCCCAAAGAATGACTATATACTGTGCATAAACTGAAAGTATGAAAAATGCAGATTCCCACATCATATTCTCATATCAAATGCTAATTTGTGTTTAAGAATATGCATTTGTAGGTCAGGGTTGTGGCTCAGTGTAGAGTAATTGCCTATCATGTGTGAGGCACTGGGTTCGATTCTCAGCACTGCATTTAAATAAATAAAATAAAGGTCCACCGACAACTGAAAAATACTAAAATATAAAAAAGAATCTGCACTTGTAACAAACACTTGAAATGAGTTTTTTCCCTAAAGTTTGGGAACCACTGGTGTGATTTTTTTAGCAACTCCGACAGACAAGATTTTGAAGGCTAACTGAAATGGCTACCAATTTATGAAAACTTTCTATTTGAACCTTGGATAATTTAAGCAAAGGAAAAATTGTGAAAAACACAAATAACAATGCAAACTTTCAAGTGACCTATCAGCATTATTAATAGGTGCTTTGTAGAAAATCTTATGAAATTACATGAAAATATATTTTCAAAATTATGAAGATCGTTATTTTAAACTAATAGTACATGTTATGGTCTAAATCAAGCTTCCCCAAAATTCATATGTTGAAACTTTTTTTTTGGTGGGGCAGGGGGGTGGGGTGTACCAGGGTTTGAACCCAGGGGCTCTCAACCACTGAGCCACATCCCTAGCCCTATTTTGTATTTTATTTAGAGACAAGGTCTCACTGAGTTGCTTTAGTGCCTTACGGTTGCTGAGGCTGGCTTTGAACTCGCAATACTCCTGCCTCAGCCTGTGTTGAAACTTTTAACATGCTCAATGTGATGCTTTTTGGAGATAGGGCCTTTGGGAGGAATTAGAGTCAGATGAAGTCAGAAGATGGCCCCCTCAGAATGGAATTAGTTCCCATATAAGAAGAGAAATTTGAAAGGAGCTTCTCTCCCAGTTACATGAAGACACAGTGCAAAAAACTACCATCTGCAAATTAGGATCACATGACAGTTCCCTGATCTTGGACTTGCAGCCTCCAGAATTGTGAGAAAATAAAATTCTATTATTTAAGCCACCTCAGTTTATGGTACTTAGTTTTGGCAGCCTGAGTTCACTGAGACACTGCACAAATTGTTTTTAAAATAACAATTTTTATCAATTCCAGACCTTGCAAATAAAGCAGACTGTTCCCTCTTTAAATTAATTAAAATCTTCTTAAGAAGCACTGTTGGTTAACAAAAAAAAACAAAAAACTAATTGACAAAAATTGTTGATGATTTAGGCAAATGTTAAATCACAAAGTACAACTACTCTCAGATAAATTATTCAAAAGTGACTGTATCAACTATTTTTCACATTTCATTTCAGATTATTAATCCCAAATTTTGTTTATAGTGTAACTTGATTGAAATAATGGCTGCCTGATCATTAAATTTCTGTGCCTTGTGCATGGGAAACATAACATTTTTGCTAAAAATGGTGTGTTCAGCTTTGCCAGTTAGTGGTGGTGTTAGTTACCTCTTTCATTTCAGCGATTCTTTTTTTTTTTTTTTTTGCTAGATTTTTTTTTTTTAATTTTTTATTGTTGGCTGTTCAAAACATTACATAGTTCTTGATATATCATATTTCACACTTTGATTCAAGTGGGTTATGAGCTCCCATTTTTACCCCATATACAGATTGCAGAATCACATCAGTTACACATCCATTGATTTACATATTGCCATACTAGTGTCTGTAGTGTTCTGCTGCCTTTCCTATCCTCTACTATCCCCCCTCCCCTCCCCTCCCCTCTTCTCTCTCTGCCCCCTCTACTGACATTCATTTGTCCCCCTTGTATTATTTTTCCCTTTCCCCTCACTTCCTCTTGTATGTACTTTTGTATAACTCTGAGGGTCTCCTTCCATTTCCATGCAATTTCCCTTCTCTCTCCCTTTCCCTCCCACCTCTCATCCCTGTTTAATGTTAATCTTCTTCTCATGCTCTTCGACCCTACTCTGTTCTTAGTTACTCTCCTTATATCAAAGAAGACATTTGGCATTTGTTTTTTAGGGATTGGCTAGCTTCACTTAGCATAATCTGCTCTAATGCCATCCATTTCCCTGTAAATTCTATGATTTTGTCATTTTTTAATGCAGAGTAATACTCCATTGTGTATAAATGCCACATTTTTTTTATCCATTCATCTATTGAAGGGCATCTAGGTTGGTTCCACAGTCTTGCTATTGTGAATTGTGCTGCTATGAACATCGATGTAGCAGTGTCCCTGTAGCATGCTCTTTTTAGGTCTTTAGGGAATAGACCGAGAAGGGGAATAGCTGGGTCAAATGGTGGCTCCATTCCCAGCTTTCCAAGAAATCTCCATACTGCTTTCCAAATTGGCTGCACCAATTTGCAGTCCCACCAGCAATGTACAAGTGTACCCTTTTCCCCACATCCTCGCCAGCACTTCTTGTTGTTTGACTTCATAATGGCTGCCAATCTAACTGGAGTGAGATGGTATCTTAGGGTGGTTTTGATTTGCATTTCTCTGACTGCTAGAGATGGTGAGCATTTTTTCATGTACGTGTTGATTGATTGTATGTCCTCCTCTGAGAAGTGTTTGTTCAGGTCCTTGGCCCATTTGTTGATTGGGTTGTTTGTTCTCTTATTGTCTAATTTTTTGAGTTCTTTGTATACTCTGGATATTAGGGCTCTATCTGAAGTGTGAGGAGTAAAGATTTGTTCCCAGGATGTAGGCTCTCTATTTACCTCTCTTATTGTTTCTTTTGCTGAGAAAAAACTTTTTACCATGATCAAGTTGGATTCATCCCTGGGATGCAAGGCTGGTTCAATATACGGAAATCAATAAATGTTATTCACCACATCAATAGACTTAAAAATAAGAACCATATGATCATCTCGATAGATGCGGAAAAAGCATTCGACAAAGTACAGCATCCCTTTATGTTCAAAACTCTAGAAAAACTAGGGATAACAGGAACATACCTCAATATTGTAAAAGCAATCTATGCTAAGCCTCAGGCTAGCATCATTCTGAATGGAGAAAAATTGAAGGCATTCCCTCTAAAATCTGGAACAAGACAAGGATGCCCTCTCTCACCACTTCTGTTCAACATAGTTCTCGAAACACTGGCCAGAGCAATTAGACAGACGAAAGAAATTAAAGGCATCAAAATAGGAAAAGAAGAACTTAAATTATCACTATTTGCAGAACACATGATTCTATACCTAGCAGACCCAAAAGGGTCTACAAAGAAACTATTAGAGCTAATAAATGAATTCAGCAAAGTGGCAGGATATAAAATCAACACGCATAAATCAAAGGCATTCCTGTATATCAGCGACAAATCCTCTGAAATGGAAATGAGGACAACCACTCCATTCACAATATCTTCAAAAAAAATAAAATACTTGGGAATCAACCTAACAAAAGAGGTGAAAGACTTATACAATGAAAACTACAGAACCCTAAAGAGAGAAATAGAAGAAGATCTTAGAAGATGGAAAAATATACCCTGTTCATGGATAGGCAGAACTAACATCATCAAAATGGTGATATTACCAAAAGTTCTCTATAGGTTTAATGCAATGCCAATCAAAATCCCAATGGCATTTCTTGTAGAAATAGAGAAAGCAATCATGAAATTCATATGGAAAAATAAATGACCCAGAATAGCAAAAACAATGCTAAGCAGGAAGTGTGAATCAGGCGGTATAGCGATACCAGACTTCAAACTATACTACAGAGCAATAGTAACAAAAACAGCATGGTACTGGTACCAAAACAGGCGGGTGGACCAATGGTACAGAATAGAGGACACAGAAACCAATCCACAAAACTACAACTATCTTATATTTGATAAAGGGGCTAAAAGCATGCAATGGAGGAAGGATAGCATCTTCAACAAATGGTGCTGGGAAAACTGGAAATCCATATGCAACAAAATGAAACTGAATCCCTTTCTCTCGCCATGCACAAAAGTGAATTCAAAATGGATCAAGGAGCTTGATATCAAATCAGAGACACGCTGTCTGATAGAAGAAAAAGTTGGCTACGATCTACATACTGTGGGGTCGGGCTCCAAATTCCTCAATAGGACACCCATAGCACAAAAGTTAATAACTAGAATCAACAAATGGGACTTTGCTAGATTTTTTTAAAAAAATTAAACAAAATCTTTCTTTCATGAAACTTCCTTCATTAATTTCTGACATGTAGAGTTTTTGTTCAGCTAATATTTGTTGAATGTAAACTATACAAAGTGTTCTGACAAAAACCATTGAAAATTTTCTCCTTATTCTCAAGTGTTTGTAAATAAAACGGGGGGGGGGGGGGGCTTTCCTTTACTCAATCTGTGGGATCTCATGTATGATCAATAATAGGATATCAATGAAGCACAAGAACAGCAACTACTTCATATTTCAAATAATACATCCAGGACCTAATAGCAAGAACTGTGGCAATTCACAATCTTTCCCTCTACACGTCAGTTACTCCATCTGTGAAGTACAGGTTTTAGAAAAGTTTGTGAATGAGGATAAAACCAATTCTAAAACTCCAAGATTCCATTTCCCCATATCATAATCTAAAAAGATGAGCTGTGGAATAAAAGCTTGCACTTGATTCAAGTCACTGAAATGTTCGCAGATAATGCTAAAATTCGAAAAGAGCAAAGACTGCCAAACCCTCCCAAGGACAGAAAGCGACCAACCGCTAATCTCGCGCAGTTTTACAAACTGAAAAGCCGACCAACTTCTCAGCTCAGAAATTTTGGCCGCTAGACATACTTTCTCCCCAGAAAGAAGTTTTTCTTCTCTCCTTCCTTTTCCCCCTTCTTTCTCCCCGTGTAGTTAAACGTGAGATCACTATCCCTCAAAACTGCTCACGAACCACAACGCGGCGAGTGTGAAATACCACTGGCCGTTGCCCCCCTTCCTCCCGGAGCGCTCCTCCCTCCTACAGAAAAATGCGTTTCCAGGCAACGGCGGGCCGCGGCGTCACTTCCTGCCATTTAAACTCCGGTCCCCACCCCCTCGCAGCCCCTTCTTGTTTCCACTCCCCCTCCCCTCGGTCGTGGGCTGCATTCACGCTTCCCCAGGCTCCGGAGGGGGCGGAGCGGCCGAGCGGCCCTGAGTCCGGTGGGCGCCGCGCACCTGTTGTTTGCAGGAGCCCGCGACCCTCCGGGCGGCTCTCTGCGGGCGGGGGAGCGGCGCCGCGGAGCCCACCCGGCAGGTGGCCGCGGGCAGGGCGGGGAGCGCGGTGCGCGCGGGTCCGACCACCCCGGCGCTGGGACGCGATGGCGGCGGCCGAGCCCGCGAGCTCGGGCCAGCAGACGCCGCAGGGCCAGGGCCAGGGCCAGCGTCCTCAGTCTCAGCCTCCCCAGGGGCAGCCTCCGCAACCGCCGCCGCAGCTCGGGAGCGTCGGAGGCGGCAGCAGCAGGCATGAGAAAAGCCTGGGGCTGCTCACCACCAAGTTCGTGTCGCTGCTGCAGGAGGCCAAGGACGGCGTCCTGGATCTCAAAGCGGTAAGCTCGGGAGGCGGGGATGGGGGCGGACTTCGGAGCTCAGCCTGGGGAGAAGCCCAGCCCCTCGCGCGTGGATCGGGCGGCGTTTGTGTGGACGCGCTCCGCGGTTAGTGGGCGCCCGGAAAGTGGGAGCCTGTGGCCTGCGCTGGGGCCCTGGATGCTAGGGATGGGGGAGGGATGAGGGACCGGGATGGCCCGGACCCGTGGCGTAACCAAAAGAGTCCGGCGCCGCGCGGCGCTTTCGACAAAGAGCCTGGGACCTCGAGCGCGCCCGCGTGGCTAGTCTCTGACGCAGGGACCCGAGGGCGGCCAAGTGTCAGAACTGCTCCGCGTCCACCTGTGGTAGAGGCTTACAGGGAACCCGGGTGCTTTGCCCGGAGTTACCGAGCTTGATTTGCTGTGGGGAATCGCTGGTTTTAATAGGGGATTCCGATTGGGACCTTATTCTCGTTGTTCAAGAATATGTTGTGCCACTTCTTCTGCATGAAAAAATGAAAGTGAATTTTTTTCCACACTCTTCCCCATTAACACCATAAAAGTAACATTAAAAAAAAAAACCTCTTTGTGGTACACTTTCTTTCATCATTCTAACGGTTAGGAAGGGATATTTGACTTGTGACTTGATTTGGATATTTCTAGAAGTAAGATTTGCCATTACATGGAAAGGGGATGTTTTATAACTTTCACTCAAAAGAGGTGGAAGTGCGTCGTAAACTTTCTCCTGTTTTATGAGAACGTGTGTTTCGCTCTTTGGTGCTGTTCAGATTTTTCAAAGAACATTTCATCAAAAACTGTTCGGTCATACAGAGTGATTTAACCGTTCCAGGCAGGCTTTGGAAGGATTCCACATGGCCCAGGGAAAGGAGATTTGGATGATTTGAATTAAAATTCAGCCAGCGCACGAAGCAAAGTTTTAAAAACCGACAAAAAAATGCTAACGAGTCAGTCAGTAATCACTGCAGATTCCTTCTTTTGACTCCCTACATCTGATCTCACTAGGATGATTGTTCCCAGCATCCAGGAAAGTGCTCAGACCACCCACCTGGCTTGACCTACCCTGCCATCTTCCAGTTAGCCTGAAGCAACGGAAGTAGCATCTGAGCTGGAGGTCCTCCAATACTCCCTGGATGTTGGGACCAAAGCCTGTGGGGGGATCAACTCCCTGTCTTCTGCTAGGGGCCCTCCTACAGGGTAGGCCAGAAGGGAGGCGTGACTTTGAATATCCTCCCCTTTCTTTGGCTACCCTAGATGTTCATTAAGTGACTATTGAGTTAAATTGCCTGAATTAGTCTACTTTATGCAAATGAAGCACTTAGAACATATTTTGCATTTCCTAGTTTCTGCTTTTATAAAATGTTATTCCTGAAATTTTTTCCCACCTTGAGAAATTCCCTGTACCTTTTTTATCCCCTCCCCACCCTCTTTCCTCCTTAAAAGTGCCTTATGGTATCTATAGTATTTGAATTGTGCCGAATTAAAATGGGTTCTTTTAAATAATTCCACAGAAAACCACGAGCTTATAAGAGAAAACCAGGGATGTTACAAAACAAATTGCAAACTGCTATTCAAAATTTTAGAAGTTCAACTGTAGACTGTGACTTTTGTATAAGAAATCAGGAAAGTTTGGGGTTTTCCAGATAAAACAACTCTGAGGGCTAAGCTTCTCCATCAACTTGCCTCACATTAAAAAAAAAAAAAAAAATTTGTAGTTGTAGAGGGACGCATGCCTTTATTTTGTTTGTTTAGTTTTATGTGGTGCTGAGGATCAAACCCAATGCCTCACACACATGAGGTAAGTGCTCTACCACTGAGCTACAGCCCCAGCCCTGACCTCACATTTTGATGGAACTTTGCCCTTGCTTGACTGAGTTTTTTGGCTTCCTCCTGTTTCATCTGTGGCCATATAATTTCTCCACACAAGTCATAGAGGTAGTACATAGGAAAAAGAGTGTGATATTTCAACATTATTTTATTTCTGCAGTGGTACTATTTCTTATTATATTAATGGCTTTATATTTATAGAAAATATTTTGAACATCATTCTTGATATATATTACATATAGAAATACATACATTTTATTTACACATTTTCAATGTAAAAATTACTTTGAAGTCTTTCCAGTGAAATTTTTTATTGTGTACCATAGTAAAAGATCATACAGACTTTAAAATATATATATATATATATATATATATATATATATTTAGTTATAGGTGGACACAATATCTTTATTTTTTTAAATGTGGGACTGCGGATCCAACCCAGTGCCTCACACATACTAGGCAAGCGCTCTACCTCTGAACCACAACCCCAGCCCATAATAAAGACATTTTTGATAATAACATGGTTGAAGATGTACCAACATAGACAATTATAAAATTTCCTCTAATTTGAAATTATAAAGACAGATTTTTTTCTTATATTCTGTTTGGGGAGTGAGTATATATGTTAGCATAAGCTATTGATTTTATTATTATTATTACTACTATTTTATTATTATTTTGTTACTGGACAGGGTTTTGTCCATGCTAGGCAAGCTCTCTGTCCTTGGGCTTTATCTCCAGGCCCCTCTCTCCACCATTTTTAAGAGTGGGGAGACACAGTCCTGCTAAATTGCTTAGTCTGACTTAAACTTGGGATCCTACTACCTCAATCTCTCTGGTAGCTGGGATTACAGGCATGCACCCCTGCACCGGGTGCTATTGATAATTTTAAGTTGTACAAATTTTAAAAATTATGTTAATCTTACCATAAATATCCACAGATCCTAAGCTGGGTACAGTGGCACACACCTGTAATCCCAGTGGCTTGGGAGGCTGAGGCAGAAGGATCACAAGTTCAAGGCCATCCTTAGCAAAAGCAAGGCACTTAGCAACTCAGTGAGACCTGTCTGGAAATAAAGTACAAAATAGGTCTGAGAATGTGGCTTAGTGGCCAAGTGGCCTTGAGTTCAGTCCCCAGTACTCCAAAGAAAAAAAAAAATCCACATATCTTGGATATTAATAAAATACTCAAGACCACATAGGTGCTGTTTTTCTTTTTCTGACTTATGTGGTACTAAAGAATAAGAACATAATGCTGTATCTTATGTTTCTTTTTTAACAACAACCAATTGAGGACATAGCCTACTTAGCAAAGCAAATCAATTCTAATAAAGCTATTCTGGCATAATTTAACAATTAGGAGAGAATAGAAATATATTGGAAGCAATTTGAGAAAATTGTATTCATCATCTGCCCACCTGCTTTTCATAATTAGTCTCTAATTTACAGTAGTGGAGGTGGGGTAATTATTAATTCATTCCAGTCAGATGAGAAGTTATATGATGTTGGCTATATGGTTTGCAGTTTATGTTGTTGCAGTTAACATTTATTGAAAGCATACTGTGTGCTGGGCATTTTACATAAACTTACATTTACATATACTTACATGTATAATTTTGGGGGTTAGACAGAAATTGAACTTGGGGGCACTCAACCACTGAGCCACATCTCCAGACCTATTTTGTATTTTATTTTTTAGAGACAGGGTCTCACTGAGTTGCTTAGCGCCTTGCCATTGCTGAGACTGGCTTTGATCCTTCTGCCTCAGCCAGCTTCCATATATAATTTTATCCTCTTAATAACTGTGGAAGTGTAGTTCTAATATTCCCACTTTTTAGCTGATAAAACAGATTGAGTAGGCTGAGATAGGTTAAGTAACTTGCCCGCTGTCATAAAGTAGAAAGTGAGAGCTAATATTTGAAGTTAGACCATTTGTTATTATTCTCCATTCTATAGTACATTTCAGTAGTCCTAAAAAACAAATTTAGGTTTTCATGAGTGTAAGGGTATGGGATCTGTCTTATAAATAAAAATGCATGATTCTTTTTACTTCTTTTGTAGAGGAGAGGGAGATAAATTGAGTTCCTGCATTGAAAATGATGGTTTGAGCTGGGAATGTAGCTCAGTGTTAGAGCACTTGCCTAGTATGCATGCCCGTACCACTAAAAAAAAGAAAAAGAAAAGAAAATGAGGGTTGGGATGGCAAATTCCCTGTTATTTCACAAACAAAATTAGGATTCTGTTTTTCACAGCTAAGAACTTGAAGATCTGTTAAGCTAATTATGACTCAGTATTGACATGCTATTTTGAAATTTTTAAAAATTCCTTTTAAATATAATTTATAACTGGGTTTCTATATTTCCTTTTTTTGTATCATCTTCAACTTTTTAATAAAAATATGATCTAGATTGCTTATCTCTTATTGTGATTGCCTAAGTAACAAATTGCCTGAATGATACCTGAGTTAATGTGATAAAGTATTTATGGTGTTTCTTATCTCACATGTTCCTGAATTATACCCATTTATGATAACTTGAGTAACACACTCCCTGTAAGGAACAAAAAACTTATCCTAAGGCCTTAGTTTAAAACACTAAGCAAAGATTTTCAGTAAGTGTTCACCCATGCCTACAGGAGGTAAACAGCCAGAACTTCAGTGCTGCTGAAAAATTTTCAGGACAATTCCACTCCTGGGTATACACCAAAAGAATCAGAAGCAGGGTCTTCAGCATGTATTTGTATACCCATATTTATAATAATTTCATAATAGCCAAAAGGTGGGGACAACACAGGTCTCCATGAGTGGATAAGTGGATAAACAAAATGGTTCATTATATACAGTGATGATTCAGCTTTAGAAAGAAGAAAATCGTAACATATGCAACAATATACATGAATCTTGAGGAATTACAGTAAGTGAAATAGCCAATCACAAAGAGACAAATACTGGTTGATTCTGCTTATATGAAGAACCTATTCTTAGAAACAAAGTTGAAGAGTGGTTGCTAATGGCCAGGGAAAGGAGAGAATAGAAGTTGTTTAAGGGGTATTAGGCAGAAGTGTGTGCTTCCAGAATTCATGTTTGAAATCCTAACTCTCAGTTCCTCAAAAATACATCTGTATTTTGAGATAAGATCTTAAGAAGATGAATAAGTTAAATGAAGCCATTAGGATGGGCCCTAATCAAATCTGATTGGTGTCCTTATGAGAAGGGGAAATATTGGACATACTGGAAGATACCAGGAATGTTTCCACACAATGTGAAGGTGACTATCTGTAAGCCAGAGAAAGAGTTTCAGAAGAAAACAAAGTGGTCAACACTTTGATCTTGGACAGAGTTTAGCAGAATGAAGTGTTCTGGAGACTGGTTGTACAACAATGTGAGTGTACTTAATGCTACTCATCTCTTACACTTTAAGTGAGCAAGATAATAAATTTCATGTTATGTGTATTTTACCACAATTAAATACACATATTATATATATAAGAAACAACAATGAAATACCATTATATACCTATTAGAATGATAAAAATCTAAAACACTGAGAACACCACATGCTGACAAGGAACTCTTATTCACTGCTGATGGGAATACACCAAAGGTGATGTCCCAATATAGATTGGTTTGGTTTCTCCCCTCTCCCTCCTCCCTCCCCCCACTCTTTCTCTTTCTCTTTTTTTTGGTGGTGTTGGGATTGAAATCAGGGAGGGCCTCACACATGATAGACAAGTGTTCTACATTCGGAGCCCCTTCTTTTTATTTTGAAAGAGGATCTTGCTAAGTTGCCCAAGCTGGCCTTGAATTTGAGATCCTCTTATGTCAGCCTCCTGAGAAGATGAGATTACAAGTGTGTGCCACCATACCCAGCAAAAATTAGTAGTCTTTTAAAAAACTAAACATACTTTAACTATATGATCCAGTAATTGTGCTCCTTGTATTTACCCAAAGGATTGGAAAGTTCATGGAAAGCTGCTCATGATATTTATAGCAGCTTTATTCATAATGGCTAAAATGTGGAAGCAACCAAAATGTTTTTCAGTAGGTGCATGGATAAACTGTGATGTATCTAGACAATTAAATGTTCAGTGCTGAAAAGTACATGAGCTATCAAGTTATGAAAAGATATAGAAGAAACATAAATGCATATTACTAAGTGAAAGCATTTGGTCCAGAAAGGCTACAAACTGTGTGATCCAGCTATGGAACATTCTATAAAAGGCAAAACTGTAGAGACAGTAAATCATTAGTGATTGCCAATGGTTAGAGGGGAGGGTAGATGAATAGAGTGAGAACAATATTTTTAGGGCAGTGAAACTATTTTGTATGAAAGTATAATGGCAGGTGGATGTCCTTATACATTTGTCAAAACCCACAGAATGTACAATATCCATGGACTCTGGGTGATGGTGATGGGTCAGTATAGGTTTATCAGTTTTGACAAATGTCCCACTCTGGTGGGGAATGTTGATCATGGGGAGGTTGTGTTGTGCATCAGAAAGGGGTATTTGGGAACTTTCTATACTTTTTGATCAACTTTACTGTGAATCTAAAATTGCTTTAAAATGTAAAGTGTAGGGGCCGGGGTTGTGGCCTAGCGGTAGAGTGCTCGCCTAGCACATGTAAAGCACTGGGTTCAATCCTCAGCACCACATAAAAATAAAAAAATAAAGGTATTATGTCCAACTATAACTAAAAAATATTAAATGTATTAAAATACATAAAGCTGATGATCTGGGTACATCTATTCCAGGGTCTAATTATTAGACAGCTATTAAATACAAGATAGTTGGCTCAATAGAAAAAAAGTTCTCAGAAAACTAAAGCTCTGCAAGATTAACAAAAATGACTACTCATACCCAATGCTAAGTAACTGGTACTGTGCCAAGTACTTTCTTCCTGTGAGTTTATTTACTCCCAGAGGTAAAACTGAAGGATACCTCCATTGTGCTGATTAGGAAATTGGGGATAAAAGAGGTAGTGATTAACCTGATGTCCACAGTAAATGAAACTGAGCAGCACTATAATCTGAAGTTAGAACTGAGGTCCTGAACCACCATGCTAAGCAAACAGTCTATCCAGTACAAAGTTTTAGACTGATTTAAAAAAAAAAAAAAAACAGCTTTATTAGAGAGGGGCAGAGCTATCTCATTTTTTCAGTTCTGTACAAGATAAATTGACTGTTTACAACACTAGTTTTGAGATTTTTTGGTTTTGATGTTGCTATTTCCCATCAGTGAACAAAGCCATGAAATTTGAATAGAGGTACCTATCAATGGACTTACACATATATTTGTCTGGGTGTGTATATTATATTTTGCCATTTCTTTGATATGATAAGTTGTTTAAAATATTTTTTATTTTTGTATCATTTTTTTAGATCTTGCCAGTGAAGACTGACTTTTCCCAATTAGCCCATGAGTCTGTTTATATTTTAATGTGCTTATGAACGGGAGATCTTTTTTTATGATTTTTCTTTCTATACTTAAAATACAGTTTTACTCAAGTAACATAAAATATTAGAAAAGTGGTAAAAGGTTAATAAATTCTTGAATAAAAATGACCTAGGATGCCACTACCCAGAGAACCATGTTCAACTATTTTTAATATTTCTTCAATTTCTTATACCTTTTTATAATGGAGATCAGCTTTATCTTGCCAAATTATAAACATAATTTTAATACTTTTACAATTCAAGCTGTCTTATTATTTAGAATTAACCATTAATTATATTAATTATAGAATCAATTCTAGGTATGTATGTAAATTGTTGCTAGGCTTTTTTTTCCCTCCTTAATCCAGTGTAATAATTTGGATCTTAAATGTCCCTCAAAGGCCAGTGTTAAGGGCTCGCTTAGTTTTCAACTTGGCACTAGTGGAGGTGGAGGTGGAGGAAACTTTAATAGGTACATCTTCCTAGTGGGACATCTTCCATATGTTGAAGGCAAGTCCTTGAAGGGGATATTGGGACCCTTGCTCCTTGCTGTCTCCTCCTCCTCATTCTCCTCTTCTTTCTGCTTCTCTTTGCCCCATCTTCCTTCCTCTCCTCCTTCCTTGCAGTTTTGTTCCACCACACACTGCCACCATGATGTTCTGTCTCAACACAGGCCCAAAAGTGATAGGGCCAGCCAGTCAAGGATTGAAACTTCCCAAACTATGAACCAAAGTAAATCATTTCTCTTTATAAGTTGATTTATCTGAGTTATTTGTTGTAACGATGGAAAGTTAATCAGCATATTCAACAGATGTGAGTTAACTTATATGTGCCCCAGTTCAATTCAATTTCCCCAGTTGGAAATTCAGAGTTGCACACTTTTAAAAACTCTAAAAGCGGGACTTTGGAAGCACTTCTCTGAGCAAAAGTTTGATGATGCAAGGGCCCTAGAAGGCTTCTGGGAGCAGCTGGAGGCTCACCTGAGAACAAAGAGACTCAAAAAGTCAGATGACATTGACATACATAAAACTCAAAAACTTGAGATCAAGTTAGAATAATATCCAAATGCCTTCAGAGCCCTCCCTGTTGTGGCCCTTCCTCTCATACATCTTCTAGATCATCCTACTCTTCTAGGCCTCTCTTTTAAGCACCCTCCCCTACCTTCTCCTTCACCTTAGGGCTACAGCATAAGCTCTTCTGCTTGGAAAGGCATTTCTACTTGAAAGAATTCCCCACGCAAAGACACTTCGCCGGGAGAATTCCAATTTTATTGCAAAAAGCAGTGTGCTTATATAGAACTAAGGGGGAGATGGTAGGGTTTAGATAAATGGCAGGCAACCCGTTTATTGGCAAGTTCTTTCAGATATCAGCTCCGGAGCCCAGGAATTAGTTCTCATTGGGGCTAAGGTTCCCCGCCAACGAGATTTGAAATTGGCGCCGGCGGGAGAGTTCACATGGGCGGGAACTTTTCGCGCCACTGCAGAAAAGAAGAAAGTAGGAAGAAGAGGTGCTTAGGCGCCATGTTGGGGTTTTTTCTCTGGGGTATGGCTGCCGTTTATACTTTTCCCAACACTACTCACACACAAATAACTGGCCACTTTAAACCCTCTGGGTGAATTTAAATGTTACATCTTGGATGCTTTGGTAGGTGAAATAATGGCTCTTCAAGGACCTCCATGTTCTAATTCCCAGGACATGTGATTATGTCCAGTTACATGGCAAATGGAAGTTATGGTTAAAGTTACTAACCAGCTGACTTAAAGGTGGTTACATTTTCTTGGGTTATTCAGTGGGGCTTATGTAATCATGGGAGTTCTTAAAAGTGGAAAAGGAAAGAAGAATCAGAGCCAGTGAGTTGAAGAGGGACTCAATCTGACCACTGTTGGAGGAAAGGGGCCACAGCAAAGGAATGTGGCATGTCTGAAGCTGGGAAACATAGAGATAACTTCCTTCCTAGCACATCTAGAGGGGAACTGCATCTCACCAGTACATTGATTGCAACTCAGTGAGGACCATTTCAATCTTCTGATCTATAAAACTCTAAGATGATAAATTTGTGTTGTTTTAAGGCATTAAAATTTGTGGTAATTTATGACAGTAGCAATAGAAAATGAATACAGGTACAATTTCTGATTCTTGCCTTGTGCTAAAGTGGCTAAAGTAAGTTCCCATTTATTCTCTTTCTCAGCAGACTATTATTTTCCCTACTATCCCTTATCACAAAATATATTTATTTATTTATTTGCTTGCTTGTGTTTCCTTCTAGATCAAGTGCTCTGTGAGAACAGGAACTGTGTCTTGCGTGTTACTATTGCTGACTCAGCTAGTCTATTGTGAGCTTTCAACAAATAGTTGAGGGAATATATCTTAGTATGTTTTATGTTCCTATAACAAAAGTTTGAGACTGGGTTCTTTATGAAGCAAAGAGGCTTATTTGGTTCATGATTCTGGGGAGCTAAAAGGCCTGAACAGTGTGGTGCTGGTGTTCTGAAGGTTGCCCCACATGACAGGGAAGTGTATATGGAAATGGCTGCATGCAGAAGAGGCTAAGTGTATGGAATGGCCTCACTTTATAACTGTGTTCCATGAGAGTAGTACCCCTGTGGCCTAATTATCCTCCTACTTGGTTCCACCTCCCAACACTGACACATTGGGGACCAAGCTTCCAGCACTCCAGCCTTTGGGGAACACACTCAAACCACATCTAAACCGTAACAGAAAGGATTGCTGTTAACAGAATGAATTGAGTGATGTGAAAGGGCATTCTCAGTCAGCAAGGCAGTAGATCTCAGAGGCCAGAGAAAGAAGTGGGCACATTTGAGAGGTAAATCAGATGATAGTTGGATGAATATTGTATTGCAGGCAAGGTTATAAACCTGAACTAGGGCAGAGGCAGTGGAAATAAGAAGCAGAGAGATTTCATTGATTTTTTTTTTTTTTTTTTTTTTTAAATTTACCCTACTGCAGTGCAGAACTTGGCTGCTAAGTCTATAAAATAGGAAAAATCATAGATGACTGCTCCATCCCTGGCTTGGTCAACCATGTGAATGGCAGTGGTTTTTCATATACAAGTTATGAAAAAGGAAAGATGGAAGAGGAAAGAGAAATTCAATTTTGGACATGTGTGAGATACCAGTGGGACAGCCTAGAAATGTCTGGCATCTTGTAGGAATTATGGACTTAAAATTCATGATGAAGATGAGGGCCACCTACTTGATTTGGATATGGTTGTTTATGAGGTTTATTGTGAAGCAGATAACTTCTAGTGTAAAGAAGAAGAGAACTCTGGGAAACAGGAGCTGAGAGCAGAGGAAAGGAGAATAAAACAGAAGAGAAAAAACCCCAAGGGTCACAGTGACACCAAGACCAGGAAACCGTGCATTTTAGGAAGGAGGGAATATTTAAGCAGTCAAGTGCTGCAGGGGATACAGCAGAACTTTGTAGTGTGTTGACTTTAAAGTAATATTCCGTAAAACATTTTTTGTAAACATTTGAGATTATTTCACTTCTGATAATCTGTACTAAAGAATTACTGGATCTGAGGCTAATAAATATTTTAAGACCGTTGATGTTCATTGTTGTATAACAAAAATATTTATTAGTTGATACTCCAGGCTCAGCATATGATCATGTGCAGCCATCTCAGCCAATAAGTATCATGGCATGGGAATTAAGAGCATGTACTCTGACTTCATGTCCTGACCTTTCCATGGTCGGTGCCCTTGCGCACTGGTTTCTCATTTGCAAAAATGGGGGCAATATTAATAGCTACCTCATAGTTATTATTGTAGAAGTTGCTAAAATGCATTTTTACTCTAAGACACTTAAGTAGTGCCTGGCACCTGGTAAATACTATATTAAAGTGTTTGTTAAGATTAATGGTACATAGATCAAATCAATATTGGGTTTCCTGATTTTTCATATTTTCAGATTTTAAGTGTGATATATAATACCAAGTTTTTTTAGTCAACTTTATAGAGGTATGCTGCCATGTAGGGTTCATTGAGTTTGGACAAATGTTTACCTTGATAAGCCCTACCACAGACAGGTGTGGCACATGTCCATCTGTTGCCTCTCCCTAGTCAATCTCCACCCTCATTCTTAGCCCCAGGCAATCATGCTTTCTTTCTCATGAAATGGATTGCTCTTTTTCTAGAGTGTTGTGTCAGTGGAGTCATGCTTAGCATCTTTTGAATTTCATCTGTGTTAACTGTGTCTGCCAGCAGTTCCTTTCTACCCCCAAATGGCATTTTGTTTTATGAAAGTACTGCACTTTTCCTGTGCAGTGGTTATGTACCTGCTACCTCTGATTCTTGGTTGTTGTGAATACTGCTCTGAATATTCATGTAAAAGTCTGTGTAGACTTATTGTCACTGTTTTAATTTGCATTCCCTTGATTACTATTCTTTTATTAACTCATTAAAAGTTTGAAAACCTTTTGAAGAATACTAATAATTTCTTTTTTCATGAATTCTATCTTGTCCATATTTTAATTAATGGTCTTTACATTTTCTTCTGTAATATATTTAAATTGTTGAAGCAGCCAAATCTCTTTCTTTTCCCTTTTATTTCTTCTATGCATTTGATATACACTTCCCAAGGAAGGATATTTAAAAAAATTTTTTTTTTTTTTTTGTAGCTGTAGATGGACAGAATCCCTTTATTTTATTTGTTTATTTTTATGTGGTGCTGAGGATCGAACCCAGTGCCTCATCGCATGCTAGGGAAGCACTCTACCACTGAGCTACAGCCCCAGCCTAGGAAGGAGATTTTTGACAGTGCATTTGCTTGACAGTGAGTGAGTGTGTGTGTTTGTGTGTCCTGGGGGCTGTATTCAAAATAGGCTGTTGTTGCCTATGCAGGAAACTACAATGAAAGTTGGGTTTAATTTGGGTCAGTTCACATTCACTGTGATTCCTTTGATATTTTTAGATTATTTAAATGCCATATCTAACTCGTATATTCTTGAATTTGACACATCCTAAAACCATGTTTACTCTTTAGATAATAAGATTTTGTCAATAGCTGAGTTGTCTGATTAGCTGAAGTTTTATCTCTGTTAACATTTCTCATTAAAAAGCATTCAGTTGTTCCTATTTGAAAATTTCCCAACATGAATTACATACATGTCTTTGTATTCATAAACTAAGAATACTGTACACAATTTTTGATAGATTTTCATGATGAATATTGTTTTTTGAATTCTTTGTGAACGTTAACCTGAACATTTTTTAAAATATGTTAGGCCACTGCTATGTCCAGTAGCCTCAACTTTGTATGCTTTTTGAGTTATTTTGTCCCTTTTATGGTTTTTCTCTTGAACCTTGATTGCTGCCCAGGTGCCTCCTTAGTTTCATGGTGGTACTTCCTCCTGTGAATGTTGCCACAATGGTTAAGAATGATATAAAAGTTATAAATAGGTTCCAAATGGGTGAACTCTGAGTAGAAAATTACACCATTTTTATCTATTTTTGCTTTTCAGAAGTTTTTTTTTTCCATGTCTTTGTGCTTGATTGCGATCTGAATTTGTTAAAGTTAGTGGGATAGATTTACCCAGGTAGATTTATCTTTCACACAACAGTATTTTCTCATTCTTTACTTGAGAAATTGGATGAAAATAGTGATGATAACATAAATGTAAGGCTTACTCTGTGCCTAGCATTTTTTCTAAGTATTTCAAATATTATACTCATTTAATCCTCACAGCAACAACAGTATCTTAACAGTACTCTTAGAGATGAAGAAATTGAGGCACTGAGAGGCATGCCCAAGGCCATGCAGGCTTGACGCAGAGCCTCTGTACATGACCCTTTATGCTATACTGCTGACCAGTGGGAGGATAGCAGATGCACATGTAATCTTGTCTGTTTTTTAGAAAGTTAACACTTATGGGAAGAGAATTTTCAAAGTATGCAATGGAGGATGTAGATAGTCTCTAGACTTTGTGAATTATAGATTTCAAGGTTCAGCATCATTTTCCTAGTTAAACAAACACTTTACCAAGATTTTTTTTTTTCTTTTAGCACTCTTTGGTGACTTGAGTAAGACAGTAAAAATAAAGATAAACTTTTAAAAGTTTGTGCAATGTTTATTAGAAATGAAAATTAGAAAAAAATTTAAAGCTATGTGTTTCAAAAATAGTACAGTAGCAATTTGTGGTAGCAAAACCACTGAAAGGTGTTCTTTAGAAGAGATTCCTTTGGGGTGGGGCATTGATAAGGAATTGAAACACTTATTATGTACTTAGTGCGGCTTCTGGAGGGAGCCTTTGTGTCCTTACAGTTATTCATTCTTTGGTATTTAATTTCCTTGTTGATTTAATGGCCCTACAGACCCATTGCAAATACAGTGGCCTCCTCCAGGAACTCTTTCCTTTTTGTCCTCGCCCTAAGAATTTACTTTTTAATCCACTTTTTAAAATACTTTACATTTCTACTTTATACAACTTTTTCACTGTCCTAATCTTATTCTGTAAGATTAGGCTACAGTCTCAAAGCCTTATGTATGCACTTTTTTTCTTACTATTGTTTATTTTTGAATAAATAAGTGGCAATTAAGATCTTTTTGCTTTTTCAGACCATTTTACACACTCTGTGTATGAAACCTCCTGTAGACCAGACCTGCTTAACTTGTATATTCAGTGCCACAAATTTGTTTTGTGAATATATGATTACTAATAAACTCTACTCTAATTATTCAAAGCCTACTGATTTTCCTATTGAATGAGTAAAACACCTACTTGATAAAGCTGTTGTAAGGATTAAGTTAGATAAAATCTGTGTAAAATCCTGTTACACAGTTATCCTGTTACTGGATTAAAAATGGTTCTTGTGGCTCAGTGGCAGAGTGCTTGCCTTGCACATGTTCTTCCTGGTGGATTGAAATTAGATGTTCTACACAGTATCTTTAATAGCATTTAAAATTAGGTGATAATTAGTTCAAATCTTACCTTGGACTAGACCAACCTAAGATACCTTATGGCACAATTGAAAGGAAGTCTGCTCGGTGCATTCTGTGCCTCACTTAGGGTCCTTCTGCCTTATTTTTAGGTAGAATAGATTGATTTTATACACTATTGCTCTTATACATTTTTGATTATTCATTCTTTTCCTTCTCATTATAATATTAATTTCTGAAGCACAGTAGCTAAAATATCAAGTGTGCATATATTGACTGTAGTATGCCCTGGAAGGGAAACTACCTGCTTTGCAGATGGAGGACCTGAAGGATGGTGTGTTTTCTACAGTTATTATTCTCATGTTAGCTTTTTTTTTTTTTAATATTTATTTTTTAGGTGTAGTTGGACACAATACCTTTATTTATTTTTATGTAGTGCTGAGGATTGAACCCAAAGCCTCGCATGTGCTAGGCGAGAACTCTACTGAGCTACAACCCTAGCCCCTCATGTTAGCTTTTTTAAAGGCAACTTTATGCTCCATGAGAAGAACATTCCTGAGCAAGTGAGTTGCAACTGATCCTAACTACCAGATAGTCTCACTCCTTGTCCACTTTGCACTGGGCCTTGTTGGACCCATTTTTTCAAGCAGCAGGTTGTATCATGATTCTCCAAGCTGGTTTTAGCACTTCTCTACAGTTGCAGCTGTCCTGGTTTATTTGGTTTGCCCACCTCTTAACAGCATCACAGGCTTCAATTTTGTTTTGCCTTTGGATATTGCTTTGTTAACCATTGGTGAGACATCATATTTTTAGGATAGGATTTCATTTTTGGAGGAGTGATCTATTTCTTTAGAGGATTATTTTGTTTACTTTTCCTGAAAACTGAGTTGGTATGATATAATCAGATGCGTCCTTTATGACTGTATCAGTCAAATCTTATTGCAGTAAATGTAACCTTTTGAAATGGAGTTTTCCACCGTGCTGCCAGCGCATTGGTTTCATTAATGAGTGCTGGGAGCCATTAGCCAAGTAGGTATGACAATTTCCTTGCCAGCGTACCCCATGTTGCTTAGTGGAAGGACTCGTGGAAATAGGACATTTTGCAGTGACATTGCATGTAGGTGACCTTGCTCAAGGACCAGGGCGGATTAGGGTGTTCCTGGTTTAGGATAATCGGGCTTAGGGAGTTCCAGGTTTAAGATTATTCCTGCTGGGAATAGAGCCTATCCTGCTGCCTGAGTTCCCCTTGAGTGCTCACGGGATTCAGACAGTATTTTTGGGGAGACAGAAGCCCAGTGGAGGTGGATTTGGGCAGAGAACGTGGATTTCCCCAGAACGTGATTGTAGACGGCTGGTGTGAGTTCGGGAATAAAGAGTTGCTGTTTGAATCTACAAGCTGTGTGGTGGCTCGTGATTTTTGTGCCCAGCCAGACTGCGGCAAATGAGGTTCTTGGCATAAAAGTTAACTAGCGAGATGGAAATAAAACACACAGACTCAGTTACCTTTTTCTATGACCAGGTCCGAGACGGCTCCCCTCTCTGGCTCCAACCTCGAACCACCCGTAGGGCAGCAAGGATTACTCAGGGCTAGCAGGAGAGAGAGAGAGCAAGCACGCCAGGGAGTAGCCTTTTATTGGGGAACAAGAAATTCAGGGGAGAATTCCATCCAATGAAGGTTGAGGGGGGCCGCACTCCAAGCTCAGGGTCAGTGATTGGCCCCCGGGGTCAGTGGTCAGTCACACCCCCGAACAGACGGGTTCTCTCATCAGGAGAGGGCCAGGAAACCTCCGACACAGATTAGTCAGAGCGCCTCAGACCCAAACCGGGAGTTGCCCAGTCACGTGTGAGAATGGCTCTCCACAGAGTTTAATGAGTTTAAGAACATGCGCACATGTTCTCCAGTTCAGTAGCAGGCATAGGATAAGGATAGTGACTCACTTTGGTCTCTGCCCACCCCTTGTCTATGCTCAGGCAGTTCTCTTGGGCCAGAGAGAAATGCATAGTAATGTCGTTGAGTCTCACTGCTAAATCATGAGCACCAATTTCCCAAGAGCCAGTAGTGCTGTGCCATATTCCTTCTATTCTGTCTGCTGTCCTGCTTTATATTATTGTCCTATTTTCCAAATAAAGAGATAAGGCTCAGTGAGCTAAGGAGATCAGCTGATGATTAGAAGTAGCAGTGCTGAAACTGGATCTTGGTGGGTTCAACTCCAGAACATAATTTTTTTTTTTTTTTTTGGTACTGGGGATTGACTCCAGGGGTGCTTAGTCACTGAGCCCATATCCCCAGCCCTGTATTTATTTTTTATTTTGTGACAAGCTCTTGCTAAGTTGCTTAGGGCCTCACTAATTGCTGAAGCAGGCTTTGAACTTGTGATTCCTCCTGCCTCAGTCTCCTGAGTCCCTGGAATTACAGGAGTGCATCACTATGAATAAAATGACTGCTGAAAGAAAAACTTCCTGGAGGTCCTCTTGAGAGGTGTGGTTATATGTGTCAGACATCCAGATATTTAAATAGAAAAGTATTTAAGAAATACTGGTTAGTTTAGAAAGCAAGGGTTAAATATTGTGACTATTAAGAAGTAATAAACATAAATATACTTTTTAACAATTTTGAGCTGTAAGTTCATTCTGATGGCACCCTGCCTGATGACTTGGGGTCTGATTCAAACTTGCTCTAACAGCACACCAGGTGAGCTTTTGCCATGGTAGTGAACACTTTGGTGTGTGAATGAGTACACAGACACCCAGAACACAGCCCTGGCTAGGAGTGTTCTGGGTCACTTCTCAAGTGTGCCTTCTCAGAGGAGAGAGAGAGGTGAATTCTCAGCTTTAGCTTGTTTTGAGGGGGTTCCCTGCAATTGAACCCAGGAGTGCTTAGCCAACTGAGCCACATCCTCAGCCTGTTTTATTTTTTGAGAGAGGGTCTTGCTAAGTTGCTCAGGACATCACTGAGTTGCTGAGGCTGGCTTTGAAAATGGGACCCTCCTGCCTCAGCCTTCTGAGTTGCTGTAATACAGGTGTGTGCCATTGCACACAGCCCGACTTCAGATTTTATGGTTAACTTTGCGGTAGACCGCTGCTCTTCAGGAAAACAGTCTGAAACTCAAAAAACAGAACATATATTCTTTGAAGGTAAATAAATCAGGAAGGGAATTGCTATTGCTAAGTACAGCAAAGAAGATACCAATGAGACTATGCCTAGTTCTAGTCCTGCTCTTAGTTCTCTGGTTCTTAAGAAGAGACAGTGCCAAGTCAAGAGTTGTGGATTCCAAAGAGCCTCAGTTCCTAGTTCTTCCTTCTCTCCCATATCCTACCTACTCTCCTGGTCCACCAATAGAGGCTCTGATCCCTTTCTTGAAGGACTGAATGGGTGGGTGGTAGGTAAGTGGATTTAGAGTGCCTCCACTTTACTAAAGACTCTAAATGCCTGTGAGGAGAGGAGTAGCCATCAGTGGCACTGTCCTTGCAAGGCAGGTCTGGATTCACACTGTGCTCTGCTGGGTTTTTGTAGGAGCTACAGAACCAAGAAAGTAATAATGCCCTGGGAGAGCTGGTAACCAATTATGTGCAGTTAAATCCTGTCCATTAATTTAGATACCGTTCTGGAAATTGTCAGTAGGGACATAAATAAACCTTTACATTATTGTCTTGAATCTTTTAAAAATATTTATTTTTTAGTTGTAGGTGGACACAATACTTTTATTTTATTTTTATTAGGTGCTGAGGATCAAACCAAGTGCCTCATGTGCTGTAGGCGAGCACTCTACTGCTGAGCCACAACCCCAGCCCCTATTGCCATGAATCTTATTATGTGGCTGTACTTTCAAAATAGGCTGTTTTCTAACAAACTTTGAAAACGAGATGTAGGGAAACTTTTTTGGGGATTGGGGGGATTGAACCCAGGGCCTTGTGCATGCAGAGGCAAGCACTCTACCAACTGAGCTGTATCCCCAGCCCCTAACCTCCTCTTTGAAGTTCTCTTTGTTCTACTGGGAAATAAATGTCAGAAATGTGAGTGGGAAACTAATTAGAAGAACTATACATTATTCTTGAATTCATTCATAATATGGTAGCATGTAATATTTTTGTTGATCTCATGTAATGTGAATAAAACCACCAAGCTTTTGTGCAATAGTTGTTAGTGCCACAACTGTACAATAATTTTTGATTTCTTATAGATTTTATGCTTTCTGTTGATGGCATGATTCATTTCTGTGTTTTCATTCTGAGTTTTAAAAATGCAGACAGTTATCAAAAAATTCTGTGTCTTAATTAAGAATTTTCCCTCAAGTGACTTAATTACCAAAAAAGATATTGTAGAGATTCAATTTTTCGAGTAAAACTTGTTTTTATATGAGAAGAAGTAGAACAGGAACAGAGAAGTAGAATAGGAAGTGACAGTATAGACAGTTAGCTCTTGCTCAGATTAGTCCATAAGGAGACATGAAAGTATTCTCATTGTGCTTTTTTATTTTTATGGGCTTTATGGCATGACCTTATCATTACCTTTTTCCCCCCCATCCAATGTCTTCTAGCTCTTAAGTAGAAAAAGTTTTTGTGGTATTGTTAATGTTCAGGAGATGCTTTGAACATATCCAGCTATTGTACCCAAGCACCTGACTGGGTCATATTTGGGATTGTACTCTCATGCTGTAAACCTAATAATCAACCTATTTTGGCTTTAAAATATGATGTCCTTTATTTCATTGTTCTATTTGTTTGCTTGTTTTTTCCAAACAGGCTGCAGATACTTTAGCTGTGAGGCAAAAAAGAAGAATTTATGATATCACCAATGTCTTAGAAGGAATTGATCTGATTGAAAAAAAGTCAAAAAATAGTATCCAATGGAAGTAAGTAACAAACCAGCACCCTATTCTAAAAACCTTTATTTTGCTCTGTAAAATTTGATCTTTCTGACATTTCTTCCTCCAAATACTCTTTATTTCAGCTTTCTGGTCACACCAGGCCTCTCATCTTTTCTCCTGGACACTCCTCTGGCCTCTATGTATGTCTCTACTGTTAGAATGTTCCTTTCCTCTCTTTGTTACTTAATTTATACCCAAAGGTCAAATCTTATCATCTCCCTCAAGCTGCTTATTCATTTGGCACACATTGCATACTTCTTTGTATTCTTTTTTTTTTTTTTTTTTAAGAGAATTTTTTTTAATATTTATTTTTTAGTTTTTGGCAGACACAAGATCTTTGTTTGTATGTGGTGCAGAGGATCGAACCCGGGCCGCACGCATGCCAGGCGAGCGCGCTACCGCTTGAGCCACATCCCCAGCCCCTACTTCTTTGTATTCTTAATCCCCCTGATTACAGCCCAGGTCTGTACCCAATGAAGAGAAACTCTTTGAAAACAGGAACTACATCTTACACATGAGAATATGTCTTCTAGATGTTGGGGTTCTGGCTCAGGGGTAGAGCGCTTGCCTAGCATGTGTAAGGCACTGGATTTGATTCTCAGCACCACATATAAATAAATAAAGGTCCCTCAACAATTGAAAAAAAATTTTTTAAAAAGAATGTCTTCTAAATAATAATTAAGATTCATGATGTTATTAACTGTTGCATGGTTGTAATTTATGACAAATACATTTTGTTCCTCAGAGTGCCCTCTTTGACCTTAGGGTTTTGTTTTATTAGCCAAAATTCCACCAAAATACCAAAAGGTTGTAATTTGTTTTACCAACATCATGAGACTGCTAGGTGTGACCATTTAGCTTTAACATCCATTTGGTACCTCAATCACCAGACTGATGTTCCAGAAGATGTCGAATATTCTACAGCATACTGAGAATTTTTGTAATTTGGTGATTCTTGTCAGTCAATTTTTCAAGAAAGTAGGTTCGGAGCTATTGTGTTGACGTTTTGTAAAGATTTTAATGCTTGATTTAATAAACTAGTTTTATTATTACAAAATTTAAGTATGTTAACCTAGGACTGACTTGGGAATATTAATTCTCTATGTTTTCAAGAGGTGTAGGTGCTGGCTGTAATACTAAAGAAGTTATAGACAGATTAAGATTTCTTAAAGCTGAGATTGAAGATTTAGAACTAAAGGAAAGAGAACTTGATCAGCAGAAGTTGTGGCTACAACAAAGCATCAAAAATGTGATGGACGACTCCATTAATAATAGATATCCTTTCAAATAAGTCATACATACAGCTGTAGAATATGTATGTATATAATACAGTGTTCTAGTCTAAAGGTCAGTTATTTTATTCTGGTGTTTTAGACTTTTGTAAATGAATACAACATTCTGTAATATCCTTCTAAAGATTTATAAATATTAGCTTTTTAATTTACATAGTATATTAACATTATTCCTGTGTTGCATTGAAGGGAGAAATTTAATCTATTTTCAATTCACCTATTGATAAGGATGCACTGTATTTGCCAGAGTGTGCTTAGGATGGGGGGGAAGTGTCTGTGAATAGTGCTAAGTGCATACATATTTTTAAATAATTATGTTCTAATATCCTGAAGTGGTCAAAATTCAGCAACTCTCAAAAGTTTTGAAAAATTAATTTTGAAGATGAGATATATGGGTCCACAGTTGATTCATGGTGCTTTCTGCCTGATATTTTATCAAAGATACTTTATACTGGAGGACAATATCTTTTTGTAACCATATTGTATTTGGAGAAAAATGCGATGTACTCCATGTATTTCTTACAAACCACTACCTACTCAGAGATACTTGTGATTCTGGTGGTTTGTGAATTTACTAGTACTTTCATGAAACTTTTTTTTTTTTTTTTTTTGGTGGGGGGTGGGTACAGGGACACTTAACCACTTAGCCACATTCCCAGCTCTTTTTGGTTTTTATTTCGAAACAGGGCCTTGCTAAGTTGCTGAGGTGGCTTTGAACTTTGTGATCCTCCTATCTCAGCCTCCCAAATCTTTGGGATCATAGGTGTGCACCACCACATCCACTTCTCATGAAATCTTTAACTACAGTTTATATGTACCACCTTGTGCAGTTTTTACTAATGTGTACAACATAATTTATTTTTCATGTTGTATTTGGTGGACAGGTCATGGTCTTATTTGTTATTTCCTTTCTATGGATCAGAACTCCTTAAGTGTGTGAGAACATTGGGGGTTTTAGCTATGTCCTGTAGAGCCCCCAGGATTCAAAAACCATTGAAGTAGGTGATCTTTGACTTTGGTTCCCTGTTTTACAATCTTATAGCTCTGTCCATCCATGATTTTCTAAACCATGACTGTGTCTTAAATGTATGTATGTATGATTTTTTTGTGTAGTATAATATTTGACATCTTTTTTTAAAAAAAATTTTTAATTTTTAAATTTTTATTAGTTCAAAACATTACATAGTTCTTGACATATCATATTTCATACATTTGATTCAAGTGGGTTATAAGATATTTGACATCTTATAAAAATCTTTCAGGCTGGGGAGAAGCTGCCTCTCTGGGGGCTCCAATTCTTAGAATGACTCAGTGAGGAGCAGGCATTTTGATACACAGACTAGCCAGTCCTGAGCTCTACTCCTCTGTCTGACCCATAGTCTCAAGGAGGCAATATTCTGCTTTCATTCTTCCAGGGCTGGAAAACAAGGGTAGCATAGAGCCTGCCAAAATTTTTCAAACTAGCCACTCCTGAAATTTTCATTCTTCTTGCCCTGCTGTCCTCGTGGAAACCCTAACAAAGGTTCTAACCTGATGCTTTCTCTTCTCCCCTATTCTCTGCCTCCTGACTACCTTAACATCTTCCCAACATGGCCTACATGCCTTCTGTCTCTTGGACCTGGGAGTATGATAAATTTGTTTTCTCAAGCTTCTCCCTGTCTATACCTGATTGGGAAAGGAGCATGAAACAAACAGTGGCCCAAGAAAAGTCTTGATGTGGAAGCTTGTATGGTTGCTCTCCACTCCTGTCCTTTTCCCATCCATTGCTTTCTTGCCTCCTGCCCCAGGCCCCTGGTGTGGACACTGTTTTTCCATCTCTATCCCAAGAACCCTCAGATGTCCCGGAAATCATAATGGAGGCTTCTCAAAGCAAAGGAAAAGAACTCCTCTTGTGGACCATCTGCTTTTCCAGACTCCCATTCCTTATTATCTGACCATGTATGGCAGCCCCTTTATACATTTGGTGATTGAATTCTTTTGATCTTCAGATTTATTACTTTAATTTATTGTGTGGACCTTGATATAAATTGCTGTTCCTTAACTCTTACGACAGTACATTTTCCTATGTGACTCATGAAGACATCTGTAATTGCTTTAATGGTAAGTAATTACTTTTCCCTATGTTCTTCTCCTGTTGATTGTAGAACAATTCAGAGTTTCTCATGCACTCAGCCTTAGTCGTCAGTTTCAGGAGGAATTTGTAGATATTTTTTCTTATTCTATAGTGTTGTGTGTTGATAGGCTGCTTTTGTTTCCGTTTTCATGGAAATAACTGCTTTTCACAGCTTTCAATTCATTGGCTCCATTGTTAGGCATAAACCCAAGTGCAGGAGGGGAAGAGGGCCAGGGGGTGGAGAGGAATCTAAATCAAAGCAGGATTGAACAGTAATTCCAAAGTCAGTGACCAAGTAATTTCAAAGTCAATGACCAAAACTTGAACAAGAACACAGTTCTTTTCAGCACTGTATGAAACTGTACATAGCAGATGAGCTGGTCACAAATGGAACCCAAAGAAAGCATGTGGAAAGAATTAGATGAATCTTTTTTATAACCTGGAAAATTCTTCCTATTCCCATTCCACCCTCTGCCCCCATGTTTACCCCTTGAAATGATAATATCATGTTTTAATAACTAAAATGAGGTAGGGACTTGTATTCCCAAAACATAAGTAAAATGAAATCTGCATACATATTGATATTTAATTCTGTATCCATGTTTATTAAAAGTATAGCCATATGTATTATATACACTTACATACAAACACAAATGGCAAGTTTCCTTATCAAGCAGAATCTGACCCTCCATAAAGACTCTGTTGGAAATGTGTGTGGGTTTATTGTTCTGTTTTGTCAGGATAGTTCTTACACATTCTCCAAGAAAGTTTGGAGAATTTTTTGTTAATCTTCAGTTCCACAGAAATCAGTCTGTAAAATTTGGCTTCAAAAATAAATTAATTTAAGGCCAACATTTTACTGTCTTACCTAATCTCTAATTTTTCAGCTATTTAAATAGTTTAAATATTTCAAGTAAACAGTATTACTTATTTGAGGCCAAAAGATTTGAAGAATCAGACTTTATATTGAGTTGAGTTGAATTTGTTGAAAGTAATAGAGCTAACACAATTTACTCTCCTATGACCCATGAATACATGTATTACCTCATTTAATACTCAAAATAAACCTATGCAATAAGTTATATGTCCCCTATTTTATAAGATCCAAGGTTATCTAGCCTGAGATTTAAACCCAAACTTCTTAATCCTGAGCCTCCGTTCTGGCCTATATAGTCTTTTTCTTTCTTTCTTTGTTTTCTCCCAGTCCAAATATCTATAGTGGTTTTTCTCTTTCTCCTTCTTCTTTATTTTCTTTCTTTCTTTCCTTCTTTCTTTCAGAAATTTGCTAGCAAATTACGACATTTATATGGAAATACAAAGCACTTAGAATAACCAACATGAGTGAAAAAGAATAGAACTGAAGGACTCATTACCTGATTTAAAAATTGAAGACAGTATGTTTTTGGCATAAAAATGGACATGTAGGAAAAAATGGCACAGAATTCAGAATTTCAAAAACAACCCACACATACATGAATTGATTTTGAGCAAAGTAATCCAATGAGTAAAGGTCAGTCTTTCCAACAAATAGTGCTGAAATAATTGGACTTCATATTAAACAACAACAAAACCAGAATTCCTTGACACTTGTCCTTCACCAAATAGAAAAATGAATTAAAGTGATCAAATAAATAATACAGATAAAATATATGGATTTATGAATAGTAAAATACAGCATCCAGAAGATAAAAATCTTAACAGCTCAAAGTCTGGCCCTTATATCCTGATCAACATTAATTCTAATATTTTTCCTTTTTGACCAGGTAATACACTTTTGGCCATTCAAGCACCTTCTGGTACACAGCTGGAGGTACCTATTCCAGAAATGGTAAGTAGTATAGCTTTTAAGTAAATGGGAAAAATGGATTTCTTATCTCAAGAGAAATACATTCTCTTGAGCTGAACACGAGCTAATAGTTAACGTTTGAGTTACTGTTTTCAAGTTTTATATTTGAAAATATTGATATCTGAATTTGGATGTTGTCAGTGGTAGAATTATAGAAGTAACTGAATAAACTATTCAATGTTGATTACAAATTTAAAAAAATGTTTGACTTTATTTGATTTAGAGTTCATCAAGGAATGAGTAATGATTGTATTTAGGCATTTATGTTACAACATTTTATAGTTTCAGGATATAAATTACTTTTGAAATGGAGGGATTTTATATCTCTATAAAAAAAGTCATTGACTTTGTTCATGGTGGGTAACTCCAGGGGATAGAACTCGTGCTTGTAGAGAATGCTTGAGGGACTGCTAAGCATGGACAGATAGGATTACACACAGTGAAAAGTGTATGGCTGTCAGAATTCTATAGCTGAGAGTTTCTGATGATCAGTACTAGAGAAAAGCTTACTTTTTAGTGGCCAGTTGTTTAGAGCCATCAATATCCTGTTCTACTCATCTTTACATTTCAGCTTTATGAGTTTATGTTGTTGTATGATTTCAATTAGTACTTAATGCCTTTGCTTAATTTTTAATGTTTCAGGATAGCTTAAATATTAATATTTATTACTTTGTTTATACCCAATAATTTCAAAGGGTCAGAATGGACAAAAGAAATACCAGATCAATTTAAAGAGTCATTCAGGACCTATCCACGTGCTGCTTATAAATAAAGAGTCCAGTTCATCTAAGCCGGTGGTTTTTCCTGTTCCCCCACCTGATGACCTCACACAGCCTTCCTCTCAGTCCTCAACTCCAGTGACTCCACAAAAACCGAACATAGTAGCTCAGAACCTGCCTGAGCAACTTGTCTCTGAAAGAAGCCAGAATCTTCAGCAGATACCAGCTACAGAAATATCTTCAGGTGGGTTCAGGGGAAAGTAGAAGGG
Organism: Marmota flaviventris; assembly: GCF_047511675.1. Taxonomy (NCBI): domain Eukaryota; kingdom Metazoa; phylum Chordata; class Mammalia; order Rodentia; family Sciuridae; genus Marmota; species Marmota flaviventris. Next base: position 49,266,242 of record NC_092512.1, on the reverse strand, counting down.
AAAATTTTTTAAAAGTAGAGGGGAAAATATGATTATTATGTAAGTTGGAGATTTATTATTTGTGATATTATTCTTGTCATCTAATATGGGAGGCAAAAGCATGAGTTTAATTTAATCAACATGTATTAATTTAGTATCTCTTATGTGCTTATGAGAAAAAGTTTAAAACACTCTTTAATTATATTGCCAAAGATTTGTTTTATATATGCGTGTACATATATATCAATATATACACAATTCAGAAATATCTAATAAGATATAATGTGTTTATGATTGTGTAAAGAACTGTTGATACTTAGCATGATATTTATGGGCATCAGGGTTTGCTGTTTCCCTTAGAATTCCATTTTTAGGATTAATTAAGTTAAATTTGTTCCTTTTAAGTTTACTTGGTAAGGTCATTATCTCAGTAAGTCTAGTATAAATTATTAAAAATGTGCTTTAACTACTTAAGAAAAATTGAGAACATAGTGACCTCCCATTTCTCCATGTTCTTTGTTGTACTTTTTTTTTTTAGGGAAGCTTAGTTTTAGAGTTGATAAATGGTGTCAACACCAATTACATAGGAACTCTTCTTTCCTATGTAATGCCTTTCTAAATTGTTTCAACTATGAGATGATATGTAACTAAAACACTAAACATTGGGTATCAGGAGGTAGGAGTGACAATTCTTAAATTTATTAAAAAAAAAAAAAAAAATGCCTTGGAACCCAGTGTTTTCCCTTGGTTCCAGGGCTGGGTCTATAACAACTTCTTACTGATTCCAAATAAAGGGAGTGTGATATGGAGTAGCAATGATTTTTTTTAATGAATGAATTAGTTGTGCTACTATAGCTGTCATGTTAGAAACTATTATACATAATGCAAATTGTTGTTTACCTATGGGATGCCTTGTTGCTGCTACTATGGGAGTTCAGAATAGTTAAAAAAGTGAAGTTGAGAAGACGTAACTAGACGTGGGATTACTTTTTTGTTCTTGTTGCCCATATTCTCTCCTTCCTTCCTCTGTATTTCTGAACCAGAAATAATAGAAATGCACAATTGAAGGTGTAGTCCTTAGAAGTTTTTAGTCTAATTAGCATGAAGTAAGCAGGCAATCTTTATATGCCTTAGGCATAATTATATGCACCAAATTGTATGTACCAATTTAACATTTCCAGAGTATTAAATTTTTTTTTTTAGTATTTGGTTCCTATATATGCACTTACATTTGGAAATAGTGAGGAAAATAATTTTGGGACAGATTAAAGAAAGCCTTGAACATCAGAGTAATGAGTTAAGACTTTAGCCAATGAACTAGTTAAGATCTGTAACAAAGGAAAATGGTACAATTAGAGCTACACAGTGGTGAGCACAGGAATAATGAACTAAGAAGATGCTTTGAGGAAGCAGAAGAGACAAGAGGCTATGGAGATTGAAAATTATTTGTGATTATGCAACTGTGCTGGAACAGTAAGGTCAAAATAATGTGATGCTACTGGGATTGGAGAGAGAAATCATGAACAGATTTTGAGAAATACAATTTAGGCAAAATACTTAACATTTCATGTGCGAGATAGATAAAGTGAATAGGAATAATGGAAAGTGATGTTGAAGTTTTAAGGTTGTGTGTCTCGGAGAATTATAACACCAGACTTTATAAAACTGAGTTTATTTTGGAAGACTAATTAGTCTTTTGGTCTGCATCTTGAGTTTGTAAGTTTAAAAGTAATGCCAGGCACAAAGTAGGTACTCATGAAAATGATCTTTTCACAAAATTCTAGTGAATTTTCTTTGTCAGTGAACCTGGTATTGTGACTGTGTGTTTAAATATAATAGCCTTTTTCTAAAGTTCATAAACAGACATAATAAAATTTGTCACATTTCTTTTTCCAGCAGGATCTCTCAGTGGAGATATCATTGATGAGTTAATGTCTTCTGATGGTAAGCAGTTTAAAATTATACTACTTTATTTAAATCAATAATACTTTCCTACTATTTTTAAGTGCCATGTGATTTAAGAGAAATGAAGAACCTTTATTTTCTAATTGCTTTCCTATGATACATGAAGATTCTCCCTTAATAAAGTACTTTATAGTAAATCAGAGCTATTATTCAGAATTTATTTCTCTTTGCTTGCATCTCAAGGGGAAGGAGTCCATAAAGGGAGATTTACTACTTTTACTAAATAAACTTCTAACTAGCACTTTGCATCCCTGAAGAATCTGGCCCAAGAAGAGTAAAATAGTATGTTGAAATCAATAAGTAAAACCCACACCATTATCAACCCACCAATGTGAATCACCAAACTATTACTAGTATTAGCCATCGCATTACCTAATATGAAATTAACTAAAATATACTAATTAATAGTTTCTCTCTGGGCTTCCATTTTTCTATTTAGTTCTTAGATTCAGAGTCCTGGTTCCTAACAAAGTTAGCAGAGACCTAGGAAGTGGTTGCAGTTAAGTTAGCAAGTGGTATAGTAATGACTTAAGAGAACATCAGCAAATTTTAAATCTAGTGCATACATCAGCAATATACTTCACAGAATTTTTAGATTATGTGTTTAAGTGATAAGTTCAACCAATAAAAATTTTAACCTTATTTAACCAATGTATAAATTGCCTTTATGTGAGAATCTTTCAAAGTTTATGTTAAAATTGGTCATTAATGATCATTATTTTATACGTAATTTTTAAAAAATCATGTGTAACCTAGGAGATCATTTGAATTGATATATTTGATACTGTTTTACGTTAAACATCATTATGCATCCTTAACATTGAGTTCATTCTTGTTTGCAGTGTTTCCTCTCTTACGGCTTTCTCCTACACCGGCAGATGACTACAACTTTAATTTAGATGATAATGAAGGAGTTTGCGATCTGTTTGATGTCCAGATACTAAATTATTAGATTCTATGGAAACTTGGGACTGTTATCTACCTCTAACTGTGTAACATTTTAGATTTCTTAATAACCTAAGTATTTAAAATAATGAATGTAACACCTTTTAGTTCACTGATTCTGAAGTGTTCTTCTCTAATATTTTCTTTTTTACTTCACAAAACTTCAACCATAAAAACAAAGGGCTCTGATGCGATAGGGGAAAAATGATTTAATATCTACCAGCCTCCCCTACAAACAATTAGTTACATTTTTGGATTTTAGTTTTCCTTCAATTCTGAATCCTTCTGTTTTCTCCTCTTATGAGAGGAAGATAAAAGTAGACTTCAAGACATCAAAACAAAAAATGTTGGCCAAGGGCTAATCACTGTTTGTCTAGTATTTTTACTGCCATGAAACGATTTCTGAATATCCTTCAATCCAAACAGACATTCACTGCCACTTATAAAATGAAGGATGTAAATGAGGATATGTAACTGTTTCAGTGAACAGATTTTGTGAAGTGCCTTCTGTTTTAGCACTTTAAGTTTATCACATTTTGTTGACTTCTGACATTCCACTTTCCTAGAGTATAGGAAAGATCTGTTTATGTAGTTTGTTTTTAAAATGTGCCAATGCTTGTACATTAACAAGATTTTTAAAAATAAAGTTGTATAAAACATTTAATTTATTGGTCTTTTGAAGGGGAATTTGATACATCAGCATTACATTACAACTGAGCCATTAATCTTGTAGCTTCATCAACATTAACTGGTTCATTTTCATGATGCTGAAGACTCTGAAGGGAGAAAAGTATTAGTTAAAAATTTAGATAACAACAAAAATAATTTGTGTATAATCTATTATCCAGTTTAATTTTCTCTTTCTCTCTCTTTTTTTTTAAACTGAGGACCTAAACTACACTGTGCCACTAAATAAACTACATCCCCAATCACTTATTTTTTTGAAAAAGGATCTTGCTAAATTTCCAAGGCTGGCTTTGAACTTATGATCCTCATGCCTCAGCCTCCCAAGTAGCTGGGATTACAGGTGTGCACCACTATGCCTACCCATTTTAATTTCTTCTAGTCCACACCTTTTGGAAGTAGAACAATAAATTCATATATTCAGTCTAAATGTTTCAGAGTCTGAATATGAATGCATATGCCATACATACTACAAAGCCAAATATACTATAAAGCCAACTACTAAAAATTTCATTCAATTTATAGGCTTTGAAAATGGGAAGTTTTCATTTTTAATGATTTCTACTTGCCAGTTCTTTCTGGAGAGGTTCCAGAGAAAGGCCTCTTGAGAAGTGTGCAAGTTCCTTCTGTATGTTCACAAAAGCTTTATTCACTCGGTTAACTTTTTCATTATTCACAATGTTTATCTATTAAAAAAAGAAAAAAGGGAGTAATCCACAATCTCATAATAATTAGATAAAGTGTATTCATCTTTACTCTTGTTAAAAGTGTTACTGATGCTACCAAATTGTGGGACAAATTCACACTAAATCTGTTATAGTCTTACCTGGAAATTTTAGCTAAGAGGTTTTGGATTTTTAAAAATGATGGATATGTCTCATTATCTAGACTTCATTGGCATAAGCAAGCCACAATATGTGACCAGTCTTTCGAGGCTGACATTGCTATCATTCTTCATCTGTAAAACAAATCTGATTTAAATGCTTTTAGTCCCCTTTTTTCAGTAGACTCTGAATCCTTGACCACCTTATCTTAATGGAAGCCCCCAGAAGCCCTCTTCCAAAGAGGTGGGGGTAGTGTTCTGACATTCAGTGATACTATCAAAACAATTTCTTTCCTTAAAACCTTCAGCTCCTTTGCACCATAAGCATGAGAACATTCTGGTACCCAATACTCATTGCTGTCACCTACCAACACCACAATTATTAATCCTTCATGAAATATTTCAAACCTTGGCTCACTTACCCCTCTCATGCCTAGTGACATCAAAAATCTAATCATATGGCCTCTGAATTTCTCACCTCCTGGGATCTTTTCCACTATCTACCTCAGCTACTCTTATATATCTTCTGCAACTACTTCCCCTCCTTATAGCTCATTTAGTTTATTAACAATTCTTAAACCTCCCAACAATTTCATGATTTTTCATCTCTTCTATCCTAGTTTTCTCCTCAGCCAGCACAGATTTCATGACCATCATCTTATCACTTAACTTCTTTACACTCAACTTCCCCTCTCATCTTTCCCTTGATCAAACTTGCTTGGCAACCTGGTTAAGCCCAGAACAGAAGCTAGAAAAAAGTCACAACCAACTGACTGACTTTACTTTAAATTCATCACCACAAACTTCAGTTTACGACTCATATATAATGTTTGGCAATCTTACAACCTTACCTCGCAAAGCCTATTTGTCTTGGCTTCATTGTCAACTATGAAGATGATCTGATGTAAAACTCAACTTCAAACCCATGGTATCACTCAGATTTATTTCCTTTACAGAATTTACAAAGCCAAACTGCTGGATTAAAAGCTTAACTCGGCTTATGAGTTAAAAGAAAATATCTCTTTTCTATGACTACTGTGAGAGTCACTGACTCCTGGATAACTGGCTCTACCTACTATTTAATTTGAAAACATTTTCTTAAAAGAATGTTAAAGATATCTACTTGAAGAAATTACTCAAATATTTTAAAATATAAAGAAGGTAAAGAAACTCCTTTTCAAATTTTGCACTTCAAGAAACAAAATAATTTATCTTCATTTGAGTCCCAAGATAAAATTTCTGAGGAGAAAAATAAAGGGTACCGGCTGACATTCCATATGTGAGCTGTATTAGTAGGTTCTTGAATAGAGGGTTCAGAAATAAGAACTGTTTTCCATATAGTAGTTTTTATTTTAAAAAATGATTTTAAAGTTATCAAACTATTACATTATGCCTCACATTTAGACTTAAAATGCCTTTTTACATTTGAATTTGAGAAAGGAAAACATTTTTCTTCCATTTTTTGTTTTTTAAACAAAAGAACTTCTGATTTCAATAGAATTCAGCTGTTCGGGAGCTTTACCACTGTGGTTTCCTTGCAAACAATAACAAATACTCACCTTCTTAAGATTAGTAGTAACTGGTTTTGCTTTGTTTTTAGCCTTAAAGTTTTTTTGGCTGGCTATGTGAAATACATTCCGGGACTTCTGCCCTCTTGATTTGTTCTTGCCCATCTTCTAGGAAGAAAGAAAAGGAGTTCAATTAAACTGCCTACCGTTATGAACTAAGTTCATTTAAGTCTTAGAATTCTTACGATACCTTTATTTTAAAACTATCTTATTCCTGATTATTTAAAAAACTACTTATATATTAAACAATTTCAAGGTCTTTCCCTCTGACTAGATTTTTTTTGCTCTATTGAGTACAGCATATTTACCAATCCTTTAATATATCCCCAGTATCTGACCATAGGAGGTACTCAATTAATGTATGGTAGTTGAATTCATACTATCAACATGACTTTTTCTCTACAGCATCTGACAATGTTAACCATTATCAACTACCTCTCTGCTTGTGGACATACTAACAATACTATTTTGGTTCCTATCATACTGCTTTGTATCCTTGATTTCTTTCTCCTTTTTACTCTCATTTTCGCCTGATCATCCCATCAAAATTAGGTTCTTGCCCTAAAAACTTACTGTCTTTCCTCTGTAGCTAAACACATTTAGCCTTGAACTTTAGAAACAGCTCTCACATCTGATTTAATAAAGCTTGTGAGGAACATTTTTTAAAATAATAGTTAATACTGAGCTTTTGGTATATGTGCAAGCACTATGTTAACATTTTATGTGCTATAACTCATTGACTCCTCACAACAACTCTTTGTGAGAAGTACTGTTATCCCCATTTCACAGATAAAAAACTGATGGAAAGAGAAGTAGAAGTGCCCCAAAATTACACTGTTAGTGCCAGGGGATACCAGAATTTAAAGCCACGTAGACTAGATCAGTGCAAATGTTGGGTGATATTGCTTTTCAGATATAAATAAAAAATCAGTTCAAAAACATGGTGTAGTATTGTCTACAGCCGCAGTTGCTAGAATCATTTTTTTAGACCATAGATTGGCAAACTGTGCCTATGGACTAAATCAGACCAAGCACCTATCTTTGAAAGTATTTATTTAAACAAAACTTCATCCATTCATGGTGTGCTGTCTATAGTTGCTTTCCCATTACAACTATGGCCCACAAAGCCTAAAATAGCTAGTATCTGACTCCTTACCAAAAGTTTGCCAACCTCTTGCTTAAGCCAGTTCACAATAGTCTACCTTGTACATTGCCATGTGATGAACCTTCCCAATTTTAAAAACCTTCACTGTCTCTACTAATATAGAAAGAGAAATATGCCTTGGCCTGGCATCTAAATCTACCAAATATTAACTCCTATATCTACATACACTGCACTAACCATCCTGGCCTAATTTCGCTAAAGGCAACTTCCATATTTTTCCTGTCTCTTCTTTGCTCATATTTTATCTCTTGACTGAAATTCATATCCTCCATTAATGTAGCCTTAGAAAACTTCACAGAGACAGCACTGCTATTGTACTCCAATGGTACATGTTCTTTAAAGAAGTGAATACAGTAGAGAAGACATGATTACACAAGAAGCAGAAAATACACATTAAAACCATTCAAATACGGTAATTTAAAATTTACAATAGTGACTAAAACCCATCCATGCACCTAGTGTTCGTTTATTAATCAACTGCTATGTTGGGTACAGAACAGAACTGATATGTTTATGGAACACACACAGCCACATAATTATAGTATTATATATTACAAATAATATATATAGCTGGGCACGGTGGCGCAGAACTGCAATTCAGGGCCTTGCCTGTAATCCCAGCGACTCCAGAGGTTGAGGCAGATTTGCAAATTTAAGGCCCACGTTGGCAAGTTCAAGGCCAGCCTCAACCACTTAGTCTCAAATGACATGTGGATACACGTAAGTCAGTGGTAAAACCTCTTGAGTTCAAACCCCCATACCGTAAAACAAACCAACATAAAATTATATATCCTTGTCGGGGAACCCTCCTAATTTTAAGAAAAATTCTCTAGCCAGGCGTGGTGGCGCATATCTGTAATCCCAGCGACACCAGAGGCTGAGGCAAGAGGATCGCAGGTTCGAGATCGGCGTCAGCAATTTAGCGAGGCCCTGTCTCAAAATTTTTAAAAAAGGGTATGACTCAGTGGGGAAGCGTCCCTGGGTTCAATCCCCAGTATATAAAAAAAGAAAGAAAATTCTCTGATAACCACATGGAAATCGAGATCGTAACAGACAGTGCCACACTGGGAACTTGCTAAGGGGTGGCACCAGGATTTCCGGCCTGGGTCTGTAGGCCTGCTATCCACTAGGGCTGCCAGAGGGAGAGCATGATGAAACCGAGCCCTCCGGGCCACAGCGGCACGATGCCGGCTCAGGCCTCCCTTAAACCCAGCGAATTCAAAACTAGCCAGTCAAAAAAATTTCATTTACCTCTCACCAGATCTTCGATACCAACGTGCAGCGGCTCAAGCTCCAGGTGACGCCATCTGCAGGCACACTCTTCAGGAAGTTCCGGTGGGAGGATCCACGCAAGGTTCCTCTCCCAAGTCGTAGCTCCGCCCACCGGGCTAAGCCCCGCCCAGGAGACGGAGTCAACCACCCTGCGGGTTGGCACTCAGAGAAGTCCCGCCCACAGGGCGAGATCCCGTCCAACCTTAGCCTTCACACAAGAGGCCCCGCCCACTTAGCGTAGTTCCCGCCCACAGCCTTGCAGAGCGAATCCCCGCCCTTCGAACGCGTGCTCCACCCACAGGGTGGAGTCCTACCCTTCTCAGCAGGTCGGTATACAGAGCGATGCCCCGCCCACCGACAGGAGTCCCGCCCATGGAGCGGATGAAGCCCCGCCCGCCAAGCCATATTCTACATCTGCTAGCAGGTTCCCACCCACCTGGCGTAATCCCGCTCGCAGACTGTGTTCTACCGAGCCAGCTGTCGCTAGCCGCGTAAAGCCCCGCCCACAGAGCAAAGTTCCACCCACCGAAGGAAGTCCCGCTTCTATTGCGTCCCTTGCCTTTCTGGAAATGGGTCTCTGCGCAGTCTGAGGTTTGGGAGGTACGGCTAAGACTGGTGAACTTTCTGGGGTAGGTTCGTGCACGGAAACTGTCTGAGGTGTGTTTGAGTCATCTGAGCCGTGAAGACCTCCTACCAGTAATCTAGCCTCAGCCGCTGCTCCTGGTTAGCTCTGCCCGGAGCCCCAGGAGGTGGCGCTGCGGTCCTCCGGTGGCATCCCTGGCTTGGCTCATCCCTGGCTTGAGTCTGGGAAAGGTCTAAAGCTATCACTCTTAGGGGAACATTTGTAATGAGCAAAAGTTAAAATGCTTTTCTCATTGTAACTTCCTTCCTTCAAAAAGAAAATTTCTGACTGCCCATTAGAGATACAAGGAACCAGTCACACATAGAATATAAAAACAAGTACTAGGTAACAGAAAGATAGAAGAAACCATTTTGCCTGCGGATTGTGTGTGTCTGTGGTTACCATATATAAACGTTCTGGGTTGAAGTTTTTGGAAAATTGACTCAATTCTTACAAGAGGAAATCCCTATTAAAGCTAAAAGTTTTCACATGTTTCTATACTTTTTATGTCATAGGAAAAGCCAGATTTTGGAAAAATGTTGGCGTACTGACATATATATGTTGTTTTGTAACTTACAGCCTACACGCTGCTTTAAATAAGACTCCTTTTTTTTTTTTTTTTTTTTTGCAAGTGAGGGTACAACTAAGGTTAAGAGTTTAATCCTTTTGCTGGTAGTCTCACAACTTCTAATTGATAAAGCCAGACTAGAATCCACCTGAGAAGGCGGATTTTTTCTGCCCTATCAACTATTTACCTTAGAAAAGTCCTTTTTCTGCCCTATTAACTATTTACCTTAGAAAAATAAGTCACTTTTTAATAAAACCTTTTATTATGTTTATGCCTATCAAAAAAAAAAAATAAGGAATGTTAGGCCTAATTACCTATCAGTGTATGTTTATTCGTATTTTGTGTTCTTTCTAAAGATCACCTTCTAAAAATACCTTAAAGTGATGGTATCAAATGCCTAAAATGTGAGGGACCAAAACCAAAATAAAACCAAACCAAAGCTACAGAAAACCATTAGATTATTTTACAAGAGCAGTGGTATTGACACATACTGAAGGAAATAAGACAGGCATAACTATAGTTTCTTCAATGTGAAGTTATTGATATTCAGGCAGAAAACAAAAAGATTTAAAGGAATGACATTACAGTGTTTAAACCTGTAGGCTCTAGCTTTTTTTTTTTTAATTTAACCTTTGTCTTATTTCTTTATTTACTTACTTATGGTGCTGAGGTTTGAACCCAGGGCCTCATGCTTGCTATGCAAATGCTTTTACCACTGAGCCAAAACCCCAGCCCAGGGTCTAGCTTTTATATTGAAATGGTGATATGAAGATACACAGATCAAGGAAATAACTTTATTATACAGACAGACAAGAGTAGAGGCATTATATAAAGTGAGGAGGCATGGGTTTGTTTCACCTCTTCCACCAACCAAGAATGTAACCTTGGAAAAATTATTTCATTTCTTCATGCCTCCTTTTTTTCTTATGTAGATGGCCACTACACCCAATTCAAAGAACATTTATCATCTGCTCAGCATCTCCTTCTGGGTACCACTCTTCTTCCATCAAGTCCTGGTTGGGCTAACAGTTCATCTTCCTCCTCTAAGCATTTTCAAAATAGAGCTAATTCAGCAAAAGTTGGAAGAAAGATCCTTCCCTCTATTTCTCAGTTACCTGAGCTGAAACAATGTTTTTTTAGGGGGAGGGGGCATTAAATTGCCTTTGAAATTTTAAAAAATTCTTATACCTTAAAGAATCTTGATTCTTTTCTGTCTACTTACTTCATAGGATTATTGTGCAGTTAATGAAATGCAAAACAAGATAGCATAAGATATTACTAAGACAAAAAAGGAGCATATTAACTCTCTAAAAGCCATATTTTCCTACAAATCAAATGAACATATAAAAAGAAAAATATTGCTCGAAGTTTTTAAAAAAGTTTTAAAAAATTCATGCTAAGACCATATTTCCAGTTTTTCTAACAATCTCAAAGATAAGTAAAATCATAAATGGAAAAAAAAAAAACCTTTCCAAAATCTTGGTTTTCCTGCTGAGATTCATATGCTGGCTCCTAAAAGAATTGCCCCAGGAAGCAGTTTAAATGAGTAAACAAAGGTAATTAGGGAGAAGAAAATGAGAGTACACATAAATAATTACAAACTGTCTATAACAAAACTCAAAGTCCTTGACCTAAACAAAGCCAGTTTTGTACAAATGATACTGCAGAACAGTTTCATCTATTCAATCTATTCTGCCCAATATTCAGTTTCTTTCAATCAAAACAGTTTGAAGACCTAGGCTCTGTGGGCTCTTAAAGGAAGCACATGGCACATTTCTTTCTTTTTTTAAAGAGAGCACAATCACCTGGATTGAGTGTACAACAAAATGATGATTTTTGACAGAAAGTGGTAAGGACTATGATAAATGAACAAAAAATATGCTACTTATGGAAGAAAATAATTCTGAACTCTGGAAACATCCATGTAAAAGTTCTCATCTGATTGTCTTCCACTAGAAAATGGCCAACTATAACCCAAAGGCCAGATCTGTACTGCTTATTTTTATACAACCTACAAGCTAAGAATGATTTTACATGTTTTTAAATTATTTTTTAGTTGTACACAGACACAATATCTTTATTTTTATTTATTTATTTTTATATGGTGCTGAGGCTAGAACCCAGGGCCTCATGCATGCAAGACAAGAGCTCTACCATGATTTTACCATGATTTTACATTTTTAAATACAGAAAATTCAAAAAAATACTTTCTATTATACTTATAAGCTTTCTATTATATTCTTTGTGTATGTGTGTGAGGGGGTGGTTACTGAGGATTGATCCCAAAGCCTCATGCATGCTAGGCAAGTGCTAGACCACTGAGCTACATTCACAGTCCTACATTTTTATTTCAGTGTCCATAAATAAGGTTTCATTGGCACATAGCCACATTCATTGTTTATGTACTATCTGTGCCTCCTTCATGCTATAGTAGAGGTGAATCACATAGCCTGCAAAAGCTAAGATATTTACTACCTGACCCTTTACCAACTATAATTTTTTAAAATATTTTTTAGTTGTAGTTGAACACAATACTTTTATTTTATTTATTTATTTTTATGTGGTGCTGAGGATCGAACCCAGGACCTCGCATGTGCGAGATGAGTGCTCTACTGCTGAGCCACAATCCCAGCCCTATAAAACGTTTTAAAACTTTATCGGCCTGCATAATAGAAGATGAACAATATGGTGAAGTATTACTTTTATAAGTATGATTTTTATACTCAAAGGTATGGAAAACTTATAAGAATGAAAGGCATTTTTCTTTCCAGCATTCCAAGAAGGCAGATCAATCTTTACATCGGCAATTTGGATTCCTTTGCCTATAATGGTTCTCAATTGTTTTCATGCTTCAGGGCTGAAAGTGGAAGATCTCAGATATGTAGAAAACACTCTTACCTGAATTCTTCTTAAGAAGTGGAAAAGGGAAAAATGGCTTAAAACTGAGGGAGAAGGTGAGCCTTCCCCGAGACTGAGGAAATGGTTGGGAGAAAGTGTGGTTCAGAGATTTCTGTGATTGACCCTTATGTCTCTGTGGAATATACCACATTGGCACCAAGAAGCATCACAAAGGGATCAAGCATTATGTCTTCAAATGAATTTGGACATTGGCCGAGTTAATTGCTATGATGTCAAATTATACTTTTTACTTTTCCCCCATCCTTCTACAATCATCATTTGACACTCCATTACAAAAAAAAAAAAATGTTTTATTCTCTACTTATTTATTTATATTACTATGGGCTCATCAGTTGCTAACTTATTATCATAATTCATTTTGATGGTCCCATTTATCATATTCAGCCAGTGAATGCTCCTTTAAGCACCACCTGTCTGCATAATTTTGACCTATTCCAATCACTCTTTGCTTCCTCATTTGCTCGCATGACCAAAAAAAGAAAGGAGGAGAAGGAGAAGAAGCATTCCAGGTTCATCTAGTTCATTAGTTCTTTCTCTTAGAATCAGTTATTTCTCTATAGAAAAAGAAGAAGATAGAAGAAGGAGAAACAGAAGAAGAAGAAGAAGAAGAAGAGGAGGAGGAGGAGGAGGAGGCATTCTAGGCTCATCTTGGACCTATGCTTACTGGAATAAGTTCTGTGCCCTAGAATCAGTTATTTCTCCATGGAGCTCTGGTTTCTTTTATTGAAAAATTATATGAAGAAATCATAATCAGAGTATTGATGCTTCCATATCTTTGCAGTGGGCAGAGATGGGTAACCTATTCATGTTTGCATGTACTGTTTTGTCTATCTGCCTGTGTATAAATATTCACATATCTCACCAACTGTATTTATTCTATATGTACAAACCATGAGTTCATGCTAAAACCATAGCATGGGGTTTAAATTAAATACCATAGGGTTTATTTTAGTTTTCTGTCATTCTTACCTATTTTTAATTTCCTTTTCCACTGGTGAGAAACCAGACTCCTATTGGTCTAATATATCCATTTGGATTATCTTCCTTAACTGTTGCCGTCTACTCACCCTGGCCCTGTCCTATGCAGGTGCCCATCAACCATATGGGCTGCTGCCATATTCATAGCTGCCACCTGCAGAAATGGTTGGTTTCCTCATCCTGCCCAGTCTGACTTTTCCTGGGATGCTGCCATCTTTCCTCCCCCTTCTAAGATCTAGTGATTTTTTTTAGACTGAATTAGGAAGAAAATAAGGAAGGATGGGGAGGAAGGTAAGAAGACAAGACGCCTGCAGAGTTTTGGATTTTATTCTGTAGAGTAGAAGGACTTCTCCCTACCACACCCTAATAACACATGAGTACATGCACATGCGCACACACACACACACACACACATACACATGCACAATATGGTTTGTTGTAGGGAATGATTCTAGTGTCAGCACAAAAGTAGCTTGGAGGATGGAGGGGTTGCAGACAAGTTGGCAGGCTCAGGAAACACATGATGAGGCTTAATGATGGGATGGACACCCCTTGGATGACTTTGCACTTACTTTGACTCCTCTGACTCTATGAAGAACAGTCCAAAAAATTATATGCATTCTTCGTCTCTGTGTAGTTTCTTTGTGCACCCCCCCCCCAAAAAAAAAAAACATAATAAAGCTATACTCCCTTGAAGTCTGCATTTCTACGCAGGAATGATGCCACACCCTTATAATCCCAGTCACTTGGGAGGCTGAAACTGAAGGATCACATGTTTGAGGCTAGCCTCAGCAACTCAGTGAGGCCCTATCTCAAAATAAAAATCAAAAAGGACTGGGGATGTAGCTCTGTGGCAAAGTGCCCTTGGATTCAATCGCCACTACCAAAAACAAAAATCTTAATTTTTAAATTTTTTTATGAGAAGCCAATTAGATCATGAAATTTTTCATTATTGCTTGTGGAAATAGTCTTTTTAAACCCTCAGTTACAGAAGCATTTATTATAAACTATGAATGAATATTTCTGACCTATTTATATAAAAAAATAGAGTACAGCAAATTCAATCTTCTACCTTTATGTCTAGACCAAATTCCTGGAATATGTGGAGGTTAAGAGCCAGTTAATGAAAAAAATGGTTAACTCTGTGTAGTGAAGGAAAAGTAACTCCTTTGATTGATATGAAGCTGTTGGAGGTAAGTCACAGGCTTTTGCTTTTTGCTGTGTATTTCTATAGCTAAGCTTCAGATGATGTTGCATATTTATCTTCATATCTTCTTCGACCCAGGTCCATTATTCAATCACACTTGTATTCCCATCCAGGATTATATATTTCTATCACATGGGAGATATGTCATAAGCATTTGCTGAATGAAATAATTTCTGAATTATAAAAAGCAAGCAAGGATTGAAACCAATACACTGACAAATATTTTAAAGCATGATTATCATTAGCATGACTCAGACACACCTAGAAGAAGACCCTTATCTTCTTGTAGCACTGCTCCCTGGAAATATAGGTGCTCCACAATGTGTTTTTAATTCAATTAAGCAAATTTTGTCAGAGCAATCTAGATAAATGCCTAGATATCTAGAACCCCTACTAATTACAGTCACAAGAAAGGGCTTTCATATGAAACACATGAAGGTTAAGAATGGTCAAATACAAATCACAAAGACAATAAAAATATCCAAGGGGTACACGAAGGCCTTTCACATCTTTTATGACATTTGGTTAAAATGCAAGTAATGATTAAAAATGAGAGGAAATTGTGAAATACAAACAGGTGCATGTTTCAAATGGAAAACTGCCTAAGGCAAAGAAGGCACTGTGCTATTAAATTATAATCTGTCACTCTAAATGTCAGCAATAGATAAAAGCAAAAATAAAAAATGAGGGGCTGGAGTTATGGCTCAGTGGTAGAGGGCTCACCTTGCACATGCAAGGCCCTGAGTTCAATCCTCAGCACCACATAATAATAAATAAAATAAAGTTTTATATATAAACATAAAAAAGTCAGTCTGCTAGTCTTCAAGAAGTAGTATTTATACTATCAAAAAAAACCTAAAAATGCAAGAGAAAGAGATGAAGAATGTAGTGCTTTTTAAATTATCAAGTTTAGTAGATTATGTAAATTCCCAAGCCATCTAAAACTAAATAATGGTTTTGTTTTTCATTGGAAATTATGTTCAGAGTCTACACAGACATTTTTGTTTTTGTTTTGGTACTGGGGATTGAATCCTGGGGTGCTTAACCACTTAGCTACATCCCTAGCTCTTTTTATTTTTTATTTTGAGACAAGATCTTGCTAAGTTGCTGACTCTGGCTTTGAACTGTGATCTTCTTGCCTCAGCTAAATTTTTTGAGCCTACTCTTGTTCTACAGCAAACCCATTGTACTGAGGTCATACTTTGAATGACATGGGTATCTACATTGTGATAAATACAACAAAAAGTTTTGCAGACAATGAAATATTTTACAAACATTTGGCTCCTTAAAACTTTTTATTTTTCATTTTGAATTAGAAAAATGATGAAGCATTACAGTGGACATTTGGAAAATTCAGAAAAGTACAAAGAAGAAGAAGATGAAGAACCAGCAATCGTTGCATTCTGATCAGCCCTCATCATCTTTCTCTGACTTGGATTATTGTAATGGCGTCCTAATTGTTTCCCTAGTTGTTTCTTAATCTCAGCCTAGCAGCCAGAAATATCAGTGCTAAAATGTTGATTAGATTGTGAAATTCCTCATCTCAAAATCCCCCAATGTTCTTTTCATCACTCAGAACAGAAGCAAGTATGAATAATGGCTTGTGAAGTTCCAATTGACTCCCCTTGACCCCTGCTGCTTCCTTATCACTCATTTATCACACCAGGTGTGCCCTTGCTATTGGACCTTTTTGCATGGAGCACCCACATTCTCCCTAAATAGGAGCAAGGCTAACTCCCCACCTCTTTCAGGTATTCTCTCAAACATTATCATTCCAGGGAGAACTTCCCTAATGACCTCTAAAATTGTAGTCCTCCAAGATCCCTACCTCCTTCTCTGCTGTCCCATTATCACTATATAACATATAATTAATTTCTATCTGTCTCCTTCTGCTAGAATGTTAAACTCCATAAAGACAGGTCTTTTGTCTGGTTTTGTTTGCTGCTATTGTTAGTTTTCTAATGCTGCATAACAAATCATATCCAAATCAAGTGGCTCAGAACAACAATCATTTACTGTTATGTTTTCAGTGGGTCTGCAGTTTGGAAGGGGTTAGGCTGGGTGGTTTTGGCTCACAGTCTCTTAGAGGTTTCAGTCATATGTAGTCTGGACTACAGTCAGCTAAAGGCCTGATTGGGGCTGCTTCCCAAGCAGCCACTCACATGGCTGTAAACTGGTGCTGGGCTATAACCACGATGACTCAAGTCCTTCCTAAGTGGACCTCTCCACAGAGCTACTATAGTATCCTCAGAACACAGCAGCTGGTTTCCCTCATATTGAGTGTTTCAAGGGAGTATGGGAGAAGTCAGTGGTTTTTATGACTGAGTTTTTGAAGTCAAATGCCATCACTTCTGTTGTATTTTATTAATCACACAAGCCAGTTCTGATTCAGCGAGGAAGGAGACTATACAAAGAGCTGAATACCAGGAGGGGAGAATTACTAAGGACTGCCTGGGAGGCTGACTAGTGCATCTCTATGCCCCCTGTGCCTGAAACAGTGCCTGGAACACAACAGGAGTCCAAGAAATACTTCTAGGCAAATAAATAAGTTCCCCCACTCAGTAGGTTTTATATATTTCTTTACAGTCATTTTTTCTAGACAACATACTATATTGTTTATTAAAAACTAGAACTTCCCTATAGATAAAATGTTATAATTATACATGTATACATATATTAATAGGTATAGTTTTAAAATAGGATATCTTAGATCCTTTAAAGATTAAAGCTTACCATATAACTTGTTTCAAACTGCTTCTTATCATTAGCATTCCTATTGTTTTTCAATTATTTTCTGTTATAAATACACTGTGATGAAAAAACACACGTTTATATTGAACCCCAACACAAAGAAAAGACCACCAACTCCAATTTTAAGTCAAATTAAATCAAGCTTGTAATTGTATACACAAAGGCTGGCCAGTGACTGTCTCACCTGCAATCCCGGGCTAGAAATCAGTACCCCAGCTTTCCAGGGACATGGTTTTATAACACCAAAAGTTGTAAAGGGGGTAGCTTGAGAACTTACAGATAACAGGATTTTGACAAGCATAATACAAAGGCAGATAGTAGGTTAATTATCTACATGGCATGATATTTCAAGGTAGGGAGTAAATTCAGATCCCAACATGGGAATTTATGAGATGCCAACTAAGGTTTCTGAGAGAGTTGTTATCTGGTCAGGGAAAGCCAGGCATGGGTGAGTTCAAGGCAGGGGCCAGGAATTCCAAACAAGTTGAGAAATTGCAGTCATTTATAGTAAAACAGAAATTAACTTTTCATGACTTTGTGACGAGATGGCTCCCAATCTTAAAATGGAATTAGGCTGGGTTCATCTGTGTAGAAATAGGATCTAGGGCTGGGGTTGTGGCTCAGTGGTAGAATGCTCGCCTAGCATGTGAGAGGCCCTGGGTTTGATCCTCAGCACCACATAAAAATAAATAAATAAAATAAAGGTATTGTGTCCAACTACAACTCAAAAATATTTAAAAAAAAAAGAAATAGGATCTAAAGTTATGACCATTTAAAATTGTTGATTTAAATTACTAAGTTGTTTCTAAAAGATCACGTATTTTACATTTAGGGGTGGGAGCACACCTATTTGATACCTTTAAAAATGTTAGTAAGAAATGAAAAAAGGTTTTTAAAAAAATTATAAATTATATTTTTGTATTTTGTTTTATGTTCATAGTATCGATTTCTTTTCTTGTTTTTAAATTAACTGATTGTTTAGATGTTAAAACAGAAAACAATTAGAGGCAAGGAAAAAAAGACAAAAGGAGTAATTGATATAATTATTAAGTTTTTGACTTGTGCAACTGTGTGGATTGTGGTGCCATTTAATAAGTTAGAGAAAACTGGAGGAATCTATAATTCCCATTTCAGACATTTTAACAGCAGCTGTGTGTAATTAGTTCAGGTAGAATGGTGCTGCCCAGTAGCCAGTAGGCTCATGTGACTAGTCTGAATTCAGATATGTTGTTGGGTTAAAATACACACCAGATTTGAAACACTTTGTAGGAGAAAAACAATGTAAAAGATATGATTGTATCACTAAGTTCCAGTCAGAAAATAGAAATCATACATTATTTCGAACAGGGAAGGTTTACTGTGAAGAATTATTAACTCTAACAAGGAACACTCTAAGATGGTCTGAGAACTCTGAAGAATTCCCTGAGCCTAAGGGAGTTTCTAATGACCAACTCGTTTGGGAGTCAGCGCCTCTCCAAAACTGAGATTCAGACCACTGGAGAAGGCATGGTTGCAACTCAATATGGGGCAGAGAGGTTTGCTGGGTTGTGTAGGTTAGAGCTGGCCCACAGTTGGCAGACAAGCAGGCAATACCACTGCAGGGCATTTGCACTGGTATTATAGACAGGTGAGCTAAGGCTAGTGTGCAGGCATTCACATGTGCCAAAGGACTCAAAAATTTGGGAACTGACTCTCTGGCTGTGTCATGCACAGCCTAGAGTGCACATGGTACAAGTCAGAAGAACCCCTTTGGAGTTCAGGCTGGTGGGCAGCCATGTTGAGGGAGTGGGGGCATTTGCTTGCCCATAGGGTGGCATGGGACCTGGACTGAGTTGCTTCAGGATGGGCATTGAGATGATCACAAGGCTGGGGTCAGGGCCTGGTGAGCAAAGGCACACTCTGGTTGTACAGGTAGATGCCCTAGAGGTCTTTATCTGGATGGGTCAGGTAACAGCTCAGCAGCACCAAGAAGAAAACAAAAACACAGAACTCTGTAAACAAAAAAGAGATGTTCCTTTCTCCTGCAATGTTCTCCTACCAGAGGGCTTGCTGCAAAAAAGAGGGTTTTCAGGTTTCATGATCACAGAACTGGTAATGCCTGGTGAATTTAGATCTGAGAGGTAATAAATTGATAACTGATGCAATTAATGTTTTAAAATATTGATTCATATTGAAAAGATAATATTTTGGATACATAGGATTAAATAAAATATATCACTAAAACTAATTTCACTTTTATTTTTATTTTTCAGAATTAACTAATGAAAAGTTTGAATTTATATATGCTGCTTACAGTCATAATTTAACTCACATTGTTTCTCTTGGATTGTGCTAGAACAGATGTCTAAGTTAGATAGCTTATGTGCACAGAAATTGATGGAAGTACCTAGGAAGAGAGTGTAGAGAGAGGAGGGCTCTTAGTAAAAAGTCCCCAACCCCCTACATTTAAAGGTTGGCATGGTGAATAATTTATCAATATGGGCTATGAGATGCTCAGTTATGAGGGTCAGATAAATGGGTATGTAGCTCACTGGTAGAGCACTTGCCTAGCATGCTTGAGGTCCTGGGTTCCATTCCCAGCACCACACACACAGAGATGTTGGATCAGATATTATTCTGGAGTGCTAATGTTATTATTTTGGGGGAAGAGACTAATATTGCATACACAGAATGATTAAAGCAGATAGTTTTGCCTAGTGTGGATGGGCTTTATCCAATCAGTTGAAGGCCTGAATAGAGTAAAAATACCGACCTTTTAAAGAAAAGAAAATTTCTGAAACCACATTGCAATTAAGTTGGGACTTTGGTATTTTCCTACCCTGGGACTCAAACTGAAATATTAGTTCTTCCTGAGTTTTGAGCCTTCTGATTTTTGGAATGAAAATATCTTCCATCAGCTTTCCTGGGTTCCAAGCCCCCAGCTTGTCTCCATAATGAGATGAGCTGATTACTTATAATATCTATCTATCTAATCTATCTATCTATCTATCTATCTTCTATTTCTCTACAGAACCCTAATTAATAAGATTGTACAATTGCACATGGAAGGATGAATCTGAGTAGTGTTATAGTGGTGAGGGGGAGCAAATGGGAGATACATGAATGTTCAGGGATCGATTTTCCCATTAAAGAAAAAAATATTAAAACATAAAAGTATGCTGATAGTAGTGATGAAGAACAGGGGGTGGAGTTAGCAATGTAGGCTATGAAAGATATAATGGAATGTTTGGTGGGAGAGGAAGGTATTGATAGGTGTTTAGGGCCAGTGCAGCAAGACTTCCATAGTGGAAAGGTAGGATGCAGATGGGGAATTTCTTGAAGTGACAGCAAATCTCACCTTCCTTAAGGTGAGATAGGGATAAGGGCACTGCTCTTGATAGAACAGTCTGTCCTTCTTAAAGAACAAGAAGGAGTGGATTAACCTTGTACCAGCCAATAATGGAATACCTGTAGCACCCACAATTTCTCTCTTGTCATTATTAGAGTTGACAGCTATAGTGACACTGACTTATTCAATCCAAGTCAAGAGGGACTATTAACTAATTTTTTTAACAGCTGAATTGTTCTGGACTAGATTATTTGAATTTTTCTACACTGATCTGAAAAAGTTCATTTCCTTTTACATTAGTCTTAGCTTTCTTTTTTTTCTCATTGATACTTTACTTACTTCTGTAACATGATTACCAAATAGAGTGTGAATATGTTTCTAGTAGGAAATTGTGAAGATTAAACTAAAGAACAAAAATGTAGAAAGTAGGTTTTAACAATGTGTTTTTGTGCCAATATAGGACAAAAGAGATGTTTGGCTCTAGCTTCTGAAAGCTATAATCTGAGAAGAGATTTAAGAGTGATTCATTGAAGTTACCCTTTCAATTTTGGCCTAAGAATCCTCATCTTGGCATGAAATCTAGGTCACTTGGGCAAGTCCTTTAAATTTTTTTTGGACTCAATTCATCCTTGGGAGACTGCATTATTCAACCCTAACCTTAGGATAACTTTAGGAATGGAAAATTAAAGAAATTGAAACCCCATATAATATCAATGCTGTATAATCAACACTCCCCACAAGATAACAAATGATAAAACATATCTGTGGTTAATAAACCCCAGCTGCACAAATCATAGAACTTGATGAGGGAAAACACAGGGCACAAATTGTTGGAAAACACCTTGGACTTGGAACTGTGCAGATTGGAGCTATGTCCCTGACAGTATGCTTGCTTCTCTAGGTAACTGGACAATCTCGCTCAACTCACCTCTCCATTTGGTAAAAATCAGAAGGTAAGAGATAATTAGCTTCACATTTGGAGTTTATAAATAGAATGCCTGAAAAAATATGCATCTCAAAGAAATGCTATTACATACCCTAAGAAAACAATATTAACTCATACTTTGATATTCTTAATATACAATTAAATTAAGTACTTTTATGGCTAGGTTTGACATTTACAAATGCTGCTCATTATGATACACAGTATCTGATTAATTAAAGTGGAGAGCCCATTAAAGCATGTTTTGTTGCACCAGAAGCTTAACATGGATCTAACCAGTGTTACAGAGCACAGACACTGAGGCAGAATGCAGGTCCCCCTTCAAACCCCGATTCTTACAATCATGCCACAAAGATTTCAGACCATGTCTTTCCTGCCCTCCCCTTCATGGGAGGTCCAGGGAAGCTTCCAGATAGTACCCAGGTCCACCTCTGAATATATATAGGCAGGAGATTATGAGTTCAAAGCCAGCCTCAGCAAAAGTGAGGCATGCTAAGCAACTCAGTGAGATCCTCTCTGTAAATAAAAACACAAAGTAAGGTTGGGGTTGTGGCTCATTAGCCAAGTGCCCCTGAGTTCAATCCCTGATACCCCATCCAAAAAAAAAGAGTATCTTTGGTGTCTCCTTCTTTCTTTCCCTTACTTTCTCTCTCTCTGTATCTCACATTCTAGCTCTTGCTGTGAACATTATGTGGACTCCTGGATATTTGGAGGGGGATTGTAAACTATTACTATCATTAATTACTATATATATTTGTTGTTGTTGTTTGGTATGAGGGATTGAAGCCAGGGGCACTTAACCCCTGAACCCTATCCCCAGTCCATTTTTACACTTTTATTTAAACACAAGTTCTCACTAAGTTGCTTATGGCCTTGCTAAGTTGCTGAGGCTGGTTTTGAACTCATAATCCTCTTGCCTCAGCCTCCCAAGTGGCTGGTATTACAGGTGTGTGCCACTGCACCCAGACACCCACCTCTTGACTTTCTTTTTTTTAACATTTTTTTAGTTGTCAATAGACCTTTATTTTTATTTATTTATTTATATGCGGTGCTGAGAATCAAACCCAGTGCCTCACACATGCTAGGCAAGCACTGTACCACTGAGCCACAACCCCAGCCCGCCCACATCTTGGCTTTTGACTGGCAGCAAGATGACATCAGATTTTCTAGTCCCTACTGCCATTGACAACTCTGGGTCACTTTGGCCCATGCTCACTGGTTCTAATTGGAACTTGTTATTACAGATTTTATGGTTAGGGGGAATCATCCTTCTCTTCCTGAGTTCTGGGATCTGGTCTGTGTAAAGCTTACAGAAGTTCATACCTTGTGTTCTTTTTGTCAGCATTGGGGCCTGCATTTTCCCTGCCACAAAAGGTTGTTTGCTGAGGGATGTAATGTATTCTGTCAGCTTAAGTCAGACAGGGCTTTTTAAAACAGAAAGTATGTGGGGGTCAGCACAGTGGGCCCAGTTTATAGAATTATCCCCTTAACCACATGTTCCCACTTCTCTGTTTTCTATCATTGGTACAAAGTAAAGGGGAGACAATCACTTTATCGTCAGTCAGGGTCCCTGAGTTCCCTAGTCACAGTAATTCTTCCTTTACTTGTTTACACCTAATGGTTGTAAAGGCTGAGACAGGGGCTCTTTGTTAAGGAGAAGGGGCACAAAGGTTATGAAGGGTTATTTAGTGAGTTCACAGATTCATTGATCAGAGGAGAGAAAAGGGTGATGTCTTCCCAAACTTTTGTTTTAAACAAAATTTAAACATATAGAAAAACTGTAAGAATAATATGGAAACCTACTAAATATCTTTACTAGATTCACTAGTTATTGAATAAGATAAGTGAAAGTTAGTTTCCCAAATCTAGATACACAGCTTCAGCATCTATCTCCTAAAGCATTTCATCTACCATTATCACACCGAAGAGAACTCACATCAATTATATTATGCTGTCTTGTTTACATTTCTCCAACTGATTCAGAACATCTATTACAACTTTCTTCATAACCTAAGATCCCATTGGGGTTCATTCTAGACAGTGTGAGTATTCTATTAATAAATAACCTTTTGCCCAGAAGTTTTAGTACCCGTTACTGATCTTTGCTTGAACCAAATATACTGATCTTGCAGAAATTATTATTTTAAAGTTTTATCATTTTATCTGTATTTGATAGATGGTATAAAGCTTTTCTCAGCTGGGCACAGTGGTACAGGTCTGTAATCCTAGCAGTTTGAGAGGTGGGGAGGCAGGAGATTATGAGTTCAAAGCCAGCCTCAGCAAAAGTGAGGCATGCTAAGCAACTCAGTGAGATTCTGTCTGTAAATAAAAACACAAAGTAGGGCTGGGGTTGTGGCTCATTAGCCAAGTGCCCCTGAGTTCAATCCCTGGTACCCCACCCCCCCAAAAAAAAAACCCCAAAAAACAAAAAAAAAGAGTATCTTTGGTGTCTCTTTTCTTTCCCTTACTTTCTCTCTCTCTTTTCTCTCTCACATTCTAGCTTTTGCTGTGAACATTATGTGGACTCCTGGATATTTGGAGGGGGATTGTAAACTATTACTATCATTTTTCTTTTTCATGGTCCCATTACCCCAAATTTGGCAGTGGGAGCTCCTTCAAGGTAGCTCATTAATGTACATGGGTATGTATGTATCATACAACCTAAATTAGTTTTTGAGAAATTTCTAGTTCTCTGGCATATACAGTATGTCCTAGGCTCATCTTAATCTTTCCCTGCCTTAGAACTGAAACCAATCACTTCTCCCAGGAGTTCTGGTTCCTTCTAATGGGAAATGGTGTTTTGAAACAAAGATCTCAGTGTTAGGTGTCTAATAGCAAGGGGTGGAACCAGATTTATGGTGGCTGAAGCAAATACAGTTTTGGGATTTTTAAAAAAGAAGAATACAAAATTACAAATCTAAAATTGGGTAGATAGCCTTAGAAGAGGCTTCCAAGTAAGGACCTGTAATTTATATTTTATGAGCTTCCTTACTATTTGGGTGTTATTGCTTTTAGTATCTTTCAGTGAGGAGTATTCAAATCCAACATCATGATGTTCTTTTTTAGCTTCTGCTGTTTTATATTTTTAAATAAATCAGGATGAAAATCATGTTTCTGAAGATCTTCAATATATTTGTTGATTTATTCTTTCTTACAATAGAGACAAAAATGGCTTCAGAATCACAACACCAATATTCTTACCAAAACCAAGCCTATTAGTAAAGTACAAGATTTTGTTGCAATTTTTCCTAATACATTGCCTATTCTATTAAGGATATGCAGCCAGAGTACTACATCCAAGTGTACCTAATTATTTTTCTGTATGGTCATGGTATCAACCAATATATAATTAACTTCATTTGTTTCTATTTGAAACTGAGAGGTTTTACTCTTTAAATTTTTTTTTTTTAGTTGTCAATGGACCTATATTTTATTTATTTATATGTGGTGCTGAGAATTGGTCTCAGTGCCTCACACATGCTAGGCAAGTGTTCTACCACTGAGCTATAACCCCAACCCTTTTATCCCTAATCTTTCCATCCCCTAACCACCCATCCTCTATAAAAAATCATTTTTTATAATTTGTGGTTTATCACCTGGAAATATTTTTTTTGTCAAAAGTTGCAACTATTTAACTATTGATTCTCTTTTTTCTTTAAACAAATATAGTATATTGCCACTCTTGAATCTTTTTTCTTCTACCTACTACATGCCAGGACTCACTCCATATCTGCTCATGGAGATCCTCATTCTTTTTATAGCTGGAGAATAGTCCTACCATGTAGATGCTCTACAGATTATCTAACCAGTCTCCTACAAGTGTAATTTGATTGTTTCCATTATTTAAGTTGCTGTTTTGGAAAAGTGAATAAACTGTACTGTTAATTCAAACCTGAGTGAATTATGTGTCCAGACAATAAAACTAACAATTTGGGAAGCATTTGAAGTTCACCAATCAGAACTTCTAAAATTTTGGTTCATTCATTCATTTATTCAACCATAACTGGATATCAGGATCTGATATTAGAACATTATTCACCTTGATGAGCTAAATCATTTGAGTTACTGAAATGGATTTACTAGGCTTCTTTTAAAAAATATTTTTAGTTGTAGATGAACACAATATCTTTATTTTATTTATTTACTTTTTTATGTGGTGCTGAGGTTCAAACCCATTGCCTCACATATGCTAGGCAAGTGCTCTATCAGTGAGCTACAACTCTAGCCTTTACTAGGCTTCTTACAGAGATTTGATTGGTTTATAAAATATGAAGCAGTTGACCTGAGAGTTGGACACTGGAAGTAAGTGGTTAATGGAATTTTGGGTTCTTATTACTTCTTTCACTGCATACATACCATGCATAGATGTGGCTCCACTACTTGAAATCTATATCCATAGGTTTGATGCAAAATTAGAGCACTTACTTAGCCAAGTAAGCAAGGCTTAAATTTTCAAGACAATATTCTTAAATACATATGAGATGTACACAAATAT
Source organism: Marmota flaviventris (assembly GCF_047511675.1). Classification (NCBI taxonomy): domain Eukaryota; kingdom Metazoa; phylum Chordata; class Mammalia; order Rodentia; family Sciuridae; genus Marmota; species Marmota flaviventris. The sequence continues at coordinate 49,240,030 of NC_092512.1, read as the reverse complement.
AAAATAAATACACACATAAGAAACACATAACCCACATGCATATATCTATCTATCTCTATCTATCTATCTATCTATCTATCTATCTATCTATCTATGCCAACCCTCCATAACTATGGGTTCTGCATCTATGGAGTCAACCAACCTTGAATCAAAAATATTAGGAAAAAAATTGCATCTGTACTGAACATGTCCAGACTTTCCCCTATCATTATTCCCTAAACAATATAGTATAAAAGTTATTTACAAAGCATTTACATTGCATTAGATATTGTAAGTAATCTTGAAGTGATTTAAAGTATATAGGAGGAAAAGCCAGGCATGGTGGTGCACACCTATAATCCCAGGGACTCTGGAGGCTGAGGTAAGAGGATTACAGCCTGTGCAACTCAGTGGAGACCTTGTTGCCAAAAAAAAAAAAAAAAAAAAAAAAGACCTGGGATGTAGTTCTGTGGTAAAGCTCCTTTGGGTTCAATCCTTGGTACCCGCTCCCCTCAAAAAAGTGTATAGGAGGATACCCATAGGTTGTATTTAACTACTTTGCAGTTTGAGCACCCTCACATTTTGGGGTCAGAAGAGGGTCCTGAATCAATCCCTACAGATACTGAGGGATATCTATTTATATTATTCTATGATGAAAGTAAATATAAATCAGAATCATTCTTAAAAGTTTGGCTTCTACTACATTCATGGCATAAATGAATCCAACTGTACTAGATAATATGTTAAAAAAAGCGAGAGCCTTCCCCTGGTTTTAAAAGAAGGTTAAAGTTTATTGTTCTTATGTTGTATTAAAATGTTTTTCTTTTATTGCAGTCTAGCCTTACTTAATACTATACAAACAGAGGCTGCAGTAAGGGATATTTAAAACAGGTCTAAAGAGGGATAGTTTAAGTGGATTTTAATTTAGTGGTGCCTAAACAATACAGCCATTAGCAGGAGATTGGATTCCTACTCCATGTAGAAGCTGTATGGATAGCAAGGGGAAAAATTAAAGAAAAGTAAATAAATAAAATAAAGAGGTGATACTTAAAACAGTCACCTTTTTTTTTTTTTTAATGGAAGGCTTGTGCCCATTAAGAAACTCTTCACATTAGCTGACCACAGATAACACTGCACAGTTCAATTGAAAATTTCAAATTGACCTCAATTCAACTTCAGTCAAATAAAACAGTAATTACAATCCAGGCAAGTCACACAGTTGACCACTATATTTTGCCGGGAGCCAACTCAAAACACCCACTACATCCACAGCTAGTTCTGCCTTCTGTCTAGGGCAGCAGGCCTGCCAGGCATCCAGAGAAAGATGGTCGGAAACCTCCCTTCTTGTGGCCTAGGAAGGGCAGTAGAATTCAGGGACTGAGTGTCAACAAGCGGTTTCCTCCTACAATCACAGGCCTGTAGGGTGCAGGAGTAAGCCCTAGGCATCGGGATGGAGCCAGCTCAGACTGGGGCAGGGGTCTCTATTCCTCTTCCTGAGGGAGCTCCTGCCCCTATTAGCTAGGTGAACCAGGACGAGTCACTTAGCATTTTTAAGTCTCATTTCTCCTAATTTGGGACTTGTATAATATCTTCTCAAGGGAATGCTGAAAAGGATCTCAATGAAAAAAAAAATGTGGTTAAGACCCTGCCCTATGGTAATCCCTTAATAAATAGTAGTAGCTATTGAAGCCAGATTTACAGATAGGTAGTTAGTGTAGTTAGGTAAATCGGGTCTAATATTGAGTAAGATAAATAAAATGGAGGCATTATGGAGAAAGGAGTCCAGGAAAGCAGAACAGCACTTACGGAAATGGAAATGTTAATGTCCCCAAGGCCAGGAGCTGAGCCCATCCTAAGGAAAAGTTAATGAAGCAGCTCCCAGCAAACAGGGAAGTGCTAATCAAAAGCTACCCCAGGCCCTTCCTGCCCAGATTACTCCTTCAGCCCACCTATCTCCCACCTTTTTGGCCTTTCCACCTGCATTCTATCACTGCAAGAGAAAGGGAAACAAAAGACATGAGTGTGGGAAAGCTGAAAGAAGACCTTAGCTATAAGAGGTAAGACCTTTCCCTTCCACGGATTCCACCTCTTGGGTCCCCTTCATTCAGGGAGAAGTCTTTTCTGCTGTCCTTTAATAAAGCTTCCACTTTCCACTCTAAACTTGCCTCGGGGTGCTTCTCTGGTGTTATACTTCAGCATTGGGGGAACCAAGGATTCGTCATGGGTGAACAGCAGTAACACTATTTTAAAGCGGTGGTTATTGCCATGGTTCTTGTGTGCGTATTTGGAATCACCACCAATCTGTTCACATTTCCACTAGGACTCCCACCTCGCAGCCGGGTAGATGCAGGCTGGGTCATTCATTTCCAGTATAGCCTTTAGGCAACTTTCCCCTGGGTGACTTCCCAGAAGGCAGGAAATCCCCTCTGGAAACGCGTGTTGTGTGTGTGGGTGGCGGGTACTTCTCTTTCTCCATGCCTAACCCAGTTTCTCATTCCTGAGCCCAAAGTAAGAGCAGCAGGGACTGTGCCCCAGGATGCAGCCAAGCTGTGCCAACTCCCTATCACGCTCCTGCGCTGGGCGCCTTCCTGCTTGAGCCACCGCCCCCTGGAGGACGAAATCGGAGCGCCTGACCCTGGGGTTCGAGGGTTGCAACTGCTGAGCTCTGCGCCCGCGGTCCCGCCCTCGGCTGGGTCCCGCCCGCGTCCGCGCCCGCAAGCAACCCTCCCTGCTCTTGCTGTCCAGCCACATCTTCCACAGCCTGCCACTCTGAGGGACCATGTCGAGGCTCAGCTGGGGATACGGCGAACACAACGGTGAGTGCTTTTCACTGATGGGAGGGGGCTCTGCGCGGGGCACCACCTAGGGGCCGGCGGATGCCCCCGCGCTGATCTCACACTTGCAAGAAACTTTTAGGTTCCTCTTTAAACTGAGCGGCGCTCCCTGGAGCCCAAAGCAGGAAGCGGAGGGCAGATTTCGTCCTGTGTAGACGGGAAAGCGTCTTTGGAGGGTGTTGGTAGTGGGGAGTGTTGGGGAGTCCAACACTGGGGACTTTGTCACGTGTCCCCAGATCCCAACTCTTCATATATATTCATTGCCTCGATATATATATATATATTTATTGATTTGAAAAGCCGAGAACTTCCCTAGTAATAACCACTTATCAATTAAGGCTTGGAGATTAGAAGTCAGAGTGAAATGAGGACAAGTTCGCTTTCGGTCTTTAAGCTGTTCACTTAGTAGAAACAAATCATGGAAAATCTTTGAAAAGCTCCTCAAGAAATTTTAATAACTTGCATGTTGACACTGAAGATTAAGTTGACTTCTTGGCTGTTACTATAAAATATTGCCACAGCAATTTTCAGTTGGTTGACTGCTACTTTTGGATTCTGTAATGAGGCTTCAAATTCTTTCTGGGAAATGAAGTTATACTTCGGGCTCTTCTCCATTCTTTCTGCCTCTTCTTTCACACTCATCCTTGCAGAGACCGAGGATTAGCATTATTGGAGTTATAATACAGTGATAAAATTTATTAATTGATAAGAGCGATAATGATAAGACATAAGACATGAACTTTTCTTTTGGTGCTGGTGCGTGCGGTACTCGCAATTGAACCCAGCGGCGCCCTCTACCATTGAGCTTCATCCTCAGCCCTTTTTACTTGAGACCTGGCCTCTTCTATTGCCCAGGCTGGCCTTGAACCTGTCATCCTCCTTCTGCCTCAACCTCCCAAGTAGCTGGCGTTACGGGCATGGTCCATTGGTCTGGCCACTTTTCTTCTTACATATCCTAAATTATCAGAAGTCAAACATTTTTCTTGTTTGTATGTTAAACTGAACTGATTGTTTCAAGCAATGATTTTTCCAAGTAACTGCAAAAATGACATCAAGAAAACCTTATAGTAGATAAGTGTCAAAATGAGGGCTATGAATAATAAAACTTTGATTAACATGCACATTATTGAACAGTACTGAAGAATAACTTTTCTAGAAAGTTTGCTTTCACAAAGAAACAGAAAAGTTTCATTTCAAACCATAGCTTGAGGTTATGAATATTGAAATATGAGCCTCAAAATGGAAGCCGATATAGAATTTTAATAATGAAAGAAAATTTAGGCAGATTTCTGAGGCCATAATTATAATCTTACATCTTGCTAATTTCTAATTTATGTTTTGAAAAAACAAACCTCACAAAACGAATTTCTTTTCATCTGTCTGCTTGAATCATTGTTATCATTGCTTAATAGTAAGTGGCAAAAGTGCCCACATTGTGATTTGGAAAAAGGGTATTTCAATCAATGGGTATTGATTATACTTTAAGATTAGAAAATTTTGTCTCTAATGAAGCTCATTTTCAGAAATTTAGAAAATTCATCTCAGTGAAGGCATTAACATGAAATGACTTTGTATTTTAGCTAGGATTTTTTTGGCCATTCCTGTCTTTTAGGTGCAGTGGTTTTCTGAGAACCACACCCTTAAGTAGATTAATTTGGCCGAATACCTCAGGACATGTTTTGAATCCTGACTAGGCAAATTTTGTTGCCTTTTTTTTTTTTTTTTTTAATGTTAAGACATTGGCAAAACCAGTGATTTGAGGAGACTTAAGGAAACTTAAACTGGGAATAGCAGATTTGATAAGAGGGGACATTAGGAGTCTTAAGTCAGGGAAATGAACCAACAATACTAGTTAATAGATTATGCTGGATATGGTACCTAATCACTAAGTCACATCCTCAGCACTTTTTTTTAAAATATTTTTTTTCGTCGCAGATGGACACAATATATTTATTTATTTATATTTATGTGGTGCTGAGGATCGAATCTAGTGCCTCACATGTGCAAGGTAGGTACTCTGCCACTGATCCACAACCCCAGCCCTCCTCAGCACTTTTTATTTTTTATTTTGAGTCAGGGTCTTGCTAAGTTGCTTAGGGCATCGCTAAGGTGCTGAGGCTGGCCTCAAACTTGTGATTCTCTTGCCTCAGCCTCCTGAGCTGCTGGGATTATAGGCACGCTCCACTGTGCCCAGCGAATATTGGATATTTGACACCATAGTTTTATTTTATTTTGGCTTGACTCTTCTAAAAATGGCTTTAGTTATAAAGGATTAGAAATAGGAGAGGAAAGGAATTGAGAGAGAAGCTCCTTGCTGATTGTAAAAAGAGTCAACAGCATGTTGTGACACTTGCATTGCATGTTTGCGATCTGATTCTCGTTGGGTTAACTCAACCTTACTGGTAGTGATGATAGAAAGCTCCGTCTACATTAAAAAAGAGGATGATATTGTGTACAGAAAGAGTACTCAGAAAAGTAAATAGAAGTGTTTAATAAATAAGGAAATAGATGCCTTTTCTGTAATATTATCTAAGGACTCTCAAATGCTCAAGTTGCTTTGAAGTCCCAAGTGTCAGGCAGCTCTTCAGTGTTTAGTTATGTTTAGGTATGTATTTATGCTATGACATTTTTGTACCTGAAGTATATGTGAAAGAAATAATATATACTTTCTCCTTCGCAATAATAAAAAGTAAAAAGCAGCATTAGTTTTACTGGTTCAAACTGTTGATGATTATGATATATTGCATTCCTTTAAATCTCACTCTTAAGTTTTATCATTTAAAGATAATTTTTGTAACGAATATCTAATAACTGTCATGTTATTTTGTTTCAATCAGTACTTGATTTCTAGAGAAAAAGTGGTTAGCAAAGTAGGGAAAAGCTTAGTCAGTAACCCTATGCCCTATTTACCTGGTGAGTAAATTGCATTCATAGTAGAGAGGAGAAAATAAGAGCCTGTGACCTGTACAGTGACTCACATCTGTAGAATGACTTAGAGCTTATGTGAGCTGCAACTTGGATGTTGATTTTGAGGGTCAGAACTTGATTGGAATCTCCCAGAGAAATGAAGAGGATAGATAAGGGAACAGCTGGTTTATCGACTTACTTCAATGTACCTATGAATATTTGATTTGTAAACTTGATGCAATTTTGACTTTTTCAATAGAGGATCAGGATGACAGTTGTCCCTTGTGTTGGAATTAAAATGTAGCATTGGCAAAGAAACCCCTGAGGGACCTTCTGAAGTGTGAAAAAGAGAAATAAACTGTGACCTGACTATTGCAGATAATCAACAATACTGTATTTCCTGACATGGGTACAGCCATTTTATTGGGATTATTGTATATGAAAGATTATGTAGGTTCTTAGTCTGCTTGTTGCATATTACAGCTAGTTAAGCTGAGACCTGGATGATACTAAAATATACCAGCAAGTGGTAGAAAAAAGAAGAAAATGAAGAAAATTCTTGAGGATGACACCCTTTCCTTTTTTGCTTAGATTTCTCAGCAACTTTGACTCTTTCCACTCTGTAAACTTGTTGACCTCTGGAGCAACCAGAGCACATTCTTGAATCTAAGACTGAATCTCTTTGTTTTTGGTGGTGAATTGTACTGTTGTTTTTAGTTTGATTTATGAGTACCTTTGGAAAGTACTTTAAAAAAATTTACATGTTCTTTTATGTACAAAGGGTAATTGATTCTGGAAAGGACTTTAGGCAAACCAGGTGTTTTCCAAACCCATTAAAAAATAATCTTGTTTTAAAAATTAGATGCTAAATTCCTGAGAATGAGGATATTATTAATTGTTTAATCTCAGACATACTGCATTGCACTTAACAAATGTTTATTGAATCAAAGAACTTAGTCCTTTTCTTTGGGATTTTTATATTTAAGGTCCTATTCACTGGAATGAATTTTTCCCCATTGCTGATGGTGATCAGCAATCTCCAATTGAGATTAAAACCAAAGAAGTAAAATATGACTCTTCACTCCGACCTCTTAGTATCAAGTATGATCCCAGCTCAGCTAAAATCATCAGTAATAGTGGCCACTCCTTCAGCGTTGACTTTGATGACACAGAAGACAAATCAGGTTGGCTTTTTACCTTTTTCTTTTTGGTGGGAAACGAGGAATTTGAACAATTAGACTTTACTTTCTTCTCTTTCATATTTTATTTATGTTAGACCTGGAATTTGCCAGATAGAAGCATATCTTGTGTCTTCATGTGAATTGAGATGTCCTGTTCTGTATATGGACCTTATGATAATGTTACTTTAAAATGACATAAAGAATGTTCAGAAAAAATTATGGTGAATGTAATTTTAAGTTGACTGTATCTTACTATGACTTCATTTAGCATTTATCACTATGAAAATATAGAAGTTTAATAGCATTTCATAATAATTTTTCTTTTCTTTCTTTTTTTTTTGGGGGGGGGGCTACTGGGGATTGAACTCAGGGACACTCAACCATTGAGCCACATCCCCAGCCCTATTTTGTATTTTATTTAGAGACAGGGTCTTGCTACATTGCTTAGCACCTCACTGTTGTTGCCTAGGCTGACTTTGAATTCGTGATCTTTCTGTCTCAGTCTCCCGAGCCACTGGCATTACAGGTATGAGCCATTGGCATTACAGGTGTGAGGCACTGCACCTGTCTCATAAATAATTTTTAATTTGTTTTAATAGAAAAAACATTTCTACAGTATCATAATCTCTCATTAAAATTATAAAAGTAATCTATACTCGTAGTAAACAAATAATAACAAATAGAAATAATACAGAATTTTATGATGAAAACTGTCTGAATTTAACAACTACTGATTCTTCTGTATTTTTTAACTATGTAGCTGTGCATATAGATGTGCATATTTTTTACCTTTTCTTTTTAACAATAAACTTGGACTATTGTTTTATTGCTTGGAACATGTTTCCCTATTTGAAAAAAAAAGGTATGGGCATCTTGCCAAATCATTCATATATATATGATATGAATGAATGAATATGGTACCAGGGATTGAACCCAGGGGTGCTTAACCACTGAGCCACATCACCAACCCTTTTTTATATTTTATTTAGAGATAGGGTCTCGCTGATTTGCTTAGGGCCTTGCTAAGTTTCTGAGGCTGGCTTTGAACTCGAGATTCTCCTGCCTCAGCCTCCTGAGCTGCTGGAATTATAGGCATGTGCCACTGTGCCCAGCTTCCAAATCTATATATATATATTTAGATCCAAAGAAATCCATCAATGAATTGTACCAGCTGTTCTTGTATCATAATTGATACACCATTTTCCTACCAATGAACATAGAATAGGAAAGAAAAATACAAGTTTAATGTTTTAAAAAAAGGAGGCTGGGATTGTGCCTTAGTAATAGAGCTCTCACTTAGCACGTGAGAGGTCCTGAGTTCGATCCTCAACATCACATAAAAATAAATAAATAAAATAAAGGTATTGTATCCAACCACAACTAAAAATAAATATTAAAAAAAAGATAAAAAAGAAAGGAATATTTGCTGGGTATGGTGGTGCATGCCTGAAATCCCAGAAACTCAGAAGGCTGAGGCAGGAGGATCACAAGTTCGAGGCCAGCCTCAGCAACATAGTGGGGCCCTAAGAAACTTAGTGAAAACTTGTCTCGAAATAGAAAATAAAAAGTTCTGGGGATGTGGCTCAATGGTAAAGCACCTCTAGGTTCAATCCCCATCATTCATTCATAAATAAATATTAAAAAAGGAATATATGAAACATCTATTCTTACTAGTATTTTGCTAGGACTTGGAATAAAAGTCTTGTTTGATTCATTCATGGGATGACATCTGTCATAATGTGAATAAATAGTGGACCCATCAAATAGAACTTTAGTCATTTGTTAATTTATTGACTAAATGAAGAGGAAAGGAATATTACTCTGAATTCTACTAGTCAACAAACTAGTCATGAAGTCTTCCCCATAGTCCTTGGAGGGCTTGCTTGGCTGGGCAGATGCACACTCATGGTTAACCTACAGGCAACCACCCTTTGAAATTTTAATAGATCTTTAAAAGGAGGACAGGTGGATTTGAAATTCTTTAGGGAGAATTCCTACTGGAAATAGTAGTCTGATGAGGAAATGATAATCTCATGAGGAAAGACAGGACTGTTCTTGTTCCATCTACTGGTCTTTCTGGACTCAGTATCTCACCTCTTTGGGAATCTTACCTGACTGGCCCTGTCACCTCTGCTAGGGTTCCCATGGCATCCTGGGCTGTCCCAGTCACAGAATTTTCCACACCATGTCATAAATGCCAGGTTGGTGTCTGTCTTTCCCCTGAGCCAAAGACTCCTCATGGGTAGTAGCCATGAATGGATTATTTATGACATTTAGCTCTGGTGTCTTAATTTCTGTAGACCCCTTATATGAGTGTATCATCTGGAATGGATTTTTTTTTTACAAAATTTTGAATGAAAGAGTAAATGAACTGCACATGCCATTTGGAGAAATGATATTTATAAGCATAAAATAGAAACAAGAATATTCACTTGCTTATCTAGGCTGGAAAGTAGGATGAATAATTTGACACTTGGAAACATGAGCTCATTCTCATTAAAAGAACTTTTTTTTGCCATTATTAATTTTGTACCATAATTTAGCTGTTTTGTTATGTCAAAGTTGGCGTTAAATGATATTTATATTTGATATTTCCACTCTCTTTTTCCTGCCCTGCATTTCTTTGGAAGACCTCTGCTCCAAGAGACTGGTCTTCTCCACCATTAGGCATTTGCTAATCATAATTCCAGGTTGGACATTATATTTGAAACACTCAAATGGGAAGTTTAAATATGTAGTGTGTAAGGCAATCTTTGTTGTTTAATTGGGCAGAGCTGTGTTAATCTGATTTTAAACCCTGGACTCAGAGCAGGCTTTCCCCAGATCAGCCATTATTCTTGGATGTCTCCGGACCAGTGTGTGTTTTTTGTATCACTTTCTTTCTTCAGAGCCAGCTTGCTTGCATCTTATCCCAAAGTCAATTCCACATTGATTATTCAGACTCTCTAATCTGCCTTTTATCTATGAAGGAATGACTTTTTCATTCAGCTCAGGTTTTATTATGCAACAACAAGGAAAAAAAGAACAATAGAGCTGTTGATTTCTTTTCCTTTGGAATGTCATTTCATCCTCAATCGATGCAGACTATGGTATCACTCAGGGAAACAAGCTTTTACATTGACTTTGCAAATCATGTTGAAACTGCTTAAAGACAAATCAAATATTTTATTCATTTATTTATCTACTCTTCATTGTGCCTCTCCTCTGTAATAGTTACTATGCCAGGTGATAGGCACAGCAGGGACCCAGACAATGCCCTCCTAAACACTGCCCAGTGGGAGAAGAAGCAGTGAAATTATTCTGTTTTTAAAAGAGTAATAGGGAAGTGATCCCAGAGTCTAATCTCTCTCTCTCTTTTTTGTATCTTTCAGAGTGTTTTTAAAGTAGCCATTTTTATGTATTGTAAAAAACCTGGATCCAAATACTTCTTATATAAGGTGGATCATTCTTTTTTTTTTTTTTTTTTTTAGAGAGAGAGAGAGAGAGAGAGAGAGAGAGAGAGAGAGAATTTTTTTCAATATTTATTTTTAGTTTTTCGGCGGACACAACATCTTTGTTTGTATGTGGTGCTGAGGATCGAACCCAGGCCGCACGCATGCCAGGCGAACATGCTACCGCTTGAGCCACATCCCCAGCCCGAGGTGGATCATTCTTAACAAATTTTGAGAATATACACATATATACATGCTCTCAAATGCCATATATACATATATGTGTATATATGGGTGTGTGTGTGTGTGTGTGTGTGTGTGTGTATGTGTATAGCATCTCTGAAGAGGAGGGTAATTTAAATCAAACTGTTGTTAAGTTTGTACCTCACCATCTAACACTTAATTTTGTTGGATGTTGATGGAAGTTTAGAGTTTAGTGATGCTGTGGTATATTGCGCATCTAGTGCTTCCTTTCCTCTCAGTATGAAAGGCAGTGATAAGTGCCTTGATTCAGTTCTTTATTTTTGTGGCAACATTAGAGGAAGCCCATTACTATTTCCAGTTTTTATTTTATTTTTTTTTTAAGAGAGAGAGAGAGAGAGAGAGAATTTTTTAATATATATATATTTTAGTTTTTGGTGGACACAACATCTTTATTTGTTTGTGGTGCTGAGGATCGAACCCAGCACCCCTTGCATGCCAGGCGAGCGCGCTACCGCTTGAGCCACATTCCCAGCCCTATTTCCAGTTTTTAGATGTGGAAGCTGAAGCTTGGAAGTTAGAGTTTGTCCAAGATCACACAGTGATAGGGAGTGTGAGCCCTCATCTTCTACTTGTAGACACCTGTGTCCTAGCCATACAAATGCCCTGCTTTACCAAGCTTCAACTAGACCTTTCTGCATGTCTTGCCTTATTCAAAGAGGCTGGGTTGCCTTTCCTTAAGTGATATTTTGTCTTTCAGAATTCTGAATCTTTTTTACTTTCCAACCAATCTGTCTGTTGTGATTTCCCCGGTGTTCCTTAACGATCAGCACTGTATTCTGACTCCTCATAAACCTAAAATTGTATTCCTGTCAGTAAACATAATGACACATTTGTAAAAATATTCCTTAGATGACTTGAACATGTTGAGTAATTCAGGGAGATGTGGGGCATGTCAGTATGCATAAAATCGTTTCCTTGCTAACCACTTGAAATGTGTTGGTTTTTAGTCCTGCGTGGGGGTCCTCTCACCGGAAGCTACAGGTTGCGACAGTTCCACCTTCACTGGGGGTCTGCTGATGATCATGGCTCTGAGCACATGGTAGATGGGGTGAAGTATGCTGCAGAGGTAAGCCATTGGACACATCTGGGTCATTAAGGGTTTTTCTAAGTGATGCGATTTAAGGGTCATGAGGGCCAGTTCTTTGACTTCACGTAGATCCTGAGCCAATTAGGTATCTCAGTGTCTGAAACGACTTGTTCACTCATTAGGAGAGTTTATTGACATGAGAGCTTCCAATGTGGCCTGTCTGACCCTTAAACTAACCATGAGAGTTTAAAGTTATATACTTCTGTTTTAGAAATGAATAAACTGGAGACTTGTAAACATTGAGTGGGTTTAAACCCTGTCTGATAACAAATTCAAATCTATTTTTTCTCTTGCATCTTCTGAAAGGTCAATGAGAAGAGAGAAAAAGAAACATTTGTGTTAGGTCCATCTGTATACATATTTGATCCAGGCACAAATATACATGACTACACAAAGCCCCTATTAATCAGGTTAATAAATGACAGAGTTTCACTTTGGAAAAAAATCATAAAGACATAAACTTTCCTAAACTCTACGTCACCTCCACATTTATAGATGTAAAATGGAATCTGTTAATTATTCAGGTCACTGGTAAAGCATAACACCAAAATAAAGAATTCATTACTGTGATTCTTTTTCACTGAAACGTTACTTCTGTTTTGTTATATTAGTAGTCATTAATGATACTTCACTTTTTCTAATCCTCTGGCTAAAGGACAAAGCACAATATGCCTCAAGTTTTAATATGATTAAATGTTGCTAATACTAACTTTCCCATGAGATGAAGTGAATTACTACATGACTCAACCAAAACCACTCAACTGAAACTAATTTGGTTTTTGCGTCTTCTAGGCAGGGTTACCAGATGAATAAAAATTTTCTTCATTTTCTCATGGTTTCTGAACTACAGAGTTTAGATGCCCCTCTATAGCCCTGCTGTATGGAAAAATCCAGCAAACTGAACTTCTTTCTAGTTTTATTTTTCTATTAACATGTACAGCTGTCCTTGGAGGCTATCATCCAAAATGTCTGTTTTGCCAACTAAATCACTTTTATCTGGGGTGAAGTGCCTTAGGGTATGGGACTTGCTCTGGCTACAGATGTGTGTGCAGAGTATTCTATGATGGTGAACAAAAGACGATGAGAAGGTAGAAAGGATGACTCCTGCATCTGTGGTGTCTCCATTTATATCATTTACTGAAGAGTTTTCATGTTTCCTTTCTGAAGTTTTGTGTTCTAAATTTAATGGTTGTTCTAAATCTTAAAATCTCTGTGGAGATGAAGAGGTGGCTGCTTTGGATCACTGGTCTCTTAACTTTCCCTAGCAACTCAGTAAGATCGGTCACCTTTATGGTCATATCTTGTACTTTCACAAACTTCCATGTGGATTCTCAGAGAGATTTACTGCCAGTTGGCAAGTCGTTATCTGAAAAGGGCTTCCTGACCTGAAATTGGTCACATGCTCAGAGTCCTCGCCTATAGATCAGGGGCCATCTTTATAGATAAAACTTTGACTGGAATTTCATGCTGTTCTTTAATCCATACTTAAGGCTGTTTCCTACTTCACAGGTTCATATATTCAGTCCTTCATTCACTACGTAAGAATTCATCGAGAGCCAGCCATGTCCTCTTGCACAGTTTATTTGTGTTTGTCTGAGGGGAGGGCTTGCAAGAGGAAGGGGTGCCACAAATTCATTACCATGCAGCCTAACCCAGACTGTGGGTCAGAGAACCCTGCCCTGTGGAAGAGGCCTTTAACCCTGAAACCTGCAGCATGTGAAGGAGTGAACCAGGCAAAGGGAGAGACAGCAGTGGTCCTCAAGGGAATCATGTGTGAGAACCAGAGGTGGGAAGAGCTTCACACTTTTGAAAACCAGAATGGCCTGTGTGGCCAGAGCTTGGAGAATGAAGGGGAGAGATGTCAGAAGCATAACTGGAGACTCTGGGAAGGGCCTGAGCTTACTGAGTCCTGGTGAGGATTATGAACTTTATTCTAGGTGCATCAGGAAGCCTCTGGATGGCTTTGAATTGGAATGTGATCGTCTTTGCATTTCAGAAATGTCATTTAAAGTGACAGTTGTCTCTTGGGTTGAACAGGAGTGGCTAAAGGAAGCCCTGAGGAGGCTTTTGGGAAGTTTCAGGTAACAGAAGATAGTATAGGTGGAGAGCTGCCTAGCTGGAACAGCAACTCTAGTGGGATTTGTTGATTTGATTGGGTTTCTGGGTGAGCAAGAGGAGAAGTCCATGTCTTCATTTGAGGTAAGAATTTGCTGAGAGAAAGAAGTTTGGGTAAGACCTCAGGTTTGGTGGATGGCAGAAGTAGGCAATAAACAAGTTAACAAATTTGGAAAAAAAAAAAAACTGATAGGTGGTAAATTCTTTGCCAGTGTTATCAGGTGATCTGGTAGAGTAACTGAAGGGTTAGGAAAGACCTCTTTGAGGTGACACGTGAATCGGGACTGAGTGACAAGAAAATCATGGGAAAATCTGGAGAGAGGAAATGAGAACAGCAGTGCAAGGGGTCTAAGGCAGGAACGATGTTGGCATGTTGAAGAAGAGAAAGACACTGACCTATAGGATTGGAATTAGATGAAGATATGGGCTGTGTACCAGAGACATAGGTACAGGCCATGTTCATCTGTTGGTGTTGAGCATGGTGAGCAGTGTGGAGTTAATGTAGCGGGAAGAAGACAGTGGAAGGTTTTGAGCGGGAGAGTGGCATGTTCTGCTATTTATTTATTTCAGTACCATGGAAAGAACCTAGAAGGCTTTATCACAAGGCTCCATCCCCAACCCTTTTTATTTCTTGAGACAGCCTCTCTAAATTGCCAGGCTGACCTCGAACTTGTGATCCTCCTACCTTTGTCTCCCATGTCGCTGGGATTACAGGTGTGAACACCACACCTAACTTTGCTTCATATTTATAATATATAACTGCCATGTGGTGGAGAGGTTGTTGTGGGCAAGTGTTGGAACATGGAGACAAATTAGAAGATTATGGACATAGTTCAAGTGAGCGGTGATGGTAATTTGGGCTGTGGGGTGGTGGAGATGCAGACAACTGAGACATCCATGAAATGTGTGGGTGGTAAAGTCAATGGGACTTGCCTAGGAAAAGGAAGGACACAAAGGTGTCTAGAGATATTCTAAGATTTTTGACTTGAGTAACCTGGAGGATGGTTGTGCCATTCACAGTGATAGGCAAGTCCAGTGGGAGCAGTTTCCATAGAGGAATGACCTTTCAATTTTGCACATGTTAAGTTTCAGGTGCCTGTTAGTTATTCTAGGCTCATGTTCATGTTGTTCATGGATACAAACCTGGAGTTTGACGAAGAGGTCAGGGCTGGAGATGGTGGCATTTGGGATTTAGGTTTAAAAGAATTCCTTTGTGTTCTAGAAATGATTCTAAGGTGTTAATTGTCTTTTTTTTTCTAGCACTTTTTACTTAATTTCATGACTATCATTAGTTGTCCCTGGGGGTGCGCCCTTGAAGGGGATAGCGGGACCCCCACCTCTTTCTCTTTTTTGCTTCCTGGTGATGAGGTGAGCAGTTTTGCTCTGACATATGCTCCCGCCATGGTGTGCTACCTCACTGCAGACCCAAAAGCAAGGGACCAACACATTAGGGACTGGAACCTCCAAAACTGTGAGCTGAAATAAACCTTTTCTCATTATCAGTTGATTATCTCAGGTCAGATAGAAAACTGACTAACAAAATAATATATAATAAGCATAATATATATGTTGTTAAAAGTAAAACTATGATTTCTACATTCCTGGCAGATTTTTGGAATCATATTTGGCAGGGTATTTTACATATCTCTAATAGGCAGTTCTAAAATACTGAAGTTGGATCATATTGTCCTTTAGAAATTATTTTTCAGTGGGGAAGAATCTTATTCCCATTGTTGCAGTGGCTACCACGCCTTCTTATTATTTAGCTCAAATCACTGCTGCTGTTATTGTTAGTCAGGAATTGTGAGTTTGCTATTTGATTGCTTGAGGGTTCGTTCAAATAAAAATGTTGATACAAGTGACGTCAGTTTCTCTTTGAAGGTATTGCTGCCAGTTAAGCAAGTGTGTGGGTGAGAGGAGGACTTGTTTTATTTATTTAAAAAAATATTTTCTTGCACTAGTTGCCCACCTTTTTACATATAGTTGTTGTTACTTAGTTAGCAGAAGGATGACTACCTACAGGACATCATATATCTCAATCTATACACTCATTTTCTATTCAGATGTAGTTGTGACCCTTGGGTGTCATTTCCTACTAAGTGAGCAGATGTATTGGCATGGAGCCATTTTAAACAACTCCAGCATCCTTATCAGCCCCTCCCGGAGAGTGGAATGTCTTTCTCTCATATGAGCCACGTGGATCTTGTTTCCTCCTCCAGTTGTTTCAAGTTTCTGTCCTCCCCCAACTTTCTCAGAGAAACTTGGAACATACCACCACAGGCGTCCACCTTTATATTTTCCAAATAGAAATCCCACAATTGTATCTGATTATGTGTGGATGGTGAATTGTTTTATGATTTTATAGCTGACTAGTTATGATAATAATTATCTAATCCTGCAACCCCTTCATATTAGTTGTCTGTACAATATAGAGATATAATTGAAGGAAGGGATAAAAATATGCATTGGAACATATTAAGATTTCGATCTAACACCAGCTGACAGGGTGTTTTGGGCATTAAGGCTTGCATAAGCATTTCTTTCCTGATGTGCCAAAGGATTCACCTGGAGTTCTTATCTAGAGGCGGTCCTTCATATCAGGTCCTTGGACAACAAGGCTTGGCCTTCACCATTTATGACCATTGCTAAATCTTTTGGGTGTGTCACATTGCCCTTTGGTTTCTCTCATAGTTTGCCTCTCTCTCAACCAGGACTGATGACTCTTCCAAAATTGATTTTCTACTTTATTGTTATTCTGGAGTGTCTCCCACTTCCTTGTGTATTTGGGGTAATTCCTGGCTTCCTTGGTAGAACATTTAGGTCTCCTTTGGATTTTGCATAAGTTCACTTCCATGAACTCCTCTTCCTGCTCTTCTTCCAGGTCCCTTGAACTCCTCTTCCTGCTCTTCTTCCCCTTCCTCCCACCACCTAGTAACACCAGCTGCCTTTCATTTTCATCCTCAAACACTTTTGGTTCCTAGACCCAAAGCCTCTTTTTCACCATTAAAACTTGCTCTCATCAAAGGATCTGAACATATTAATATAAAGTAATAAATGCATAAAAATAAGAAAGTGAGGCAATGAATATGTCAATTAGTTTGATTTAGTTATTGCATATTGTATACCTACATTGAAACATAACATCATTTCCTGTATACATATGTAATTATCATTTGTCCATTAAAAACAATCTAATAATAAAAATATGTGAATTCTTCTTAAAGTAGTTTCTCATAAGGACAAAGCTATCAAAAATGTAAAGTTACAGTAATAAACATCTGACTGGTAATTTTCAAGAGCAACTGCATTGTCCTTGGTAACAGGAATGTCCCTGAAAACCTGCTGTGTAGGAAGTTGACTTCTCCACCCAGTTATGGAGTCCAGGTTTCCTTGATGGACCCTGCTGTCAGCTGGGATCTGATCTAAGGCAGCTTCATTGCAATCCCATCAGTGGAAGACACAGAGATGCCTCAAGTCACTAGGGGCACTGGTTGGAATTTGCTAGAGCTAGAGAGATTGGACAGGATGCTCAGGGCATTGTAAATAGTAACTACATTGCAAATAGCTACTCAGGAGGCTGAGACAGGATGGTCACAAGTTTGGGCAACTTAGTGGGACCCTGTCTCTAAGTAAAAAGGGATGGGGATGTAGCTCAGTGGTACAGCACTTGCCTAGTAGGTGTGGGACCCTGGGTTCAATCCCTAGTATTAGAAAACAAAAAGAGTATACTACAAACTAGTTAAACGATCATATCCTTCATTGCTGTCCTTGAGTTTTTGAATAAGTCAAAAGGAGGATTGTGTCCAAGTTTTTTGTGAAGGATATATTATATTTATGAGTGTACAGCACCAGAACACGTGTATCAATGTTTATTTGCATTTACATTTTTCAGGATGTTTAAAAAAACATTTGACCTGTGTTGTGTCTCTCCCTTTCAGCTCCATGTTGTCCACTGGAATTCAGACAAATACCCCAGCTTTGTTGAGGCAGCTCATGAGCCAGATGGACTAGCTGTCCTGGGAGTATTTTTACAGGTGAGAATCCACTGATTTCATTTTAAAAAAGAAGCTATGTTAGATAAAGAGCTTCAGTCATGGAGTGTACATTCGGCTGTTTTTTCACAGTAGACCTGTTCT
The DNA here is from genome assembly GCF_047511675.1 of Marmota flaviventris. Classification (NCBI taxonomy): domain Eukaryota; kingdom Metazoa; phylum Chordata; class Mammalia; order Rodentia; family Sciuridae; genus Marmota; species Marmota flaviventris. The sequence continues at coordinate 49,222,096 of NC_092512.1, read as the reverse complement.
AGGTCTAGTATTTTCCTTTGGAAGTGAATGCTAAGAAATTAAATATTCATGTAGGAGCATCGTCTTGTGATTCTTCTGATTGTCCATTTATAATTTTCATGTGAGTAGCAACAGCAGTATTAAGAAGAAGAAGAATAGCAGCAGAAATAACAACTGAGACCCTTCAAAGAAGACCTTTGTTCTAGGATCTTCCTGCTTCCTGATTTCAGTATTTAGAGATATAGGACAGAAAAAAAGTTCAAGCCCATAATTTTTGAAGCACTTTTTTTGACACAATGACATGTTGTCTTCAACCAACTGAACAACTTTTAAAGATGTTTTGTTGTATTTCCCTTTGTCTAACCTTCCCATAGGGACAGGTGAGGACTGTTATCCTCATACCTGGGGTGGCGTGGGCCTCTCAACTCCACTGCTACCACTGTCTTATAGATTGAGCTGTTTTGCCACATTCTCTGAGTGATGTTGTAACTCATGAAACTGGGATTGGGGGCTGGACATGAGGCAGAGGTGGGAAGTGCCACGGATAGTGGTAGGTTCTTCTTTTTGGCCACCAAGAATGAGTAGTGGCAGCAGGATCCAGGTGGGGAAAAGAACGCAGTTTAATCCTGAAGGGTTTAAAACCTTTGGGTAGAGTCAGAACACCCATAATAATGAAAATGTTTGTATTTATGTATTTATGATGCCTCTGCTTCTGAGGACCTCAAGTCATTTTTAGGACCTTGATTTGGGACCTCAAGTCGTTTTTAGGCTAGATGTGAGAGATGTTTTTTGTCTAATACTTTGATACCATAGTCAGTTTGGATTGAAGGTCTGAATATCACCATCTGGATTAATAGTGCAGGTGTTTTAAGAGTTTTTCCTAAGCACGGTTTCTTTTAAGTTAACCTATGTGAAAAACATTCATTAGGGGAAGTGGGGGGTGGGGGAAGAGGAGTGTTGATACCAGTTTTGAGACCAAAGTGAAAAGTTCAGTATAGGAACCCTGTAATACAATATTATCATTCAGATTCTTCTGGCATGATAAGGCTATCAGAAGAGAACCTTTATTCTAGAACAATTACTGTATCTTCTGTGCTGGTGTAGATTTTCAGAAATTAATTTAAAAACAGTTGATTGAAATGGAAAGATCAGACTTTATTTGCTACTGTAACCATTTCTTTTAAAATTCGTATTTTCAGATTGGTGAACACAATTCCCAACTGCAAAAGATTACTGACATTTTGGATTCCATTAAAGAAAAGGTGAAACGAATTACTCGGTAGTTATGACTGATGTCTTTTTCCTTCTGTCTTTAATTCTCTCATCTTTCTTCAAAGACTTAAACATTGGACAGAGTATATGCTGCCTGTTTTGAAGCAAGTTTGCAACATTCTTAACTAAGCAAGCAGAAGTAACTTAGTATCACTTATCTTTTGAAAATAACCAAGGGTCTTACATTATCTAAGATAATCACTAATAAATCTTTTTATACAAATTTACTTTCTGGTATTATAGTTTTACAAAATACGTCTTGATTTGTGAAATATTTTAAAGACCACTTATATAAAAACAAATCTTGTGCTTCTGAAATAAATCTATATGATATGTTATTTAAGATGAAGCAGTTTTTTTTTTTTAAGATACTAAAGGTAGATTCTGAATAACTCCATAGTATTTAATTGGATGTGTGTGTGTGTGTGTGTGTGTGTGTGTGTGTGTGTGTGTGTATAAAGCTCTTCCATGGTAATTTGTGGGAATTCTCTGTTTGTCCAGGGCAAACAAACTCGATTCACAAATTTTGACCCATTATCTCTGCTTCCACCCTCCTGGGACTACTGGACATATCCTGGTTCTCTGACTGTTCCACCTCTTCTTGAGAGTGTCACATGGATTGTTTTAAAACAACCCATAAATATCAGCTCTCAACAGGTATGTAGCTTCTCTCAGGTTGATGTTGATTCACTCAGGAAATTTGACCACTGAGCCACATCTTCAGCCCTACTCTGTATTTTATTTAAAGACAGGATTTCACTGAGTTGCTTAGTGCCTTGCTTTTGCTGAGGCTGGCTTTGAATTCGAGATCCTCCTGCCTCAGCCTCCTGAGCAGCTGGGATTACAGGCGTGCACCACTGTGCCTGGCTTGTGACCCTTTCTTATTTGATCTTCTATGATTTGATGATCTCTTTCCAATCTCTTAGAAATGTAAGGCACATAAAGAAGCCCATAAGAGTGAAGCATTGTTGTGAATGCTAGCTTTGCTTTTGTTTGCTTTGAGACATGAATAGACTGGGATACAAACAGGAAAATCAGGAGAGACGCCACATAGAAGGCGACATTCTCATTTCTGATCTCAGTCCTTACACTGCTTCTTCCACAGATTTCAGAGTAAACACTGAGAAGTGGCATCACATACTTAGAAATGTGTGCCTGCTAAGTTTAAGAAGTGGTCTTATGGTACACTTGAGAATCCAAGAGGGACAGCTATAGCTCATACTACTTATGGTGCTTACCCAGCAAGTGTGAGGCCCTGGGTTCAATCCTCAGAACTAGAAAAAAAAAAAAAAAAAAAAAAAAGAAAAAGTTGGTTTTGATTTTTGTTAACAAAACGTTGGTAGGGTTGCCTGAGTGGCTTCTAAGCATTTGCTAAGAAATTGTGGGTTGGTCACCTATGGCCTTCCTGTGAAGACATCTACTCATTTTTCTTTAATTAATTAATTATTTGCAATGCTGGGGATCAAACCCAGGACCTTGGGCATGCTAGGTAAGCACTTGACTGCTGAGTTAATGGCTCAGTCCCTTCATCTTTCTGTTAAATGCTTACTGGACACCCACATAAGGCCAAGCATTCTTTCAGGCTCTGGATGTCATTAGTGCCCAGAAACCACTTAAACTTTAAAGGTGTGACTGACGTGTATTCTGGGATGTGGTCTCTTTAGTAGGTTTTTTTGTTATGTTGTCCTTTTTGAATTAGGTTCTACAGTGTCTTAGTAGGAATATAATTTATTTTATTTTTGCAGCTAATTAAATACTTCTTCCTGTTCCTGACTTGCTCTCCTACCTAGCTGTTTATTCCCACAGCCACCCCCATCAGACTAGGACTGGTTCACCTTCACCAGGTTCTTTTTAGGCAGCATTTCCCCTTGGGAACACATCTAACTTCCTGTTGGGTATTCTTCCTCATTGACCTCATCTTTAGGATTACAGACAAATAATACCTCGGTGTATACATGTTAAAACATTTTATTGCAGTCTGGATAGAATCCAGACCTTGATTGATATGAAAATTCCTGTGAAATTTTTTCATCATTGTATCATGAGAAAAGTGACCTGCTGCTGATTTAGTGTCCTCATTAAAGGGGTTTGTTTCTCTCCCTTGACATGCTAAACTGCTTACTTTCACATTCCTTTATTAAATTTAAACAATTTAATAATAAGAGTTAATTATAATATCAAGTTATCGAAAACAAAGAGGCTCATATTTTCCTTTATATTTCAAGGCTGTCTCTATTTCTTAAAAACACTTGGAAAATACTTTTTTTTTGTTTCTTGCTTTTATTTTTTTCAACACACTAGTGATTTTGAAGAGAATATATCATAATATATAATTCCTTAGAAAGAATGAAGTTAAACTTAGTAAAAACAACTCCCTGCAAGTTTAGAAATTATAACCACATGGCCATGGATTCATGACTGTCTCATTTGAGGCTTATTGAATTAATATTATTGATGTGGTTTTTATGCAAGAGAGTATATTAAAAATAGCTTCATTTTAGAGCTCTAGTGTAATGGGTAGTACACTTTGAAAAATTAACTTACATTGACTATAGCAGGAGCACTTTCATGAGTTTTGATTTTTAACCAGAATGAGAAATTGTTTGGCTATAATTCCAGTTATTATATTGATAATATTATGATGGTTTTAAGAGCTAAAGAATGAAGCTAAAGATATTTAAAACATCCATTCCAGTTCTAAATATGAGAAAAAGCATTAAGCAAAGCTCAACTGAGGAAAATTGTATAAATATTTAATTAGGACTCTTCAAGGGATGCCTACGGAGAGCGGGTGACTGAATGTAATGTTTCCTACATAGGATTCTGAAACAGAAAGGCATTAGATCAAAACAAAGAACACCTGAATAAGGGAAGGACATTAGATAACATATATTTAATATTGCTCATTAATTATGGAGAAAGTACCACACTAATATAAAATGTGAATAATAGGGGAAATTCAGTGTGAGGTATGTTGGAAATATTAGTAATAGCTTGCAGTAATTTTTATAAATGTAAGATTGTCCTGAAACAGTTTATTCTAAAAATGGAAAATATGCAGTTTTTTTTTAAATTTTAAAAACAAATTTTAAAAAAAATTTTTTTTTGGTAAAATTATTTAGTTTTTTTTAGCTCTTTTATATAAGTTAAGTTGAAAAATCTTATATCACTGAGCTATCAATTTCCAAAAGATAATTTTTAATCTCAATTTTGGCAGCTTTTTCTCTTTAAAGTCACTGGGAAATATTGCCTTTATTCATTTTCCAATTCTGTCATGCAATGTCACTAGCTGTGAAGAATAAATCCTCTTAAGTTGACGCCAGATTTTTTTTTCTAGGATTTTCTAATGCTATTTCTTAGCAAGTCACTGTTTGACCTAAAGGGAAAATAAGATATTTTTTATTTTCTTTTTCTTGATTCCAATCCATTTTTCTTCCTCAGAGTCACCCAGTGAGCACTAAACTCTTGATTTAACTGCCATGCCAGTGGGCAGATATACTGTTTTCTAATACTTTTAATAACAGATCTGTCATTTTCTTTGGGAGGCTGACTTTTATTGCCAAATCTCTTTGAGTTCACTTAAATCATCTGAATTGATATACTCAGCTGCTCAAATTCAGTGTGCAGAATACTCCTTTAAAATAATCCTTTTTTAAATTATGACATTATCTGTACATTAAGGAACTCACAAATTTTAAGTATGTGGTTGCTGATTTTGGTGATCGTTTGCAACCATGCAACAACCACCACGATCAAGAGAGAATAGCTGTCTTATTTTCATAGTCCCAAGCAACCACTGGCATGCTATCACTAGAATTTTGCATTTTCTTGAAATTTGTTTAAATGAATCATGTAGTAAGTAGATTTTGTGTTTGATTTCTTTTGCTTAGCATAATATTTAGGTTCACCCATTTCATTTATTTATTTATTTATTTGGTACTGGGGATCAAACTCAGGGGCACTTGACAATGAGATACATCCTCAGCCCAATTTTGTATTTTATTTAGAGACAGAATCTCAGTGAGTTGCTTAGCATGTTGCTTTTTGTTGAGGCTGGCTTTGAACTCATGATCCTCCTGCCTCAGCATCCTGAGCAGTTAGGATGATAGGCATGCGCCACTGTGTCCAGCCATTTCTTTTATTTTTTTTGCCTATTTATATTCCATGGTATGGTTATACCACATTAAAAAATCTATTTAGCAATTGAGACATTTAGGTTGTTTCTAGTTTATGGCTATTATGTGAGTAATATTTTGATATTAAGAGCAGTTCACATACACACTTGTGTGGACACTTTTTCTATGTCTTGGGTCAATACCTAGGACTGGAGTCATTAGGTCACGCATGTTTGATTGTATAAGGTACTGCCATCTTGCTTCCTAAGTGGTGTGCCACCTTGCATTCCCATCAGCAATTTATAAGATTTCTAGTTGCTCCATATCTCTGCTAGCTTTTGGTATTGTCAGTTTTTCTAAGTTAGCTATTCTCCTAGGTATACGTGATTGTAAATTTTCACTTACCTGATGTCTAGTGATTTTTTTTTTCATGACCATGCATGTGTTTTCTTTTGTGAAGTATCTGTTCAGATTCTTTGAATATTTTTAAATTGGGTTGTTCGTTTTTCTCACTATAGAGTTGTAAGCGTTTTTTATATAGTTTGGATGAAAATTCTTTCTCAAATGCATGTTTTTAATTGGTGCATTATAATGATACATAATAGTGGGATTCATTATGCTGTGTTTATACACACACATAGCATAATGTGATCAATTTTATTCCCCAGTACCTTCCTTTTCCTCCCCTCTTCTCTGTACCTGATCCACTTGCTCTACTCCACTGATATCTCTTGTATTATTATTATTTCATTTAGTTCATTATAATTATATATATGCAAGATTCTCTGTGGTATATTCATACTTAAATGCATGTTTTGCCTAAGTTTTCTCCCAGTGTATAGCTGCCTGCCTTTTGTTTCTGTTAATAATGTCTTTTTGAAGAGCAAAAGTTCTTAATCTTGATTATGTATATTTTATTTATCTTTTAAAATTTGCACTTTTTTTTTACTATTTAAGAATCTTTATTTAACAATAAGCTACAGTTTTTTTTTTTCTACGACTTTAAGTAGTAGTTTTAGCTCTTACATTTTCCTTTGATTCCCCCCGTCCCTTTTTGGTTGTTTTTGAGTTCATTTTTGTGTATGATATCCTCATTTGTTCTTTCTTTCCGATACTCTAATTACAAATATTAGACCTTTTAATATCATCTAGCAGGTTCCTGAGACATTGTTTTTCAAAAAAAATTCTAAAAATCTCTGCTTTTTATCATAAATATTTTCTATTGATGTATATTCAAGTTCATTTGCTTTTTATTTCTCTGTCATGTCAATTTGGCTGTTAAGTCCCTCCAGCTGTTATCTTTTAGTTCTAAAAGTTCTATTTGGTCAGGCATGACGGCATGTGCCTGTAGTCTCAGCACAGTGGGAGGATCAGTGGAGCGCAGGAGCTCGATACTAGGCAACATAGTGAGACTATCTTAAAAATAAAATAAATTTCTACTTGGTTCTCTTTTATTGTTTTTATTGCTTTACTAAGACTTCTTATTACCCTGGTGAGATTTCTCATGAATTATAAAGATGCTTTAACTTGATCTAACCCTCAGGTATTTATAATAGCCACTTTAAAATCCTTATGAGTTCCAACATTGGGTTAATCTTGGGTTGGATTTTGTTGATTTTTATTTCATTGAGATTTTTTTCCATTTTCTTAATTCTTCATATGCTGAGTAATTTTTTATGTATTCTAGATGATATGAACATTAAATTGTAAAGGTTCTGGATTCGGTTATTTTTCTCTGATAAGTATTGCTTCTTTTGTTTCAGCAGACAGTTTTGTTGGCTGAACTAGAAGTACAGATTTTTTTCTTGCATTGTAGCTCTGGTCTCAGTTCAGCTGGTCTGCTTGGAATCTGTTCAGTGTATGCATGTTTCCTGGGTCAGTCAGATATGTGGGTAGAGAGTTCAAGGATCCTCTCTCTGGATCACTCCTTGCAAGAGAGGTGTTCCCCACTGTGGCTGTGTGTACGTGGCAGACTGCACTCAGCTCCAGGCTAAAAGCTGGAGAGACCAGAATTTACCTGCAGAGCTCTCCTCTTCCACCTTCAAGCCACTCAAATCCCTGTTCACTGTGCAGTACCTGCAGTTAATGCTTTTTTTGCATTATGTCTTAGTTTATAGTTGTTTTCTATTAGGGATACTGTGTGCAAGATCTCAGTCTGAATAGCTAGAAGGAAAACCAAAATGTGCTTTTTAAATAGTAAAATTTGTGTTTTACAATTAATGATAATCAATGATCTAGGAATATTTTCCTTTACTTCTGCATTGCTATACTACATAGAAGATGAGAAAATAATTCAGTCACTTTGACATTAATTTTGAGCTCATGTATAAAACAGTACAACATCAGCTTGAAATTAAAGTTCAAAATTGTGGAGGACTGTACAAGTGAATGGTAAAATTGTTCACTAGTTGCCAGATCTTTGCAAGGAATGATACAAGAGATAAAAAGATGTATAAAAAGTGGCCCTTGCCCTAGGGAATTTGAAATTCAATAGAGGGCATAATATAGATACACAAAAACCATGACACAGGGGGCTATGCTTGGTGCCAAAGACCAACACAAAAAGTAATGGAAGTTCAGAAGATTAGAGACTATTTTCAAGTGGAGAAATCAGGAAAGATTTCATGGAAAAGTGATATTGAGATGGTTAAAAGATTAAAAGATGAGAACTGGTTGCAGGTAATCAAGGAAAGGAGGGAATTTCAAGAAGGAAATCAAAAATAAGGTCAAGAAGGGGAAGAGCAGAAAATATGTTGGCAGTTTTGTACCTGTGATGCTCAAAGTTTAGTGTATCCAAGATCCACTTAGGGCAGCTTAGCAAAATGTGAAACTTGGGCCTTATTAGAAATTCTAATTTGGAGGTGGTCGGGGGGTAAGATACAGGAATCTGAATTCTTAGTAATCACCCCCAAGTCTGTTCATTCAGATGTCTGGGATCATCCTTCAAAAACTGGCTTAGAGTGGTATCTGCATGTGAAAGTGCCAGGTAGATCTAGAAAAATTGATTGAAAGTGGGTGGTCCAGGGCTGGGGATGTGGCTCAAGTGGTAGCACGCTCGCCTGGCATGCCTGCGGCCCGGGTTCGATCCTCAGCACCCCATACAAACAAAGATGTTGTACCCACTGAAAACTAAGGGATAGTAGGGGATAGGAAAGGTAGCAGAATACAACAGTCACTAATATGGCATTATGTAAAAACGTGGATGTGTAACCGATGTGATTCTGCAATCTGTATTTGGGGTAAAAATGGGAGTTCATAACCCACTTGAATCAAATGTATGAAAGATGATATGTCAAGAGCTTTTTAATGTTTTGAACAACCAATAAAAAATAAATATTAAAAAAATTCTCTCTCTCTCTCACTTTCTCTCTCACACTCTCTATTTAAAAAAAAAAAGAAAGTGGGTGGTCCAAGGCTCAGAAACCATGCTGATAGCACCTATTAAAATGCTAGATCACCATGTTCCATAGGAGAGCTTATTTTCATTGTTACTCTACTTTGGCAGGCAACGGTGTTCTGTTACACGTGGCTGAGCATGCGTGTAAAATAGAATTATTTACAGAACCTTTGAAAAAGAGTATTTCATCTTACTGGGATTGCTACATAAGAAAACTGGAATTTTAGTTTTAGAGCCAAGTAAACCAACAAAACAGGTCACACCTACCTCAGCCTCAAGGCGGAATGAGTGACATTCCTTGCCAGGAACGTGTAGATGCTGAGTCAGCTTTAGTGACAGAAGAGCAGGTTTTCTGCCTGAATGAGCCTGTGGCTACCTGAGAGGATGAGACTGGTAAAGGCCAGCCAGGGGAAGACACAGGACCCAAAAGAAGGAAAATGTGAGCAGGGGTTGGCAGGTACAGGTCCTATCCAGCTGATCAAGTGATTGGGAGAGTCCTATAAGGAAGAGATTTGATAAGACCTCAGGACAGGTTTGGGGACTTCTGCCAAAGTGAGCAGGTTGGAAAGATCTAGAGTAAGATTCAGTTCTGAACTAATGAGGCTAAAGTGGTGCAGAGGTAGGGAGCCAGAGGAGTTGAATGGCCTGTGTGTTTAAATAGAGCCAAGGTATTCTGAGGGATCAGTGGTATCACCTGGCAGGCAGGTTTTGCTGTGTGAGGTTCCTCCACCAGCACCCTGACGTGGGACTCTGCATGTTTCCACAGCCACCTGGAATGGCCCCTCCACATGGACCTGATTTTCATGATCTGCAGAAGGCTGGGTGTCTTCCCAGGAATGAGATCTCATTGGCCTCTGCTACTTGACCTCACCAGACTTTCTCTTGAGTTCCATGTAGTTTTAGCTGTAATGACCTGGTCTAATGAAATTATGAGTAATAGTAAGCTGTAGCTATGCATTTCATCCTTCCTGTATCTGGGCTCTTTGAGACACAGGATATCACTTGTGAAAATCCAGAGTTGTTTGCATACGATGGATGATCCTGTGCTCCATAGAGAGTGGTTATAAAATATTATTGTTTATTACGAATAGCCCTTTCCTTCTGCTTCCCATCAGGTTAATACTATATGTGAAATATTCTAGGCCTCAGGTAAATGAAGATGATGGAAACCCAGTTGATGTGTTTTAGTCCAAATTTTCTTGATTCTGAGATTAGATAACTAAAGAAGTTTAGAGAATGGACGCTTTCATTCCTAATAGTTTACTAAGTCGTCCTCATCAAAACTGTTTTAGTCAGTTTTTTTGCTCTTGTGACCAAAAGACCTGACAGGAACAATTTTAGAGGAGAAAAAGTTTATTTTGGGGCTCACGGTTTCAGAGGTCTCAGTCCATAGATAGCAGGCCCCATTCCTTGAGGTTTACGGTGAGGCAGAACATCATGGTGGAGGAGTGTGGTGGAGGAAAGCAACTCAAGACGTGATGATCAGGAAACAGAGAGAGAGAACTCTCCTCACCACGACAAAATATATACCCCAAAGGCACACCCTCAATGACCCACTCCTCCAGCTACACCCTACTTGCCTACAGTTACCACTCAGTTAATCCTGATCAGGGGATTAATTCACTGATTAGGTTAAGGCGCTCTGACCCAATTAGTTCCCCTCTAAACCTTCTTACATTGTCTCAGTCATGAGTTTTGAGGGACACTTCAAATCTAAGCCATAACAAAAACATAACAACAACAACAACAATAACAAAACAAATACCAAAAACTTATGTTTGGCAATATAATTTTGATTAACATTTTTGAGAAGCTAGAATTATTCAAGTAATTTATCCAATCTTTATTTTACTACTGTAGGCCTGTGTTAAATTTAAAAAAGACTTTTTTTTCTTTTTTTTTAGTTGTAGATAGACACAACACTTTTATTTTATTTATTTATTTTTATGTGGTGCTGACACTCAAATCTAGTGCCTCACATGTGCTAGGCAAGTGCTCCACCACTGAGCTACAGCCCCAGCCCCAAATTTGAATATATAATATTAAACCACCAAAAAAATGTTAGGATTCTACAAAACATACTTACTACAGAGCAACAAACTTATAATAGAATTTTGCAGTGGTTACAAATACTCATGTAAGTTTATTGATTTGCAAAAATGCCTAGGGTATATATTAAATGGAAAAATAAGGTTTCAAAATGACATTATAATTGAGCCTATTTTGTAAGTGTGTGTGTGTGTGTGTGTGTGTGTGTGTGTGTGTAGGTAGGAAAAATACTCTAATTTCTAGATGCATATTCTTTAAACCACATTTTAAATGACATTTCCTCTTATTACTTTGATCGTTTTTTAAAAAATATTTTTTAGTTGTAGATGGATACAATGCCTTTATTTATTTATCTTTATGTGGTGCTGAGGATTGAACCCAGTGCCTCACACATGATAGGTGAGTGCTCTACCATTAGCCACAATCCCAGCCCTATTATTTTTATCTTGAAATAAAGAATTCATGTGTACTTAATTTCAGAACACAGGTTTTTGCAGTGAAGAGAATTTGATGGAAACATTCTTTATAACATTCATGTCACAACTTGGCAAATTCTCATTGTAATATTTTTGGTTTCTGGTAGAGGAAAGGTTATGTTCTTGAGTTGGCTATACATTTTGTTGGCATTGGTGTGACTTTCCATGCTGAAATTAATGCTTAATTTTTCTTCAACAGTTGGCTAAATTCCGCAGCCTCCTGTGTACAGCAGAGGGTGAAGCAGCGGCATTTTTGTTGAGTAATCACCGTCCACCCCAACCTCTGAAGGGCCGCAAAGTGAGAGCCTCTTTCTGTTAGCAGTGGTCTCCAGTGGACATCCCTAAACGTGACTGCAGAGAGACAGCAAACAAAACAAAACACAAAAATCCCCACTAACACTTCTTTCTAGAATTTTAATCTGTGAGTACCATTTTATGATCAGTGTTAACACCATGAGGAAAGCCAGATCTCTTTAGTTAAACCGACTTAGCTCATCTGCTCCGGATTTGCATGCAGGGATCAAGCAATAAACTTGGTCTGATGTTGTTAAAACCCCTGAAGTACAAAACAAAAACATGGCTGGCCTCACAAAACGTCAGAATGTACTGAAGATCCTACCTTGCCAGAGACTGAGTCACTTCAGCATGTCTCTCTGTGAAGTTTAATGACAAACTTCAATCACTTCCAGAATGTTCGGATTGTGATGTCTTTTTCTAAACAAGTGATTCTTAATGTTTTGATAGTGTGTTTATCAAAAGTCGGTATTTCCTTTTAAAGTGAATATTTGTTATGGATGTGTTGCTGATTCTAGTGTGATACTTTTAATAAAGTGCAAGATATGAGAGATCTGGGGGTGGGATATAGCTACTTAATTTGTCTACTTTTGTACTCAGTGTCTACTTTTCAGAGCAAAAATAACTATGATTTTGGTGAGGGATTCCCTAGGTTATAAAATAGCTATTTACACTTTAATCAATTATGCATATATCATCACTTGATAATGTTAATAATGAATCAGCTAAAATTGACAAGATGAAGTGTCTGCTAGTTCTGGCCTTACTGTGGTTTGAAATGAACAGATTAAACAATAGCAGTACAGGCAGAGCTGCTCAAGAGCATGATGAACAGGTTACCTGCTTTGCCCTGTTTTGATGATAGAGCAGGGACCAATCCTTAGTGTGTCATTTTTATTGTCAATTAGTGAAAAAATTACTTGCATCTCATATAAATACCCCATTGGTCCATAAAACCTTAAGCCCATTTCCATGGCAAAGCCCATTTCCCCGTTTAGACACACCCCTTAGCCTATTAAGTAATTTTGTAAGATGGCACTTGATGTTAATTTTTACTTCCTATTTCTTGTTTATTTTGGTTGCTTTTGTTGGGGAGAATGAGGGCAGAGTTCCTTTTGCCCTTTCTGTTATGGAGTGACACCAAGCATTAACTTAATAGCCACATTTAAGACTTGAACAGTAGTAGTTCAAGTAGTTATCTTCTGAGAGAAGTTTATCTGGATGTCTTTGACTTGATGATTTGTTTTTGGACTCTCTCTTTCTGTGAATGTGGATTTTATTAATTCAAATTATTGTTACATTCTCCTTAATAGAACAAATGGGTATCAGTAAATTGTGTTCTGGTGATGTCTTCTGGTACATGAGATGAGCTCCTGAAGATTAAGGCTGGTATCTTGGTTGCCATTTCTTTCACTGTCTCTAGCTTGAGGCTTTGTGAATTAATATGCAGTAAATATTTAATGAATGAATGTTTAAAATTTTTTTACTATCTTCATGATTATCTCTCTGCTTGAGATCAAATGCAGTATAAATTAATCTAACAAGTAAAATATGTTTAATATCTTTAAAATTGTTTCTGAAAGGAATAATTTATTAAACCTGATTTGTATAACCAGAAGTTCTAATGGTTTTAAAAGTACCAGTGTTGGATGGGAAGGCATTTCTTTAGTTTGGAGAGACATGTTGTGAAGCATCCTAGTGAGGGAAAGAAGCTTGTTTTCTTAGAGAATGTAAGTTGCTGTATCCAGATGGTGTTTAGGATGGGGATTGTGATTACTGTGTGTGAGAGTTACCACTTTGTAATTTACCACTTTGTAATTTTCTGCTGCAGTATTACATCAGTTCTATGCCACAGGTTGCCCCTTAGTAGGCTAAAAAAGTCCGCACTGTACTGATCTCCTTGAAGGTTTTCTGCTTATTTATGTATCTCTTAGGGTCAAAAGGTTTAAGTGTGTTTTAAAATTACTATTTTATTTCCTTTACAAAAGTTGGAGTTTTAAATGTTAGTATAGATATCTGATGTTTGTTAAGCATTTTGTGTTATAATTTAAATTGGATTTAACCGCAATAAAGAAAATGAAAAAAAACCTTTCAACTGTATGAGGGCTGTATATATGCAATACATGGAATCAAATTAAAGTTTTGCCTAGAAACATTGCAAACACAGTGCCAAAAACACATTTCCCCCCTCAACTGTTTTAATGTAAGTTGTGTCCTGATTTCTCACCATCTTGTGTGCTATAGTGTGTATTCATTTCCTTTGAGCTGGAAGAAAGACATTGTCCTACATATCCACAGTAAAGCTAAAATAGACATGATATTCACGTTGTTCCATTATTGTCCACCCAATCCACTAGAGAATGATTTGTTCATTAGTTGTTCTGTTTCCTTTAGTCAGGAGCTGTTTTTTAGCCTTTTCTTGGTTTTCTTGATCTTGACAGTTTTGAAGATTATGGGCCAACTGTTTTATAGAATTTCCTTTAATTTGGGTTTCCTAGTATTTTCTTAGATTAGATTCAGCCTGTGTATTGTGGGCAGGAATATCACAAGAGGTGCTGTGTTCCCATTGCATTCTGCCAGGTAGTCAATTTTGATTTGTCCTATTATAGAATACATTCACTTTTGTCACTTGGTTATGACTCTGTCTGCTAGCCTTCTTCATTTTAAAGTGATTATCATTTGTAGTTAACAAATATTTGTATCTAGGAGGGATTTTTTTCAATACTGTAGATATCCATTTCCTCATTAAACCTCCTATGTATTCATTTATTTCCATCATGGACTTAAAGATACCTATTTTATTACTACTATTATTGTTATATATTCTGATTTTCTTCTTCTTTCTTTCTTTTTTTTTGATGCGGCCAGCTGGAGCATCTTCAAGCTGACTTCTCTGGCCATCTGACTCTCTATTTTGTTACTTTCTGACAGTTATATGATGCTCCTGGCTCATCTTATACTTTTCCTTCTCAGGCTTTAGAATCAGCAATTTTTCAAGGAGATCTGGCTTCTTTTAGTAGAAAATAGTATTGGAAAAACCATGATCTGCTCAGTAGGTGAGCTCAATGATATTGAAGTGTTGCTACTTCAAGACCCTCTCAGGGGACAGATGTCAAGAATGAGTGCATATCTACACACACACACACCTCTGTGTACTTATAAATGTCTATATGTTTTAAAAACTGATTTCATACTTGTATTTACAATTTCAATCCAACACTTTAGGATTCATTCTATATTTGTAATTCTTTTTTCTAGCAGTGAAAATCCAGACTTTTGTTGTTCTTAACATACTTATTTGGCCCATTCTTCTGCGTGTTGCCAATATTCCATAACCACCTCTGGTCTCTCACCCCTACCCTCCACAGAAGCTCCCTTCTCTCTCTGATGTCCCCTGCTGAGCTGCCTTGTCCCCCGATGTTGCACAATGTTCACTTGCTTGACTCTACCTAATGGTTGATGGACCAAGTTATTTAAGAACGGAAGGGAAGGGAAAATAAAGGATACCTTCAAAATAAAGGTATAAACTCAATGTTGGTGAACAGGAATACTCTTTTCCTTTTGCTTCGGCAGTGCTGGAGATTGAACCCAGAGCCTCGTGTGTGCTGAACTACATCCTTACTCTTCATTGAGTTGAATTGACTGGACATTTCTCCAGTGTGGCTAAAACCCCACCTTTGCCTTCCTGGAGAGGAATTACAACAGTCAGGAACACCCACCCTCACCCCAGCCCCGCTCATGGACTGAGAGAAGTCTTCCTGCTGGAGGATTCTCAGCATTTCCTTGCTCCTCTACCCCATCAGAATAAATCACTTGGTGGAAGGAAGTGGGTCCATTGAACTTCCCATTTCCAATGAGTTTGTTTTCAGTACCAGGTCCTCTGGGTGAAAAGGGAGGTCAGGTTAGCTTAGCTGGGCTCAAGGTTACCTTAGCTGTGCTTATGGGTGAGAGCTGTAGAAACCCTTGTGTGGGTTTGTGTCTCAATGAGATCAGATTGACCATAACTTGGTCCTAAGTTCCTCATGGAAGGCATAACTTAGAAAAACATGTCACACAAAAGGTTGCTGTTTTAACAAGGACTTCTGGAAACACGCATCCATGGTTGGGCTGCTACTGGGAGCAGCTGGAGGTATAGGGAGCCTCTCTGAGGGTCCCAGACACAAACATATAATTAAATGCTCGTTGTCATTTAAAAATGTATGTGGCACTATCAGCTTCCTATGGGAAAACAGAAACCACTCATTTTTTCAAAGAGAGGGTGTAAATGCTTAAAATTAATTACAGAAGTGATGGAGGATGCTGAAAAAACAGAGGACAGGGAGACAATCAAGTTTAGGAAAACCTTCCTCCTTCCTTAGAGGAGGGCAGGGTTCCTAGAGCCTAGAAACCAGGGCCACACAGTTGAAGCTGAAAGGAAAGGGCCTGGTTAGCAGGATCTTGTTATTTTTTGGAAAGACCAGCTACTACCTGAGACCCTGACTGAGACAGAGAGACAGGGAGGAATACTTTAGGTTCTCTGTCCATTTCATCCTCCAGACTCCCACTGGTGATACCCAGTATTGGAGCCTAGCCAGAAGCCAGACCACGTGGAGACACATGAGGTCATCCCCTTTGCTATACAGAAAAAAAATCAGTGGACAAGTACAGTAGTGGATATGAGGGCAAATGGACTTAGGACCTGGAAAGGCACTGGCTGGAACCTCCATTAGGGAGGTCAGGTGAATGGATATGAGGCTAGACCAGAAGTTTCCAGAGATGGAAGGCCATTGCTAAACTTCTCTTCCACTCAGGAAATTTAATTTGACCCTCATTTATTGAACATCTTATGTGCTAAGTATAGAGGTATAAAGGTTAAGAAGTGATTTGTGCTGGGCACGGTGGTGCATGCCTGTAATGCCAGCGGCTAGGGAGGCTGAGATAGGAGGACTGCAAGTTCAAAGCCAGCCTCAGCAATGGTGAGACACGAAGCAACTCAGTGAGACCATGTCTATAATTAAATGCAAAATAGGGCTTGGATGGGGCTCAGTGGTAAAGTGCCCCTGAGTTCAATCCCCAGTACCTACCCCTAAAAAAAAAAAAAAAAGATAAAAGAGGAAGTGATTTTGCTGTTAGCTCAGATCTTCCAAGGCAACTATAGGGTATCATGAGAACATTAATTCTTTTTTTTTTTTTTTGGTACCAAGGTTTGAACTCAGGGGCACTCAAACACTGAGCCACATCCCCAGCCCTATTTTGTATTTTATTTAGAGACAGGGTCTCACTGAGTTGCTTAGCATCTCGCTTTTGCTAAGGCTGGCTTTGAACTTGCGATCCTCCTGCCTCAGCCTCCCGAGCCACTGGGATTACAGGTGTGTGCCACCGAACCTGGCTTGAGAACATTAACTCTAGATGAATTAATTCTGGAGAAATTGACATCAAGGTTTTCAAATGTTATGTATTTGGAATTTGAGTTCTTTTGTTCTCTATGTGGTTTTGTACCTGGGTAGGGAACTATGTCATTAAGGATTCTTTTGTTTGAAAATGATAGAAACTCCATTTTAAAATAGCTAAGGAAAATAATGGGGTTTGCTGTTTCACAGAATTGAAAAAAATCACAGGTAAAGCCAGATTTCATTGTGATAAAGCCAGGAGCTTAGATCAGGTCTCAGTCTTTTATGTCTTGGCTGTCTCCACTTCTGTGGGCTTCATTAGCCAGTCAGACTTTCCTTTTATGTTTTCAGGATGAGTCTTTGCACCTCTGCACCTATGCCACCTCTGTAAGCTACACCTGTGCTGCCAGCCGAGCTTCTGTGTCCAAAGATCTCAATACAAGAACGACCTGAATTCTCATTTGTCTAGTCTGAGTCACTTGCCCTTCCTTAACCAAGCCATCATGGCCAGCAGGAAAACACTGGCTCAGGAGGGCAGGTGGCGTCAGCCCCTTTCAAAACTGACTGGACTAAGGCCAGAGGAGGGGTGGCTATAGTGAAGTAGCGCAGTGGAACGAAGCTGCTTGATGACACAATTCAGTTGTTGTTCCACGTGGGGCTCAGGTGCAGACACTGAATTCCCATGCTTGTGGTGTGTCTCTTGGTGACCTCTCCCAAGTTCCAAGGAGTAAGCAATGTCTCCTTTAGATCTCATCCTTATCTTTCTTAGCTGTCATCGAACTTGTCCAGCAACCAGGATGGATGGAGCATGCCTTCCCTTCACAGCATCTGGTTCTTACAGGCAACTCAAGAAGAACTTGTTGAAAGCATAATGGATGAGAATATGGGTGACTAAGGGCTCTGATTACATGTCAAGTTGGCACAGCTTGCAATCCATTCTTCCTCAATGAAATAGCAAGTGCCCATAGATCATTCACCAACCCCAGCAATTTGTTCCCTAAAGAAATGCTAGTCTCCTTATGTCAGAGAAAACATTTGGCATTTGTTTTTTTTGGGATTGGCTATATGTGTAATAAGAATTGTGATACATTCCGCTGTCATGTATTTAAAAAATAAAATCAATTAAAAAAAAAGAAATGCTAGTCTAACAATTTTGGAATTGCTCCAAGATAAATGGGAGTGGAATTTTGTAGATTTATACTGTGACAGAATGGATACACCCTCTCCTCAGGATGGTCTCCAAACAAATGTCACCTTTCTTTGTTTTGGCCAAGGTCCACCACCAGTCTCTCCTCTGAGGGAAACCTTTTCTACTGCCATCACCTGGACAACCAGGAAATTTCCTCAGCCTGTGTCCTGGAGTGACTGATCTCCAAGTGTCCAGCTGACTCCTGGGAGATCCCAGAGACACTTGCAGGTGGTTGGTGAAGTTGGTTCTACTTCCTAATAGTACCAAGATGTTATTTGCCTTTTTTACTGGTTTTCTATTTGTACTTCTGCTATAAAAGTGATGATAGTTTAAACGACTGTTTCTTTGTAGGCTGTGGCAGTAAATGACAGTACCAGTCATTATTTTTGTCACCACCAAGTGATCACAATTTTGACATGCCAGAGTCTCTTAAGAATGTCCGTGTTCTGAAGTAAAAATTATTAATTTTATTAAATCTCAACCACTGAGTATACATTCTTTAATGTTTGGTGTAACAAAATGGGACACTTCCATGAAGAACATCCAAACCGAGTTGCCAACTGAATGCACCACTATTTTCACGGAGCACCATTTCTGACAGAATAGCCGACAAACAATGGAGATTTAGATGTGGGTAACTGGGAAATGTTTTCTTGAATATGAACAGAGTGAGAATTTTAATTCAAGAAAAACAACTGAAAGTATTTGTTGGTAGTGATGGAATTAGAACAACTTTCAAGAGAACATGATGATTTGGGAAAATGCGGGTGTCTACCTCCATAAGCTTGCCAGCTTTTTAGTGCTTAAACACATTTCTGAAGAGGCCAGAGATAATTTTAACAAGTCTGATTCTTTTTGATATTTTATAATGAATTGTGTCTATGTTTTGAAGATATGGATACATCAGAGAAACAATATTCTCTGACAAGTGCATCGTGTTACCTATTCATGCACAGATCAAATATCTGTTCCAAATTCACAATAGACTAATATATTTTGGTAAAACAAAGCATGAAAATTTTATTCATGCAGTTAATTGAGACTAACTTTTAGGAAACTGCCACTTGTTAAGTTTTGAAAAAGTACTAAAAGCACTGAAAAAGTACTAAAAGAGAACATCCACAATTATCTACAAACTTGCTCCATTTTCTAGCTAACTATCTGTGTGAGGCTGGGTTTCTTTCAAATGGTTCAAACAAACAGCCTATCACAACAGACTGAATGGAGAAGGAGCTATTAAGAATCAACTGTGTTTTATTTAGCCGGACATTAGGGGATTTACAAAAATATTTAAATATCACTTTTTTATTGTTTTTGGAAATATTGTTATTGTCACAAAATTTGTTACTTATTGTTATGTAAATTACTTATTTTATACATCTATGATCTTTGAGTTAACAAACACATTGATACTTTTGTTTTAATTCTAACTATAAAATATCAATAGATAAGCCCTCATAAACAAAAACTCTCTGGGATCATTAGTAAATTTTAAGACTGTAAAGGGTCCCCAGACAAAAAGGATCAAGAACCATCTCATGCCAAGATTCAATGTTCCACCCCTGTTCTTCTCAGATTTCCACTCCTCTGAAAGTTGTGCTCGGTTCTAGTGAACAGCCTGGCTTATGCTGTAATAAAATCACCCAACATACGTACATACTGCCTCAGCCACCTTGTATGCACTTAGTCTCACCCTATTGGATGTAGAATTCATCACTCCATTCAGATACTTCAGGTTCCCTCTTTCTCTGTGGCCCTCTCTCACTTTTTCTGCTCTCTCTACTTTGTCATTTAATTCCCAGTATCAAGGCCAAGGCCAAACAATATGCATCACTTCCTGTTTATGTGCTGGAAGGGACAATGCAGTTTCCTCTATGTCTGGGTTAATTACTTGAATTCAAATCCAAACCACTCATCATATTATCATTTGGAGCCCTGGCCTATCGGTTCCTTGGGCTCTGTCATGAGAAATTCCCTCTCTACATTTGTTCCTAATAAGTTTCCCACCCCTACTGCTCTAAGCATTGTATTTTTTCAATACTTCTCCTAGGAATAGAAATTGTTCTCTATATCTTCCAGCATTATCCTCAAAGTATAGACATTTTTTTTTGCAAGAGGACTAAAATACTTAGTTTGATAGCTAATATTTTCTTAACCTTTGGTCATATTTGGATAAACTCTATGTATGTGGTTTTATCTTTATTCTGTCACAAATCAACCTTTTCTCTAATTGGCACATCTGACCTTCAGACACGTTAACACATTCACTCAAGTAAGGTTCAAATCTGAAGTCCTCTCTGTCCTTTAAAGAGAGTTCTCCTATTTCTGCTCTAATATATATATACACACAACACACACACACACACACACATACATACACACATTTATTTATTTATATATAAAATAAAGCCTAACTCTTGGAGCTACTTAGTGAAAATGTAGAGTTTTAAACTCATTTTCCTTATTTTTAAGTTTTTGGTGCAAAATCTCAGTATGATCCTGCAAGCACTAAAAAATATTGTTTCAACCTACCAATTGCATGTATAAAGAAAACAAGAGTGTTATAATTCAGGAAATGGTTAATGCAGGCAAAAGGCCTCATTATAACCTGCTTCATCATTTCATCCTCTTTGATGTTCCTGATGGTTAGGAAGCAGCTCCTGATTGATACAGGTCAGTGCTGTCTTTTCTCAGTCACCTGGAAGACAGATGAAAGACACTGGATGTGAAAAATGGGAGTCAGACTAATCACATTCTGAGCCTAAGTAGAGATTTTATAGGTATGAAGACTTTGGAAACAATTTTCAGGGTTGTTACGTAATCAAAATCTTTGGGATCCATGAACCTCCTGCAGCTCTAGTCCCAAGGGGTCTACCAATTATCACACACCAAACAGTGCTCCTTTCTCTTGGCCTGGGGACCTGCTGGACCTGCTGGGTAGGGTTTCTTCATCTGTCACTCAGACATCCTGGGATCCAGCGGTGAAACAATTCCTACCCGCCCCCCCCTCCGCCTCCTGCCAATCCATTTGCTCCTTTATTTGCTGTGCTGTAGATATACTTCCCATGTTTGTCCTTTGGAAATCAGAATCCGAACAAACACAAGCTTCAAGTGCTCCTTCCCCAAACAATGAAAGGTTCTGTTGTGCTTCGCAGCCACCCAGAAGCACGCTTTTGGCTGAGTTTGCCCACTCATCACAAGAGCTTGAAATTGGAGCCCAGTTATTCTTTTACTTCTCCAACCACATTAAGGAACAGAGGAAGCAGAAAGCTCTACTTGTTTTCCTTGTTATGAGGATACACTTCCTTCCTATTCAAACAAAAACTCCTTGTTGAATATAATTCAAGTGTATCCTTGCTAAAAATTTGTGGGATTAAAATGCTAGGAGGATACATCCCTTTTTAATCTTTTTAAAAATAAAGATCTCAAAGGTATCTGTTTCAATAAACTAATATTGAATACGCTAATGTTCAAAATAGATCAATTCTTGAATTAGTCCCTACAGCTAATTAATGTTTGTTGTAAATGTGCCAGTTTCTCATGAAGTCTTTCAAATGACTTGGTAAAACTTTATGACATCCTCTTATTCTGTAATATTTTCATTCAGATGAGTTTTCATATGAAATATCCTGCAGCTAAGTCATCAATTAAAACCCCAAATTGTCTACACTGCTCATTCTTTGCTCTTCTCTATTGGCCTTTAGTGCTTGTCACAGAATCAGAGATCTAGCAGATGTGTGCTTCTATCCCTTCGCTTGTCTTCTGAGACCAATTTCCTGGTTTCCTCCCTCACTAGCTCTTTCTTTCCAGTCTATTCTTATCTCTCTTCTTCACTCATTCCCTAGGTGATTTTTTTCCTAATCCCATGACTTTAAATAACATTTAAACACATGCCTAATACACAAATTTATATCTCCATCCCCAACTCTTTCCCTGAGCTCAGAAGTCATACATTCACCTGCCTATAAGACAGCTCCGGGGATGTCAGATAACATATTCAAACAGATTTCTCAGTTCTACTTCTCATCCCCTTGTTCTTTCCTGCAAATGGCTCCTTTCCCAGGATGCTCCATCTCAGTAGAGGTTAGCATTGGCTGCTCAAAACACACGTCCATCTCTCCTTTCTCTCACACCCAAACTGAAGCTGTTAGCAAGCTCTGTGATTGTTACTCTTAAGATATTATCTCTCCACCGGTCTCCTTGCTCCACTCTTGCTGCACAGTCTTCTCCACACGGCAGCCAAGGTGATTCTTACAAAGTAGGTCAGAGCCCATCATTTCATTCAGCTCCCCACAACAATGACTTCCTGTCCTTGGTATAAAATCTGAAATCCTTAGGTTTATATATGGAGTTCTACCTGATTTTTGAACCAGCTGTTCCTGCCTCTCTTACTGACTCAGTGAGTTTTTGTGCTAGCAAAGCAATCAGATAAGGGCACGTTGGCACAGAAACAGGGCTTTTCTTTCCTGTGCTGAAGCACACGGGAGGCAACACCAGGGGGACAGAAATTCCAGGCTGACTCCAAGGAAAAAGGTGCACAGCGTTTATGGTACCTGTCAGGTAGACAGGGACCCACCGTCTTGAAGTCATCGCAAGGAGAAGGTGGAGTTTTAGTCACGCCTGAACACCTTTGCATCATGCCTCTTCCTGTGAGTTGCATCTCCATTACCATCCTAGATCTCCACCTTGAGATGTGATTGTTATGATACTAGTAGAGCAAAGGTAACTAAGTATAGGCTACTTCAGTGACACATGTGCTTGCCCCTTACCACCTGGAATTTGCCCCTTATCATCTAGGAAAGTTCTCAGGTGGATTTTGGAGCACAGCAGATCACAACTCTGCCTCTGTGGTTTGATTTTAATGTTCTTGTTTTTCTTGGCTTTTTGTTACTCTGCTGACCACATAGTCCTTGGAAATCTGAGTTGACTTCCCTACCTCCTATTCCAGGTATCTTATCTTATTCCACACCCTTGAAGACTGATTCAAATTTACAAAAAAAAAATTTTTTTTAGTTATAGATGGACACAATATCTTTATTTTGTTTATTTATTTTTAATGTGGTGCTGAGGATTGAACCCAGGTCCTCACATGTTGGAGGCAAGTGCTCTGCTACTGAGCCCCAACCTCAGCCTCATGGTTCACTTTTTAACTCTCGATTTTCTGGGGTGTAGGTTGACCTGTAAACTTGAGTGCTAGCTTGGCTATCTCATCCCTGTTCTCTCCATCACTGACACACTTCTGGTTATTCCTTGAATAGGCCTTTTCAAGTCTGTGCATCTGATATTCTCTGCTTGGAATGATCGTCCCTGGATATTCACAAGGATAGCTTTCTCATTCACTCAAATATCATGCTCTTAAAGTGGCTTTCCTGACTCTGCTCTCTGAAGTAATGGCCCTGCCTCTGTTACTTTCTTTATCCGTATCCTGCTTTATAATTTCTTATGGCCTTCACATAGCATAATTAACATAGCATAATATTATTTATTTTTAAATGCCTTCTGTCTCTTTCACTAGCATTTAACTTCCTTAGCGACAAGAATTTTATTTTGTTAACCTGTTCTTAGCGTCTGGACAGTGCTTAGCACATGGTAGATTTCAACAAATACTTAATAAATGACTTTTTCAGGCTCAGGTTTATAATATAATCTTGAATTTTCTGGACTAATGTTGTACTTCTGTAGAAGACTAGGTAAAGAACTAAAATTATATATCAACTTTGGTATTATATTGAATGCACAGCATTCCTTAGAAACTCTTAAAGATATTGCAATTTTTAAGGTGTTAGCAATACACACATGTAAAACTATTTTTATACAGTACTGCAGTACTTTGAAATGTTGTATAAATTTTCTTGTAATGTTTAAAAGTATCAATATTACTCATGTGAAGACCCTTACTCACAATATAGTGGATGCTATACATGTCTCCTAACACTCAGGTCACTTCACTCTAGGGACGGGATCTTCCAGAATAACACTGTTAAGGTGAGAGACACTGTTAGAGGAATGGAATACAGGTGACGATGGGGAGAATTATGAGAAAGATAATATTTCAGTAAATATAGACTTTTTGGTAAATTAAACGAGCATTTTACCAGGAATTAAAGAAACTTTAAAAGGAAAAAATTATGTAAACGTAAATTTCTTAAATAGGAAAAAGGGAGAGTGGACAAGGTGAGTTGTTCCTCATATTAACCACCAGGTGGTGGTGTTGGATCACAAAAACTGCCCAAAGTGCGAGGCATAGATCAGCCAAGGGGAAAATGGAAACCATTGCCATCACTTAACTCCCACCTGTGCAGTATTTCAGCCCCTTCCAAAGGATTCCTCTCCGCATTATTTCTAAATGTTCCCAGAGGGTCTCTCATTTGTGCTCACGAGTTACTCACTCTTGGTTTCTCTTAATTTCTTCTCTCTCCTTCCCTCCTTCTTCCATCCCCAGGTGCATCTCCTGGCCACAGTTCCCTCTGAGAGCAGCAGTGCCACCTGCTCTGGGTACCTCTTACTCCTCTGGGTACCATACTGATTCCAGTGGGCCCTGCTTCTGCCACTGCCAGGAAAGAGGAGGCTGAGGAAGTATTCACTAACAGTAAACATGTGAGATGCTCAGCCCTCTGCATCTACCTTTGCTAAGTATAGATAAGGAGAAATGGCCTCAGGTGGAAGCAAGTTTTGACTTAAATTTCTAGGTCAATGTTAGGTTACTTTCACCTATACTTCTAAAAAGTTGTAACTCTTTTGTAAGTTTTCTACAAATGGGATAGTTTCTTCTGTGAGTACTGGATTAGATTAGGGGTCTTCAAGCAGTCTTAATCTGTCATCGAATTACAAAGACCCTTATATTTGAGGTTTTCTTATTAATAGCTTATTTTGCTTACCACCTGTTGAGCTCTTTGGCATGCCTCATTCTTGTTGAGATTCATGGTGAGAAGTCCAGCTACTGTTCTTTCTTTGATTCTTATTCAGCTCTCACTTTTAGGCTGGGTCAAGATCACATCCCTGTTGTCAGGATCAGAAATTTTATTATAAGCAGTCTATCTGCCCCCTCATCATCCTGCCAAGGTGCCCCATTCAACTATGAATCCATGCACACGATTCCACAACCCAAACCCTATTTCTAGAACGACAGAAAGTAGAACACATTGTTCATAAAACATTATGGGGACATGATAAGAATTTTCTAACCTCGGTGTTTGAGGGAACTCAGGTTATGGTTTTCTCAATAAGAAAAGTTTTGAGAGGACTTTGTGGGGGTGGGGGTTGGGCCTTTACTTACCCCAAACTGAATCACCTCAGGACAAATAGAAACACTTTCACCAGCGTATTTTAAAATTTGAGGTTAAGGGCAGTGATCTGGAAAAAAGCACTGATTTGTTCAGAAGGTCAGAGAGTGGAGTGTAATTACTTATGAGTATTGTCAAGTTTGTCTATTCATTTTTTCTATTAGAGCTCTATAGTTATACATAGTAGTGGGGTTCATCCCAGTAAACTTATACATGCATAGAATTCAATTTCAGTTCATGATCCCCCCTTTCCTTTCTCTTTTCACCCTCATCCTCCCTCCCCTCTCCCATTCTCCTTCCTCTACCAGACTTCCTTTCACCTGCCTATTTATATTTGATTGGTTCTTTCTACCTCTGCATAAAGGTGAAATTCTCTGCGGCATATTTACACATTCATGTAACATGATTTTTGAAGAATTCATTCTGCATTTTGGCAAGCTTTTTAACATTTCCAGGCTTCAGTTTTCTAATTCATAAAAGGAGAATAATGATGATGCCAATTGAAGAAATTTGTTGTGCATCTTACATAAGGTAAGGCACTTAAAGGAATTATCACAATGCCTGGCATACTTAACAAATATTAGTTATTATGTTCAAATGTGTACAGTCTACTGACAGGAAAGTGTAAGAATAGTCTAGTAGTTCAAGATGTCTCTGTAGGTGCAGACACTAGATGTCACTGCTCACATTGAGTACTTTTCTTTTTTTTAAATTTTTTATTGTTGGTTGTTCAAAACATTACATAGTTCTTGATATATCATATTTCACACTTTGATTCAAGTGGGCTATGAACTCCCATTTTTACCCCGTGATTGCAGAATCACATCAGTTACACATCCATTGATTTACATATTGCCATACTAGTGTCTGTTGTATTCTGCTGCCTTTCCTATCCTCTACTATCCCCCCTCCCCTCCCCTCCCCTCCCCTCCCCTCTTCTCTCTCTACCCCCTCTACTGTCATTCATCTCTCCCCCTTGTATTTTTTTCCCTTTCCCCTCACTTCCTCTTGTATGTAATTTTGTATAACCCTGAGGGTCTCCTTCCATTTCCATGCAATTTCCCTTCTCTCTCCCTTTCCCTCCCACCTCTCATCCCTGTTTAATGTTAATCTTCTTCTCATGCTCTTCGTCCCTACTCTGTTCTTAGTTACTCTCCTTATATCAAAGAAGACATTTGGCATTTGTTTTTTAGGGATTGGCTAGCTTCACTTAGCATAATCTGCTCTAATGCCATCCATTTCCCTGCAAATTCTATGATTTTGTCATTTTTTAATGCAGAGTAATACTCCATTGTGTATAAATGCCACTTTTTTTTTATCCATTCGTCTATTGAAGGGCATCTAGGTTGGTTCCACAGTCTTGCTATTGTGAATTGTGCTGCTATGAACATCGTTGTAGCAGTGTCCCTGTAGTATGCTCTTTTTAGGTCTTTAGGGAATAGACAGAGAAGGGGAATAGCTGGGTCAAATGGTGGTTCCATTCCCAGCTTTCCAAGAAATCTCCATACTGCTTTCCAAATTGGCCGCACCAATTTGCAGTCCCACCAGCAATGTACAAGTGTACCCTTTTCCCCACATCCTCTCCAGCACTTGTTGTTGTTTGACTTCATAATGGCTGCCAATCTTACTGGAGTGAGATGGTATCTTAGGGTGGTTTTGATTTGCATTTCTCTGACTGCTAGAGATGGTGAGCATTTTTTCATGTACTTGTTGATTGATTGTATGTCCTCCTCTGAGAAGTGTCTGTTCAGGTCCTTGGCCCATTTGTTGATTGGGTTATTTGTTATCTTATTGTCTAATTTTTTGAGTTCTTTGTATACTCTGGATATTAGGGCTCTATCTGAAGTGTGAGGAGTAAAGATTTGTTCCCAGGATTGAGTACTTTTCAAACAGAGGTTAAGCAAGATCTAAGAAAAGGAATGGGTGGGAGATGGTTCTTTTAAGAACATAAGTCTCAAAGCATTTCTTTTAAATCCCATATGAAATGAAAAGTGGATCTTAGAAAAATTTTTATCAAAATAGTTAGACATCAATTAATCAATTAAGCCAGTATGTGTTGCTGATTTAACTGATGGATAAAAAAAATCAATAGATATTGATAATGTACTGAAGAAACCGAAATAAGGGAATCAACCTCAGAAGTTAGAGTAACAAAGGAGGAGACACGAAGAGGATGTCAGCAAGCAGATGAGTAATAGGAAGAGTAAGGACAGAGAGAGACGGAACACCCCACTGACCCTGTGTTTATAGGACAGAGGCATGACACCACAGAAATATGAATTTTTATCTTTATGTTAAGTTTCAAGTCAATTTGCTTGCATTTAGAAGCCTTATTTTAAATTCTTTTTAAATGTTTCAAGGACATCAGATTAAATGAAAATACACAGCCCAAAGTAAAATCTCCATGTTTGGTGGATGTGCAAGAAGAACAGGGCTTCAAGTTGCTGCTCTGATTTTTTTTCAAGGGGATAAGAGGTGGGAAAAGGGAAATACCCCTTTTTACCAAGTATTAAAAGGGGGAGATAGCAGGATTTAGAGCATGCCTATTGCTGTTTTCTGTGGCTACCCTCTGCTATGGGTCTTAGCTCAGGAGCAGCCCTCTTCATGGGTGTCCCTGGCACTGAGCAGGGTGGGTGGGCATTAACTGTGCTGAGCAGAATCAGCAAGGAGACAGGCAGCTGGCTATAGCTAATATTTTTCTCTTTTGCTTCCACATTTTACCTCAAAATTTCTACAACTGAGTATAATGGAAATGATCATATTACCAACGGCAGCTAGAATCTGTTGAGGTGTTGTTCTAAGCCCTGCAAGTGAATCAGCTCATCTGAGACTCACAATAACCCCATGACCATGATTCTCCTCATCTTACAGAGGACAGTGCCCAGGAGGGCCAGGTTAGCTGCCTAAAGCATTAGGACTAGTCAGTGGGTTTGATGAAACACAGTTCGACTAAGTAGTTTCTGTTTCTAAAAAACGACATAAACTAAGGTAAGACAATTTTGTTCATCTATTGATCATCTTTCTCATCATCTTAATTGTGCATATTTTATACAGTTGTACATATAGATAATATACATGTGTTCCAATCATCTCATTGAATATCACATTACAGATTTTGTCTTATAAACATTTTATGTGGTTATACACTTATTTTTAGCTACCAAGGAAATGATGTCAGATTTCAGAGTACCCTGAGAAGTCCTCAGACATGTTACAAGGCCACACTTTTGGAGATGAGTCAGGAGCAGAAACAGATAGGTTTCACTCCCCCTTCCCACCATACTTTCTTTATGTGCAATAGTTTTTCTTTAAAAATTAAATATTTTTATATCACTTTATGTGTTTTGTGTATGCACAGTGTTTCGCTGAAGAGAGTATCCCATGGTCAAAACAAAGTTTAAGTATCACTAATTATAATTCTTTTATTCTTGAATATTTGGGTTAGTTCCATTTTTTTATTACTATAAACAGTATTGCTATAAGCAGCTTCCTATATGTATCCTATTTTTAACACTTTCAATTGTTTTTTACTTCAAATTCCTGAGGGTTGATTTAGGCCTGAAGGAATTGTCAAGTTGCCCTCTCTGAGATGGTTTACAGTGCTAGAGGCAATGTTAACATCTTCTGTCTACCCACAGGGGGACAGTGAGGCCTACAACAATGCCCCCCCCCCCCCAAAAAAAAAAGACAATGCAAAATATAGCAACATAAATTAGTGTCTTTGGGTCACCCTAATTTAAAAGGGAGGTTGTACATTGTGCTTCAAGCTGGAGGTTAACTGACAGATCCCAGGGATAGCCTAGAGCTTTAGTTCACTGAAGTGCTTGTAATAGGTGGCTGGGGAGTTAGTTAGAAAGAAGGTTAACTCTGAATGGGAATCTACTGACATGGAAGAGCTTCAGGGGCCAATAACAGAGGGCATTTAGGGACATTGAAGGTCACAGATCCTGGGCCTCCTAGAATCTTGGGCCATGTTTGGGGAACTACATTCTGAGATCTAGATTTCCCAGAGGATATTTGATCACGAAATTGAAATAGAACAGAACTTATTTGGTGCTGCTTATTCACAGGCTCTATTGGGACATGTTAATGTATTTAACACCTGCAGACAACAGTTTTAAAATCACACATTATCACTAAGAAAAAAGAAAAAAAGATGTTCATGTTTTCACCTCCATACAAATAACAATTCTTACCATTTTGCTCGTTAGACATTTTTATAAAATGAAACTTGAATGTACCTCGTTCTTACAAAGTTTGGATAATATGTTTTTTACTTCTTATAAATTGAGTGATACAAAGAGAAGTTGAGGGAACCTCATAATCTGGGTATGATTCTGGTGCTTATCAATCCAAGATTTGAGTAATTTACAAAGAATTCTGTAATCTGAAGACTAAAGTCTGCTTTATGTCTAAAAGCATGAAGTTACTAGTCTCTAAGTCAAAGGCATACACCCCCCCACTGGCCTTTCCGTTTGAAGTTCAGCAGAGAGGACAAGGAGCTATGGTCGCATTTCCTCATCTCCAGGTGACATCACCCCCGGGGCAGAGTGTAGCAAATGGTTGAGGAATGTCACTCATTGCCCTGAAGGTACTAATCTCTCTTCTCATGAAGGAGAGACATTCAGTCTATGGTGTCACATAGATGCCAACTTTAAGGCTAGAGCAAACAAGGACAGATTAAATATGTGTTCAAAGAGATGCTGGATTTAAGTGCCAAGAGTCATAAATTTGCCTTTTGCCAGGAAACGTTGGCTTAAGTTTGGGTCTGTATGGGATGCAGTAGGGAATAAGAGCGTATCCCACTCAGAACCCATGAAGGAACCTGGAAATCATGTGTGCAACAATTGTTTCTGTTTTTTTGGAAGCAGAAATTCTTTAACATCACCACTGCTCAAGGCTCACATCACCTCCATCTTTCTTGCCTTCACTCAGACCCCCTCACTGTGTGGTAGCTGGTGGTGTCCATCCTTGGCCACACGCCTTTCTTGAATGTTATCCTGCTAACAAAACAGAATCCAGACACCTTACTCCTGCACTCAGGAGCGCAAATCACTGGCTCCAACCCCACTCTGGCCTCATTTCCTGCCACTCTCTGGCCAGCCCCCCCTGGGTGGAGCCTTTGCAGTCAACCTTGTTATTCTCTAAGCAAGGCCTGCCCGTTTTTTACCTCTGTTCTAGCTTCCATTTTTTTTCTCTGTTTTGAAATGCCCTTTCTCTATTTCTTTGTTTTTTTAAGGACCAACAGATGTAGCCTCTTCTCTGAATTCCTTTTTTGAATATTTCTCCCTACTGGACTGAATGAAGAGCTTCTTGAACTCCGCTCTGATGTGTTTTGTTGATGGTGCTGCCTACAATTCTTCTATGTCTCCCATTCCTGGCTGACTGTGGGTCTTGGAGGGCAGGGGTATGTCTCTTTCGTGTTTGCAGCCCCAGAACTAGCACAGTATCAGGCACCCAGTAGATGCTTGTTTAATATTTTTTGAGTGATTTTGTTAATGTACTAAAAGTAGAATCACTGGTCAGTTACTTATTTATTCAACCAATCCTTATTTGTCTCTGTTATATGCCAGGCACTGGCATTAAAGATGAAAAAGACATTCTTCCTGACCTGAAGGGGCTCACAATTTTGGGAGAGAGATTGACACACAGTTTGAATTACATTCATGTATTTATTTTGTAAAATAAAAAAAAAATTTTTAAATTTTACTGTTTTTTGCCAGTTGCAGTGGTGACACCTGTAATCCCAGTGGCTACAGAGGCTGAGGCGTTGGATCATGAGTTCAAAGCCAGCCTCTGCAAAAGTCACACACTTAGCAACTCAGTGAGACCGTGTCTCTAAATCAAATACAAAATAGGGCTGGGGATGTGGCTCAGTAGTCAAGTGTCCCTGAGTTCAATCCCCAGTATCCCTCTGAAAAAAATATTCGACTGTTTTCCCCCCTTGCATGAAATTAGAGTGAATAGTGGTATTTTAAGAGCATAAATGGTAAAAAATACATAAAATAGATCTAACTTATTTTCTATAGTATTCAAAAAAGATATGTTTAAGGATAATTCCTTTTCCCATCTATTAACAAGGGCACAAAAAATCCCACTTGTTTCTGCTGGGTGTGCTGGGGATGTAGACTCTTCTTTTCCTACCCAGGGCAGCCTCCCCCACAGTGGATGGCCCTGCCAACAGGAAAGAAGAGGTAGGAGAGGGATTCACAGGCAGAGGAGCTGCTGTCTGCACTGCCAGAGCCCTGCTGAGCTTCACTACCGTTCCAGGAATCCGTTGCACTTGTGGCAAGCTCCATCCACAAACATCCTTGGCCGCCTTCTGGTGAAGGGAGGAGATAGAGCAGAGATAACAGGAGAAGCAGAGGGGGTCCTTTGATTTCAGCATCTCCCCATCTCCTGGGCTTGGAAAGTGTTTGCTAGAACTTTCCTTTAGTTTGTCCTAGCGATACAAGGAGTCCCGGTTATTAATGAACCGTGACATATAAAGAGATAGCCTGAGATAGTCAACTGGCATTTTGTAAAGGTCAGAGGTTACCATTAAAATGTCTTGTGCAGAGACTTCATTCTTCAACAATCATTCTTCTACTACACAGGGAGGAAAAATCCAGAAGCCTAGGATCCTAAGGTTAGAAGAGACATCAAGATATCAGGTAACACTGGGGACTGAATTAGAGCAAATGGTATTCTGTGCTTTTATAATTATGTCAAAGTGAATCCTAATTTTATGTATGACTAAGAATTAATAAAAATAATTACATCTAAAAGGAAAATCAAGTAGTTCAATCCTTGCTTCCAAGTAGGAGGATGTTCAATGAGAAAAGGAAAAAAAAATAGAAGAAACCAAATAAACTGGATCTGATTCTGGAAGCCAAGTATTTTTCCAGTGACTAGCATCAGTTAAAACCTGTTTCATATGAGCTGATAATCTAAGACATAACCTGTAAAATATTTTAGAACTTTCCTACACGTATTATTATTACTATTTTGCTCATGTCTTGAGAGTGAGCATGTTAAAGATTATGAAAGATGATACAGTATTGGATGTGTCAATCATGAGATGCCCTGCAAGGTGGGTGGCCTTGAAAATACCATAGAAACAAATGTCAGTCCTTCCAAAGGAAAAGGTGTGCTGTTGTTTCCTTTGTGACATGGGAGCAAGTCACAAAGGAGCCAGTATTGGCTCCAGTTGTGGAAATGCAGAATTACCAGTTACATGATGTACAGGAGAATCTGAGGAGGGTTATGAAGAATGTTAGCATGAGCTAAAGACTTAAGCAACAGTATTTCTCAAATATCAGTCCTTTTATGGTATTCATTTTAACTATTTTAATGTATCAGCTCTCTTTCTTTTGCTCTTATCTTTTCAAAAGTTAAATGCAATGTCTAAAAATAAAATTAGATGCCTTTTGTTACCATTTTCCAGAGAAGTCTAATAAACACATTAAAATGTAGTCTGCTAATCAAAGATGGAGAGGCTATATAAATTTATAGAAAAGACAAGTTTTGGATTTGGTAATTAAAGACTATGTATTATTCTAAGGGTTATGCTGACCAGGTATTATGTTTGAGATTGGAGAGCTTTTGAAATAGAATATAGTGAGAAGACCTCAAGAAATATGTTCAGTTGAGAATGAGCATTGCATAGAGATAAATAGCCTCATTTTTATGAAAGATCATTAAACCGTCTGCTGAAGTTGTGGTGGGAGGAATAATGACCCTGAAACACGCCTACATCTCAATCCCCAGAATCTCTGAACACATTACCTAATGTGGCAATGGGGACTTCACAGATAGGAATAAAGGCACAGACTAGATTGTCTCAGATTATTCGTGCGGATTCACCTGGACAAATCTTTCAAAGCAGAGAATCTTTTCTGGCTGTGGAAAGAGAAAGGGAAGTGTTGACAGAGCCGGGTTAGAGAGACGCTACATTGTGCACCTTGAAGATGGAAGAGGTGGGTCATGAGCCAGGGAATGTGGGCTGCCTGTAGCAGCCAGGAAAGCCGGAGAAACAGATGCAATCCTAGAGCCACCAAAAAAAGAACTAACCCTGCTGATGATTGATTTTAGCACAGTGAGAGCCTTTTTGGACTTCTGACTTAGGGAACTATAAGATAATAAATTTATGTTGTGTTAAGGCACTGGGTTTGTTGTAAGTTGTTATGGAAGCTATAGAAAATTTGTACTGGAATTCATTGTGCAAATAATTATAAGTCCCTGACAAGAAGATTTGATCTGATTTATGGGACCAGGGTGCAATGAAATACTTGTGGTTCTTTGTGGGAGGTGTCTATTGACAGACAGTTCCCACTCAGTGGTATGGCATAGACGAATGGATAAAAAAATGTGGCATTTATACACGATGGAGTATTACTCTGCATTAAAAAATGACAAAATCATAGAATTTGCAGGGAAATGGATGGCATTAGAGCAGATTATGCTAAGTGAAGCTAGCCAATCCCTAAAAAACAAATGCCAAATGTCTTCTTTGATATAAGGAGAGTAACTAAGAACAGAGTAGGGACGAAGAGCATGAGAAGAAGATTAACATTAAACAGGGATGAGAGGTGGGAGGGAAAGGGAGAGAGAAGGGAAATTGCATGGAAATGGAAGGAGACCCTCAGGGTTATACAAAATTACATACAAGAGGAAGTGAGGGGAAAGGGAAAAAAAATACAAGGGGGAGAAATGAATGACAGTAGAGGGGGTAGAGAGAGAAGAGGGGAGGGGAGGGGAGGGGGGATAGTAGAGGATAGGAAAGGCAGCAGAACACAACAGACACTAGTATGGCAATATGTAAATCAATGGATGTGTAACTGATGTGATTCTGCAATCTGTATATGGGGTAAAAATGGGAGTTCATAACCCACTTGAATCAAAGTGTGAAATATGATATATCAAGAACTATGTAATGTTTTGAACAACCAACAATAAAAATTAAAAAAAAAAAAGAAAGCTTACTTAAAATAAAGTGAAAAGACAAAAAAAAAAAAAAAAGAAGGAATTAACCTCTGGTAACTTCTTTTTTTTTTTTTAGTTTTCGGTGGACACAACATCTCTGTATGTGGTGCTGAGGATCGAAGACCTCTGGTAACTTCTGATCTACCTTCTGTCTCTATGAATTTGTCTATTTTAGATATTTCATTTAAGTAGATATGTTTTAGTCAGCTTTTTCACTGCTGTGATTAAAGGACCCAATCAGAACAACTATAGAGGAAGAAAGTTTATTTGAGGGCTCACGGATCCAGAGGTTTTAGTCCATAGAAGGCTGGCTCCATTCCTCAGGGCTGGAGGTGAGGCTGAACCTCATGGTGGGAGAGTGTGGCGGAGGAAAGCAGCTCACAGGATGATCAGGAAGCAGAGAGAGGTCTCCACTTGCCAGATACAAATATGTACCCCAAATCCATGCTGCAATTTCCACCCTTTCCAGCCACACCCTACTGTTTCAATTACCACTCATTTAATCCCTATTAGGGATTAGTTCATTGATTGAATTAAGACTCTTAAAACCCAATCACTTCTCTGAATCACTTCTCTTACAGTGTCTCAAACGTGAGCATTTGGGAGACAACTCACATCCAAATGATAACAGTAGAGTCAAATAATATATATACAAATGCATTGCTTACTTGAAATAATGTTTCCAAGTTTCAACTGTGTTATAGCATGTATCAGAATTTCACTCCTTTTTTTTTGGAATAAGGAGAAAAGAAAATCTTCAGACCCTACTTGGGAAATCTCAAAAAGATCATGCAAAACCTCATGCAGGGAGCTGATTCTCACTTCATGTTTCTAGTTGCTGAGAATTAACATTACTGAGATTTCATTTGATGGACACAATAATCCTGATTAGCATTTCTCCCATTTTGCATAAGAAAAACTGCAGGTAAGAAGTTAAGAGAAAATACAGGTAAGATATTAAATGACCCATTCAATAAGGGAGGAAGGAAGGACTCGAAGGTCACCTTAATATCATCCAGCATGTTCAGAACAGATATTTGTACTACAAGCCTGAGTCAGTGTCTTTCCTGTTTTTATTGGACTATCTTTAGATATTGATCATAATATTTCCTCCCAAAGTGTTTTTTTATTATCAATGGAGTAAAAATTAATATATACGTTCTATTCTCCAAATTCTATGTGAACATTTCAGAAAAAGAGGAACAAAACCAGGATTATCTTGCCCTCCTATGAGCTGATTTTGGGTTAGTTCCTTTTCCAGTGTTTTCAGAGCAGAAGCACAAACTCAGATGAAAACCATTTGCATTAGCTACCGTTTCATTCACGTAACAGGAGCAAGCCCAGCTGCCAATGGAAGTGAGCAGGTCTGTGAATAAATACAGTACTGTGCAGGGAAGGCACTTGTCTCTACTACCAAGAACTAAAAGTAGGAAAAAGAAAAATAAGCCATGGAAATAGAATTCTAAATGTATTAAATATTTTTTTTCAAATTTGCTTGTATGTTCTTTGTAATCATAGTGATTCTTTCCATAGAGAGGAAGAATTTTTGTAAATGAGCTTAAGAAAACAGCTTTACTAAGAAACAGTACTTCCCATACCATACAATTCACCCATTTAAAGGATATGATTCAGTTTCTTTGGTACATCACAGTATTGATTTTTTAAAAATTGTGAAAAATATATAATATATGTGTATAAAACATGAAATTAATCATCTTAACCAATTTAGTGACATCAATGATATTCACAGTGTTGAGCAAACCACCACCACCACCCATTTCCAAAACCTTCTCATCATTCAAAACAGAAACTGTGTAGCCATGAAGCAATAATTGTTTATTCTTTTCCCTCAGCTCCTGGTAACCTCTGATCTACTTTCTGTCTTGATGAATTTATCTGTTTTAGATGTTTCATGTAAGTGGACTCATAGAATAGTTGTTCTTTTGTGTTTGACTTGTTTATTTGGCATGATGTTTTTAAGGTTCATCCATGTTATAGCATATATCAGAACTCCATTGATTTTTATGGCTGAATAATATTCCACTGCATGCATGCATGTATGTATGTGCATATGTGCGCGTGTGTGTATATATATATATATACACACACACACACACACACATATAGATGCATATATATGTAGATATATGAGATATATAACATGAGATATATACACATGAGATATATATGTATATATGCATATATATAACATGAGATATATATATATATATCTCATGTTTTGTTTATCCCTTTATATGTTGGTGAACACTTAGGTTGTTTCTGCATTTTGGCTATTACGAATAATGTTGCTTTCAATTCTTTGGGTATATATCTGAGGTGGAATTGCTAAGCTGTGTGGTTGTTCTATGTTTAGCTTTTTGACGGGCCGCCACTAGCAATGTATGAGGGCTCTGATTTCTTCACATCCTTGCCAACACCATCTTAGTAAGTGCTGATGCCTATTGGTTCATCACTGTGGTTTCATGTAAGTGAACTTTTAAAGTTATAGCAGTTGTTGAAAGTTTTGACTACGGCAAGTGGAAACCATCTACATCATCTTTCTATAGTGCTAAAGTTGGATCCCTTCTCTCCTTCAATTTCTCTGTTTTATGCATATTAAACCACTTTTAGGTGTTTACTGTGACTCTCCAAGTTACCCCTAGATCACTAGTGCTGTAGCTCTTGTCCTTTCCTAGAAAGAGCCAGAGCATCAAGAAGGAGGCTAAAGAACAGGAAGGAAGCAGGAGTAGGGAAAGTAGATAGGGATTTTGTGCAATAGGGAAATGTACATGGCATATAAAAGAGGACAAGCAATGAGTGTACATAGGGAGTTATATGGCTTATACAGGGGTACAAAGTTTATGTAGGGTAAAGAAAACACGGGCGTATTCAGGGAAAGGTGGTGGAAGGAATGTCAGGAGCAAAGCAGGGTCACTTTCTGAAAGTGAGCCACAACCCGAGGGCCATGGTTCAAAGTCATCATATCTATGGCTTGTGGCTTCATTGTCAAAAGCCAGAGGATGGATCTGGACACCATAAGTCCTCTTTAGGGGAGGAAGAACATGCTCCATCTTTATTCCTAAGGGTTGGGACTTGGCTCCTGAAATCCTGCTCACAGATGGGAAACCCACTTTTCCCCACAGTCTACTGCTACAGAGGATCAGATATAGTGCATAGTACATTGACCCAGTGGATGTGCTAGTCTGTGAAATTTTGGAGAATTAGTTTCTCAGTAAAGAATGAAAAAAAAAAAACCTACTTTTTTTTTCCCCTAAGGAGATGTTCTTTATTGAAATATTAGATCCCATACTTGGCTGATTGTCCCTGACCAACAGTGAATGTGATCATGGAAGATTCTTGTTGAGAGCCACAGCCGAAGGGGCCCCAGCAAACTTCCAGCTGCCGGCTGATGATTGGCTCACAGCGGCCCCAGCAACATCTAGCTGATTGGCTCCTCTGCGGTGATGCTCATTGGGCTGTTTCCCTGCCCTTTCAGACCACGGAGCTGCTCATTGGGGGACTTTTTTGGCTCCACCCATGTGACCCAGCCAATCGGCCTCAAGAGCAGGAGGATTGTGGGAGGTGGAGAGAAGCTTGTGTGGGAGAGAGAGGCTTGTGGGAAGCCGGTGGTGGCAGTTGAGGCTCTGAGGGTTTTTCCTGAGAGGCTGTTTTGTTTGGCGTGTGTGGTTCTAAAAATAAAGTTAGTTTCTTTTGACAAGTGGCTCCTGATTGTGCCCAGCCAGACTGCGGCATTTGGTGGCTCGCACGGGGAGCGACTGAGGGTAAGTGAAACTGCTCACCCCTGAGGGCAGGGCGAGAGGATGGGTAGCCATTTTAAGATTCCTCTTTTATTTTGCTTCACTTTTGTTTTAAGTTGCCTGTCCCTGGAGATGAGTGAGACGGAAGAAAAACCGCTCACATCTGAGGAAAAACTATTTACGTCTGAGGAACAGATAGGGAGAAAGGACGGATGCACATGTCAGGAGGATAGAAAGGCTATAATGACTTTTTGTTGTTCCCTTTTTATTTCATTCTGTCTCGGTTTTGTTTGGCGTCATCTTGTTGGGTTGTATTATAGTAGAAATACGGGATCAGAAATTAGCAAAAAACAAACTGAAAGAGTGTTAAGTAAATTGTTAGAGGAAGGAGGCATCTCAGTAAAATCAAGAACAGTCAGGGCACACGTTGATACAATACAAAAATGTAGCCCATGGCTTTTTAAGGAGGAGTTGTTAAATATATCACAATGGAACCATCATGGTGAAGATTTAAAAAGAATAGAAAAGAAAAGCCCAGGGACTCTGCCAGTTGGCACATTGTCATTGTGGACGTTCGTATCTTGTTTGCTTAGTCCAAAGCCTTCAGTTCAGACAATGGTAGAGGAAGGAGAAGACATATTGATTCAAGTAAAAGAGAAGGTCTCTCAAGTTAGTCAGACAGAGGAAATGATTCAAGTAAAAGAGAAGGTCTCTCAAGTTAGTCAGACAGAGGAAAAGATTCAAGTAAAAGAGAAGGCCTCTCAAGTTAGTCAGACAGAGAAAGAAAGTGTAAAACAGAAAAAGCCATCAGGGGGAAAGTTACAACAGGAGACTGCTACTAACACCTTTCTATCACCAGAGGGCATAAGTGTCCAACCAACAGCACCACCTCTACAGGAGACTGCTACTAACACCTTTCTATCACCAGAGGACGTAAGTGTCCAACTAACAAGGCCACCTCCATATGCTGGGAGGTCCCCAACCCCCGCAGTTGATAATTGGGATCCTGAGACAAGATCTCAAATATTAACATGCCCTGTATTTGAGGCAGGAGGGCAGCGATTTTACCAAGTTTTAAATTTCAAAACAGTGAAGCAGCTAAAAGAGGCTGTAACAACCTATGGTCCTCAAGCACCCTTCACTGTAAGCATGGTCGAATCCATTAACAACTTGAACATGACGCCAGCAGATTGGGCTAATATGTGTAAAGCTGTGCTAAATGGAGGACAATACCTGTTATGGAAGGTTGCCAATGAGGAATTTTGCAAGGAGACGGCTAGGCGAAATGCAGCAGTTGGTTATCCTCAGAGAAATCTAGATATGTTGTTAGGAAAGGGACCTTATGAGGATCAGCAGCAACAAATTGCATATGATCCTGGTGTATATGCACAAATTGCTGTAGATGCAATTAAGGCATGGAAGACTTTACAAGGACATGGAGGTTTACAAGGTCAATTATCTAAGGTAATACAAGGAGCTAATGAACCTTATGCTGAATTTGTAGATAGGCTTATTCAAACAGCTACCAGAGTTTTTGGGAATACAGAACAAGCAATGCCATTACTAAAACACCTGGCTTATGAGCAAGCGAATCGTTGGTGCAGAGATATCATTAGACCATGGAAACATGAAGATTTAAACACATATATTAAATTATGTAGAGACATTAATGAACAAGAGCAAGTCGTGGCAGCTGCAGTAAAACAGGCTTTAGATGCCAGAGACATTAATGAACAAGGGCAAATTGTGGCAGCTGCAGTAAAACAGGCTTTAGATGCCAGGCCAAGAACATGCTACAATTGTGAACAAACAGGACATTTTAAAAGGAATTGCCCCATTGGAGGAGGGTTTAATAAAACTAGGTATCAAAGGAGTAGAATACCAGGTATTTGCCCACGATGCCGTAGAGGGAGACATTGGGCTAATGAATGCCGTTCTCAAACCACCATAGAGGGTACTCCATTATCAAAAAATGAACAAGGACCAGGTGTTTATCCACAATATCGTGGAGAAAGGCATCGGGCTCCATTGCCAAAAAATGGACAGGGGGGCCCAATGCTCCGGGGCCCAAAACCACAAATATACGGAGCACTGGAGGAACCCAGCAACCCCATCAGGGTAGTGCCCAGGACACATTGTCCATCAGATCCCTCATCAGACAAACCAGAGGGAGCGCAGGGTTGGACATCTGCGCCTCCGCCAGAGCAGTACTAACTCCAGAGATGGGAGTTCAAATCATTCCCACAGGGGTGAAAGGACCTCTTCCCAAAGGAACAGTAGGCTTATTATTAGGACGCAGCTCTTCTACTCTAAAAGGACTTATGATAAGTCCTGGGGTAATTGATCCCGATTATGAAGGTGAAATAAAAATTATAGCCAGTTCTCCAAAGGGTATATCAGTAATTTCACCAGGAGATAGAATAGCACAGTTACTAATAATATCCAGCCTACATGATAAATTTTCCAGTCGTACTGTAGAAAGAGGTTCCAAGGGATTAGGCTCCACAGGTGTAGATTGGGCTATGCTTTCTTTAAATTTAGATTCTCGCCTCATGCTAAAACTAAATATTCAAGGACATGAATTTAATGGGCTACTGGATACAGGTGCAGACCTTAGCATCATCTCTTGTCAAGAATGGCCAAAACATTGGCCATTACAACAAGCCACTCAAACGCTTCGAGGCCTAGGAGTGGCAACTAATCCCCATAGAAGTGCAATGGTATTAGATTGGAAGGATCCTGAAGGATGTGAAGGAACTATACAGCCATATGTATTGGATCATCTTCCCGTAAATTTATGGGGACGAGATGTCCTAGATCAATTAGGTTTGACATTAACAAATAACATCAACCAAAATGCACCCACTATTATGACTAGACAAGG
The DNA here is from genome assembly GCF_047511675.1 of Marmota flaviventris. Classification (NCBI taxonomy): domain Eukaryota; kingdom Metazoa; phylum Chordata; class Mammalia; order Rodentia; family Sciuridae; genus Marmota; species Marmota flaviventris. Next base: position 49,181,067 of record NC_092512.1, on the reverse strand, counting down.
TTTTAGGAAAGGAAAAAGATTAGAAAAACAAGAACAAGGTATAGCAGCACCAATACAAATAGATCAAGGAACAGACAGACATGGGTTGGATTTTCAGAGAGGGCCACTGAGACAATAAAAATTACTTGGAAATCAGAAAGACCAGTATGGGTTCCTCAGTGGCCCCTGACTAAAGAAAAGATACAAGCAGCCCATGACCTGGTCAAACAACAATTAGCAGAAGGACATATACAACCTTCTGTATCTCCCCATAATACTCCCATTTTTGTCATCAAAAAGAAATCTGGTAAATGGAGATTATTGCAAGATTTAAGGGCCATTAATAATGAGATGGTTATTATGGGACCTGCTCAATCAGGGATTCCTCAGTTGTCTGCTTTGCCAAAAACCTGGTATGTTTTAGTTATAGATATTAAAGATTGTTTTTATTCAATTCCAATTCATCCTGAGGATAGTCCACGTTTTGCATTTACTATCCCTGCACTGAATCATGAAGGTCCTGATCAGAGATATGAATGGAAAGTACTCCCTCAAGGGATGGCTAACAGCCCAACTATGTGTCAAATTTATGTTAACAAAGTAATCCAGCCACTTAGAAATCAAAATCCTGAACTACAAATATTTCACTATATGGATGATGTATTATTAGCACACAAAGATAAAAACACATTGCCAGAATGTTATGCCACACTTACAAACTTATTAAAAAATTATAATCTAGAGATAGCAATAGATAAAGTACAATTAAATTTTCCAATTAATTATTTAGGAGTTCTATTATCCTCAACCATGGTCTGTCCACCAAAAATTCAAATACGAGTAGATCAACTCAAATCACTTAATGACTTTCAAAAGTTATTAGGAGACATAAATTGGATAAGGCCTTATTTAGGTATACCAACAGGAGAGTTGGGACCTTTATTTGATATCCTAAAAGGTCCATCAGATCCAAATTCACCCCGAATGTTAACGCCTGAAGCAAGAAAGGCATTAAAAATCATTGAAACATATATGGAAAATATGCATTTGGATAGAATTGATATAAGTTTGCCTTTATTATTTATTGTACTACCAACAAAAAATATTCCTACAGGAGTATTTTGGCAAGAAGGTCCATTATTATGGATACATTTATCTTATTCTCCTAACACTATTCTTACTAGGTATCCTGAGGCTGTAGGACAATTAATACTCAAAGGAATAAAAGCAGCAAAGGGAGTGTTTGGAATTTCTCCCAATAAAATTATTACTCCATATACTATGAATCAAATTAATGAGTTAGCTAATGAGTTAAATACTTGGGCAATAATCATGTGCAAATCTAATGTTTCATTTGATAACCACTTACCATCTAATCCTTTATTGTCTTTTTGGTCATTGCATCCTGTAATTTTTCCAAAAATGACAAGAAAAACACCTATCATGAATGCTCCAAATATATTCACTGATGGGTCAAATAATGGTACAGCAGCAGTAGTTACCCCTGATCAAACTTTTACATTTTTAGTACCCAAACAATCATCTCAAAAGGTAGAGCTTAATGCAGTTTTACAAGCTTTTGTGATGTTTAAAGATTCTGTATTTAATTTATTTTCTGATAGTCAGTATGTAGTTAATGCTATAGTATCTCTTGAAGATGCTGGTAGGATTTCCCCTTCTTCTACTGTTTTCTCTTTGCTTTCCACTATACAAAGTCTAATCTGGGACAAAAAAGATCCATTCTTTATAGGACATATCAGGGCACATACAGGATTGCCTGGAGCCCTTAGTTTGGGCAATGATTTAGCAGATAAAACTACACATGACATACATATATTCTCTACACTAGAAGAAGCTATAAATTTTCATAAAAAGTTCCATGTCAATGCTAATACTTTACAAAAGCGTTTTAAAATAACTAAGGAACAAGCTAGACAAATAATAAAACAATGTCAAAATTGTGTGACCTTTTTACCACAAGTTAATCTTGGAGTCAATCCTAGAGGATTGATACCTAACCATATTTGGCAGATGGACATCACACACTTGCCAGAATTTGGAAAATTAAAATATTTGCATGTTACAGTTGATACTTCTTCTGGATTTTTGATGGGCTCCCTTCATGCTGGAGAAAAAACTAAAGATGTTATAGCTCATTGCTTACAAAATTTTGCCACTGTGGGTGTTCCAAAACAGTTAAAAACAGATAATGCCCCTGGTTATACTTCTACCTCTTTTAAACAATTTTGCTCAACATTTGGCATTACTCATATAACAGGAATCCCATACAATCCACAGGGACAAGGCATAGTTGAAAGAGCTCATCAAACTATTAAAATGTACTTATTAAAGCAAAAAGAAGGAATTGGGAAGGGGTATATATTCCCCAAAGATAAACTTAAAATAACCCTTTTTACTCTAAACTTTTAAAATTTGGATTCATCAGGACTTAGTGCTGCGGAAAGGCATATGTGTCCAAAAAATGTACATAAGCCCAAGGTACTTTGGAAGGATATCCTAACAGGACAATGGAAAGGTCCTGACCAGTAATTGTCTGGAGTTGGGGGTCTGTTTGTGTGTTTCCACAGGGAGAACAGCAGCCGATTTGGATTCCAGAGAGATTAACCAAGGTCCTGACCCAGTGATTGTCTGGAGTCGGGGGTCTGTTTGTGTGTTTCCACAGGGAGAACAGCAGCCGATTTGGATTCCAGAAAGATTAACTAAAGCGATTTCTACAGACCAAAAAGAAGATGATTTGGCTCAAATCCATAACAACTGATATCCAAAACTCCAGTTTGGCTATTCTTACATCTGCAACAGAACCAGGATGCTTTTTTCAATATCTATTTTATTATTGCCCTTTGCCATATCATGAAGTTCTATTTTGTTTTTTGAGCTCATACAGACCTAGGTTAATGTTTTGCTGATCAGTTCTATTTTTTGACTATAGAGTTTTTAAACATTGCAATGGAGATTTCACCTATAAAAAGTTATAAGGCCTTTACTATAATGTTATGTGTTGTATGTATTATATTATGTGTGCACACTTGTGTTTTGTGTTATATGTTTGAATGTATGTATGTCCATATATCATATATGATGAGCGCTCATGATAAAATGGATCCAAATATTTTGTTTTTTCACGTGATTTATATGGTTTAATTTAAATTGGGTAAACAACTGTTGAGGATTGTTTTAATATGTAAACAAAAAAGAAGGTTAACAGATCTGTTTGTTTACTTTCACCTTTCCTTTTCATTATATTTAATAATTCTCTTAAAGATAATGTAAATTGTTAAGAAAATTGTTTTCTTTTAGTGCCTTCTGTAATGTTACATAATTTTTTATTTAGCCATTATTGCCAGAATTCCTATCTTCATCCCAGTGCTGGTGAAGTCAAAGATAAAACCAATCTACAGCTTCTACAATAGCCATCACTGAACTGCTTGCAGAACTTGCCTGGACACATTGTGAGCTCACCTGTATGCATTGTGAACTATCTGTTGGTGCAGCGACTTGTGGTAGTTTTGGGGTATTTTTGCTGATGATGTCATTGGTGGTACAATTTTTCCAAAAGGAGCCGTCAATTGGCTTGGTGTATCTTCCTCCCTTCTGCTTGTCATGATCGTCCAGCTAAAATTTGGGGGCCAACAGAGGTGAGGCAAAGAACCTCACCCCCCCGCTGGTACAAAGACCTCTCCACAGGTGTGGCTGTATACTGGACCGGTAGTCAGTGACGGGTAAGATCCAATTGCAATGGTACCAACCTAAGGACCATATGTACTATTGGACAACCTAAGGCAGGCACGGTCCCTAAGCCACATGCTTGTTGTTTAAACAGAGAGGGGGAGATGTTGAGAGCCACAGCTGAAGGGGCCCCAGCAAACTTCCAGCTGCCAGCAGACTTCCAGCTGCTGGCTGATGATTGACTCACAGCGGCCCCAGCAACATCTAGCTGATTGGCTCCTCTGCGGTGATGCTCATTGGGCTGTTTCCCTGCCCTTTCAGACCACGGAGCTGCTCATTGGGGGACTTTTTTGGCTCCGCCCACGTGACCCAGCCAATCGGCCTCAAGAGCAGGAGGATTGTGGGAGGTGGGGAGAAGCTTGTGTGGGAGAGAGAGGCTTGTGGAAAGCCGGTGGTGGCAGTTGAGGCTCTGAGGGTTTTTCCTGAGAGGTTGTTTTGTTTGGCGTGTGTGGTTCTAAAAATAAAGTTAGTTTCTTTTGACAAGTGGCTCCTGATTGTGCCCAGCCAGACTGCGGCAGATTCTGCCTCACTGTCCCTAGGTTTGATTTTCAAAGGAAATAACAAAGTTATACATCAAAATCTTAAAAATATGCCTATTTTCCACCTTTTTATAATTTATATCAAGAAAACAAAGTCAAGTCAGTGTGCAAATATCTGTGCATCTTGTACAAGATGATCACTACAAAGTTGCTTGTTAAAAAGAAAAATAACTTTCAGTGCAAATGTACAAAAGTAAGGGATTTATTAAAATAAATTGTGGCTCATCCATTTACTAGAATACTATTTGCCATTAAAAATTAACCTGTAATGCCAGGCACAGTCACACACAAATGTAATCCCAGTGGCTCAGGAAGCTGAAACAAAAGGATCGCGAGTTCAAAGCCAGCCTCAGCAAAATCCAAGTGCTAAGCAATTCAGCGAGGACCTGTCTCTAGATAAAATACAAAATAAGGGCTGAGGATGTGGCTCAGTGGCTGAGTGCCCCTGAGTTCAATCCCTGGTACCCCCCAAAATTAACCTGTAATGTATTAATTGATATGAAGACATAATCATAAATTCTTGTCAAATTAAAGAAGCAAATTACAAAAGAACAAGGTATGCATTGTAATATCTATCCTACATTTTTAATCTGTCTGTATCATATATCTCTAGCTTCCTCTATCTTTATGTATGTACCTATATCTTTAAATTTTTCTATCTCTATTTATGCATACCTATATATGTGGAAGATTGCATATTAGAATCTAAATAGTGGTTTGGGTTGTAGGAAATGGGTGATGTTTTTTGCTATTGATACATTTAAAATTTTTTAAATATCATTGTATATTTTAACTGATACATAAAATTGTACCTTTTTATGGAGTGTGATGTTTTGATGCATGTATAGTAGGATTTGGGTGATTTTTATTCATCCTTTAAATTATTTGTATTTTATAATTGTCATCCAGTGAACCTGTATTACAAGCCCACATGCTCTACCCACAGATCCTGAAAAATACTGTATGCTGGCAACTTCACAATTTTGAAGGGGGAGGCTTCTCTTGCATGTATGCAGCCTCAGACTTTCCTTTCTTACATCCACCGAAGAATCTGAGACATTCTGGGTCTTTTTAAAGTAACTGTATCCTAAATTCTTCCTAAAGAAGACCAGTACGATACAATTCTACGAGTCAGCAAATGGCTGGTGGGGGGATCAGAAGTGAAGATGGTTCAGCAATGACAAGGCTTACCGGTTTGGTTACAGAAAAAGTGTTGCCAGGTCCACTGTCGGGATGTCTTTTGTGTTCTGCATCTTTTTTTTTAGCCCGGGGATTATCAGGCAATGTTACCGTGCCAGAGCATTCAACGTGGTATGCCCACCCAAATTCAGAGGTCAGTGTGCTGACTATCAGCTTTAAAAAAAAAAACTTTGTTAGAGCAGAATTTAGCTCTTGCCAAGAGAATCTGTTTTTATGGACGACTTTACTCATTCAGAGAGTAAGCAGATAATGCTATGGTGACCTGAACACTCTACAAAGGCATTTGCCTGGAGTTCATTTCTGCAAGCTGTAATCTTTCAGTTGCTTTGTTGATAAAACATCCAGACTATCTTTCTGCATGGACACTTCACATGCTTGGCTCTAGTGGTCTATAGGTGTCACGTGCGTGGCTCCCAGGACCCGCAGATCTAATATCATTATGCTATTAACAATGAACAGTACTGTGGTTTGAGATCAATATTTCTAAGTCAATTTGTACATTCATTTTTAAAGATAAATAAAACATTAACATTGCATTTTCAAAATGTTATGCCACAAAGTGACATACAGATATATTCAGTTAGTTTTTGAAATTTCTTCTGGGTTGAGCAGGTGTTCTGTCTCTAAGACTCTTTTTCCAGAGGTTTCCACTAACAAGGTCCTGAAGGGAATTAGAGCAGACCTAAAAACAACAGATTTCAGAGAGAAAAAGATATCTAAAAATTGAAACCATGCATATGCAAGCAATACATTCTTTACTCAGTTGGGTTAAGCGTGGACAAAAAAATAATACTTCACCCCAGTAAATTGAAAAACGATCCACACACTTCTTTAAGGCAGAGTGATGGGGGAATGCTTAATGAGATCTTTTATTTATTCATTGATTTTTATGGTGTTGGGAATAGAATCCAAGGCCTTGCACATGCTTAGGCAAGTGTTCTACCTGCAGCCCCAATGAGGTTTTTTAAATGGGTAAAGTTTTCTACACTCTAGTTCTCATTTAAATCTGAAACAACTTACTCTTTTTCAAATATCTCCTCTAAAGGACAATATTTTTACTCAATAGTTTCAACAAACACTGAATGTGGATTCTGTATCTGGTTCTTTTATACTTGACACCTCAGATTATTCTTTTAAAAAGACATTGTTGTCTCAAAATAGTCTAAAAAAATGATCACCAGTTTACATGCAGGAAAATGAGGTTCAGTGGGCTTCCCTCATCATGGGGCTCACTGGTTTCCCACCCTTTCATCTTTCCTAACTGTAAACTAATCTTTGCTTTTCTGATAATTTTACTTTTATAGTTGGATTTGTTCCATACACGAAGTTTAGGAAATGCAAGATTTTGAAAGCTAAAAAACCCCAGTGCCTTGTTTATATAAGCCTTGCTGCTCTTGTATAATTCTGGCAGAATTTTTTTTTTTCTGTGTGTTTCTACCACTTGGCTTTTTTTTTCTCCCCCAAGGACAACAACATGGTGCTCAGAACCAAAACAAAGTAAGCTTATGTTAATGATAAATGAATGATCTGCATGAATGAGCAAATACTTATTGAGGACCTTCTGCAGGTAAAGCAGTTGCACTATGATAACGAAATGGCAAATGAGGTCCCTGGCTTCATGGGAATCCCAGACATCACGGTGATGGGAAGCTGGGTACTATGTGAACATCCATTGCATTCTCCTCTTCCTGTAGTAGCTCTCCTTAGAATTTAGTTTTTACTGGTGACTCTGAAGTGCAAGATCTATACTTATGTGCAGCAAATACATTCTTAAAGGATATATAGTGACTACATAGAGAGTATAAAATGTGTGCAGACAATACAAAGGTAACAACTCAATGCAGGAAAAATTTATTAACATTTTAGAAATTGTGATCCTGTGGTCTTTTTTATTTATCTTCAGTTCTAGCAGTCCACCACAATTTTCCTAAAATCATTATATGGATTTAGTACCAATCTAGGACATCACCATCTTGACTAGATCTACTTGTAGGTACCTTTCTTACCTCACCAGGTAAGTGACTACTTCTTTTATGTACCGATTCCTCCATTGCAATCTGCTTTATTTCTTATTGTGCTTTCCTGACTATTCCATGTAGTTCAGCCTGCCTGGATAAACAGAGAATTATGCAACAATCCAAGGTTTATAAACTTAAGTCCCTCTCATTTCTAGCAATGTTAGCAGGCACATTTTAAGAAACTTAGCAAATTTAATTTCCTATTATAAAATCCTTGGCGGTAGAGAACATCACATGAGAAGTTTACAAACTTGATAACATAAAAGCACAGTGACAACACCTTCAACGTCTGCAAAGTCAGTAATATTCACCTATGGTGGTAGGATAGTAGTTCTGGGAAGGAAAAGGCATCAATGTCACTGGCTTTGCTCTAAAAATGACCCAAGAAAAGTAATTTGATTTAATTTTTTTTTCATCAGGCAGATAGCCATAATTCTCATGTACTTTTTTGTATCATAGAACACATATAATAATGCTTATAAAATACTTCAATATCCAAGGTCATTTAGGAGCATGTCATATTTCTAAGGGCTAATGACTATGCATTCACACTCACTGCTCCTATTCACATTAAGCAATAAAATATATTACCTTGTTTGACATATTGCTTACTAAACTTACTGCATTAAGCCTCAGGATACTTTTTATCTTGAAAAATTTTAGAATACTATAACAATTTAAGAAAAATTAAATAAAACATAGCATTAAGAAACTGGACAGTATTTTCATAATTTCCATATACATATATTTTTTTAAAAGTGATTTTTTGGTTTTTGTTTTTGAAAGCAAAGTCTTTTAGTAGTTAAGCCAGATTTAGCCCCAGTTATATGTCCTTAGAGTTCTCCGAGCCTCAATTTTTCCATCTGGAAAATAAAGATAATAATTGTACACCATTCATAGAACTGCTGTGATGAGGAAATAAGATATGGTTTCTAGTAAAACCTAAGCAAATATGGCCTGATTTCATTTAGGTATTTATTTAGCAAATATTTACCATTTAAGGTGAAGCCACATTTCTAACTCTTGGTAAATACTAATTCATTTATTCTTTTACTTAATAATACTTTGATCCTAACAATCTTGTGGGGTAGATGATGTTATTATTCTTTTTTCATAGATGTGGAAACCTAAGGGGCTGAGAGGTTAAGGTTAAAGTAAGTATTCCAGATTAAGAGACACAATCAGAGCCAAGAATGTAACATGGATAATTAGGCTTCAGAATTCATGCTCTTCACCAACGCTGCTCTCTTGTAGATACATATTGTATATACATATTACTTCAGCCAATTTATTGAACTCGTACTATATGTTAGGAAATGTCTTAGGTATTCCAGTTACAAAGATGAAGTCTCTGCTCTTGAGAAGACCATAGTTTAGTGGTGAAGAGAGATTAATGAACAAATAAGTATAATGTAATGTACATCTACAGAAGATGGGAGCAGTGGTCTATGGATGCAGAGTAGGGAGAAAGCTGAGGGTAGGCCTCTGTACAACTAAGGGGCTACAGAAGAGGTGAAAATGTAAGCCACATTCCATATGACCAGATATTTACACATCATTTATCAAGTTCCATAAAGCTATTTTTGTAATGACAAAATTGACAGCGTATGTAAAGCCATGAATTTGACATTATTAACTGGCCCAATATCAAAAAAGACTGATTTTGAATATTAGTGGGCATGTTTGTGCATTCTTCTGAAGGAATGTCAATATTTGGTTGAGCAGTAAATTAAATATATTTCATAAAATAAAGTTAATTTATTCCACAAATATATTTTTACAGCCTTGGTTTTAACAAAATCACTAATTACAATTTTATAAGCAAGATTTTCATGTAATCTGTAAACTACTAACAATAATGGTCTGAATGTCTAAAAATCTACCTGTGTTCAGAGCATTTAAAATTTGAACACATTTTTATCAAGTTATATGGTGAACCACAAGTACAGAATTTAAAAATTGAAATTATTTTCAAAATTTATTTTTTATATAAAATAATATACTAAAAATAACATATGAAGTATAAAATAAGCCAGGCACAGTGGCGCATGCCTGTAATCCCAGCGGCTAGGGAGGCTGAGACAGGAGGATCGCAAGTTCAAAGCCAGCTTCAGCAAGGTGCTAAGCAACACAGTGAGACCCTGTCTCCAAATAAAATACAAAATAGGGTTGGAGATGTGGCTCAGTGGTGGAGTAATCCTGAGTTAAATCCCTGGTACAGAAAATACAATAAAATAAAACTGAAAACTTAAAAAAATAGTTAAAACTGAAATTTCTAATTCAATTTTTTTTGAAAATGTAACTGAATCACATTAAACATTTTTTAAAAACAAAACAATTCCTAATCCTAGCAATTAAAGGCCATCTAGCTGCTAAATGCATTGACAAGTCACCCATATTACCTCTAGATTAATTTACATACAAATTTAAGAGTAATGTGAATTTTTAAAAATTGCCAAATGATTCTCAGGTCCATGCATAGCTGCTGTAAATACTCACTGATTCATGGATAGCTATGGAACCATAAATTTGAGCATAGAGGCAAATAAGAAAGTGCATACTTGGCTCTCTGTATACTGGGAATAGCAGTTTGTTTTGCAAGAATCCATTTGCAAATTTCAGGTGGCATGAGTGCTATCTGTGAGTTTTCTCTTGTTTAAGTATAATTACTGCATAAGTCCTCCATAGACTCTGCAGCCACATAGATCTACAATATCCACAGCTATATAACCCATAATGCTTCGCTCCCTTCAGACGTAATTGGCGTTAATTTCAAGGAAAGAGCTAGAGATGTGGAGAGGTAGTTTTTGGTAGGGGATCTGTGTTAGTCAATATTTTTCACTGTGATCAAATGTAAGCAACGAAAACAACTTAAAAGAATAAAAGTGTATTTGGGGCTTGCAGGTTCAGAGGTCTCAGTCCATAGATGTTCGACTCCATTTTTCTGGGCCCTGGAGCTGAGGCAGGCATCATAAGGGAAGGGTGCTGTAGAGGGAAGCTGCTCCCTTCATGGCAGGGTCAGGAAGCAGAGGGTGGGGGACACAGAGAAGATGCACCCTTCCAGGGCACATCCCCTGCAACCCACCTCCTATGACTATACCCCACAGACCTATAGTTACCACCCAGTCAGTCCATTCAAGCTAGGATGGATTGATGAGGTTACAGCTCTCAAAACCCAATAATTTTACCTCTGAATATTCCTGCATTAATTCAGGAGATTTGGGGAGACTCCTCATATTCAAACCATAACAAACCTGAATTATGTTAGTCATGATTGCAGATGTTTAGGTTCTCTGTACAAGTTCAAAAACTGGATCTTGACAGAGGCATCCTCATGTTCCTCAATACATTCATTTTTGTTTATGATATATGAGCCAGTCCAAAGAGCAATGTCTAGCCAAGGGATCCTCCTCTCTTAGATCTAAGGGTTTATGTTAACTACTACCCGAGACAAATGACTTTTGCAGATGAGGCAGATATTTGCTTGAATCTGGAAGGAGAACAACATAGCAGTGCAGTTTGTTCAGGGAACCACAGACTAGTCTCTATGACTGGAGCAGGAGTTGCCTGAGAGAAGTGGTGGAAAGTTGAGTTGGAGAGTTAGGTTGGGACATATCCACAGAGATCTTAAGAGCCAAATTTAAAGAATTTGAAGTTTATTCTAATGCAGGAGGAAATAAAAAAAGCTTTTTAAAAAATCATAGACGGTATTTGATTAAATTGAATTTTGGATGTAGAATGTAGTTAGGAGAAGAACAATAATAAAGACAGATTCATGTGGGTAGTAATTATACCAGGGAGAAGCAATAATATCTTTAACAAGGATGTGGCAGTGGATGTGGAAATGATGACAGAAGTTGAGCAGATGTGGTATAAGGTGAGGGACTGGATGGACAGGTGGGCGTGGCACTTTATAGTTGTTTAAAAAAGTATCTGTTCAAGTGAAATGTGCTTCTTTTTCTAATGCCTCCAGCATTTTAAATGCATTATCATGTGCCTTTGTTCACTTGAATTATTTTGGATATAGTTTTCAATACTTTGAATTGCAAAGCAGGTACATTCTTACTAAGGGAAGATTGATTCTTAGGAGAGCCTGTTCCAAGAAATTCTCCATGAAGCTGGCCTAATATTGTTACATAATTGTCTTCATTTCCACTTGGAGCAAGCATGCTTCTTGGCTCCTATATCTTTGGGTTCAATTTCATCCCTTAGGTCCAAGTTCACTCCTTAGGTCCATCAGAACATAGATAACTGTGTTGTAATGTGCACAAATTTTATGTGCATGTTACACTGCCCCTCAGTTACCCTTGGTAAGACTCTTTGTCGACTTTGCCCAGTGGGAAAATTTGAATCCTTTTTGAATTTCCTAAATAAACTGTAACTGTATAAAATGTTCCCTTTGTTCTTCAAAGTGCTGAATCATCTATATCTAAATCAAGTTTAACCTGAAACAACTTCTGTGTTGTTTTGCTTGGTTTGACTTCATGTAACCTTTCAAAACTGATTTGGAGCAGATTTATAACAAATGTAGCTTGAACTTGACTTGGAAATTTGGCAGTCACAGGTGATGGGGATTATGTTGCTTTTGTGTCTCTCTTTAAAAGCCCTTCTTATTTATGCTTATTATGTTTGTCTTCTCACCATAACTGGGCAACCGAACTGCTTGATGCAAATTCAGTTCTGCTGGTCTCTAAAATGTATGCTGACCTTGAAGTGAGAGATATGAGAAGGCCCACCTTAGCAACTAGCGACTCTGTACCTAGTCAGCCTGTGTGCTCTAATTCCCGTAACTGCTTCTGTCCAGATTCTGTGTCCTGGCATAGATAACCTGAGTTCTCCAAGATATGGACAATAATGTACTTTTATCTTTTTATCCCCCCTCCCCCCCCACACACGCTCCTGGGAATGAACCCAGTGCCTCACATATGCTAGGCAAAGTGCTCTAGCACCGAGTTATATCCCAATCCTTGATTTTATTTTGAGATAAAATCTTGCTAACTTGCCCAGACTGGTTTTAAAGTTGCAGTCTCCCTACCTTAGTCTCCAGATTAGCTGGGATTAGAGGTGTGTATTACTGCACCTGACTCACCCATTTTTAAATCCAGGAAGTGAATCCTGGTTCTTCTTTTTTTTTATTGGTTTTATTTTTTAAACACATGACAGCAGAATGCATCACAATTCTTATTACACATATAGAACAATTTTTCATACCTCTGTTTGTATATAAAGTATGTTCCCACAAATTCATGTCTTCATACATGTACTTTGGATAATGATTTCTATCACATTCCACCATCCTTGCTAACCCCCTGCCCCCTCCCTTTCTCTCCTACCCCTCTTCCCTATCTAGAATTCATCTATTCCTCCTATGCTCCCCCTCCCCCCCCACTAGGAGTCAGCCTCCTTATATCAGAGAAAACATTCAACATTTGTTTTTGGGGGATTGGCTAACTTCACTTAGCATTATCTTCTTTAACGCCATCCATTTACCTGCAAATGCCATGATTTTATTCTCTTTTATTGATGAGTAATATTTCATTGTGTATATATGCCACTTTTTTTATCCATTCATCCACTGAAGGGCATCTAGGTTGGCTCCACAGTTTAGCTATTGTGAATTGTGCTGCTATAAACATTGATGTGGCTCTGTCCCTGTAGTATGCTGTTTTTAAGTCCTTTGGGTATAGTCCGAGGAGAGGGATAGCTGGGTCAAATGGTGGTTCCATTCCCAGTTTTCCAAGGAATCTCCATACTGCTTTCCATATTGGTTGCACCAATTTGCAGTCCCACCAGCAATGTATGAGTGTGCCTTTCCCCCCACATCCTCACCAACACTTATTGCTGTTTGTCTTCATAATAGCTGCCATTCTGACTGGAGTGAGATGGTATCTTAGAGTAGTTTTGATTTACATTTCTCTAATTGCTAGAGATGATGAGCATTTTTTTCATATATTTGTTGATTGAATCCTGGTTCTTCTATCCGAGCCTTGGGATGAGGACTCTTGATTGTGTATCTGCACTTGGGGTGATACAGCTGGTCCTGGATGTCCTCAGGACATACCATTGTCTTGTGCTTGCTTTTTAAGTATTGGCTTACTATGTTCTTTGTCTGCTGCGTCACCTTTTATATATTTTATTTCATGTGCCAAGAAGACCTTTCTTCCATTCACTGAATTAGATGTATTCCCTAGCATATTCTCCATTACAGGAGAAAAGACTGACAATAGACTCCAAACTCTCTCATTGTGTTTGAGGAGAACGTATTTGTTGAGCAGTTTGATTGTGTAGTGAAAGGCAAATTTGTAGCACTTACCTTGGTTGAAACCTTGATTGATAAACAGCATCAGGGAATTGAAGTCATTTTTTCTCTGCCTTCCCAGCATTTTGCTGTATGTTTATTACAGTAAGTATTTCATTCTAATTTGACTTATAGTTATTTACATCAATATCTTCCCCAATGGAATTATAACCTCCTTTATAATAGTCTATTCTTATTCATCTCTTCATCTCCAGCAGCACTAATATAATACTTTTTTCAAATGGTAAATACATAGTAAATAATTAAAAGAAATAAAGAAATATAAAATTAGAGTTTGTAAGATTGTTCTTAATAGGATCAGTGTTTTATTCATATTTTCTACATACCAGTATGATGCTTTCCACATAGTAAAATACTAAATGTTTGAATGATAAAGAATAGAATTAGAATAGCATATTATTAATATAGAGTTAACTAAATACATTTAGTGTTTGATTTTTTTCCCCTGCACATAAATGATCCATTGCATTGGTTGTTAATGTTTAGTTTTTTATACACAACATCCTTATTCTTTCATAGTGAGAATACACTGAGTCAAATCAAACACTTGGAGTTCCTCCTATAGGCTCTAACTTTGAGTAACTTGGGAGATAGAAGTATGAGTGATAAAATGAATCATTGCTTTCCTGATATTTTTCTCACCTGTTCTTGTTGCGTTCTGTGAAGAGTCTAAAAGGAGAGATAAGTCAAGTGCAAGGGAATTAGGAAGAAGACAAAAGGAAGAGCTTGGGAGAGATGCATGTGACGTGGGATGGGAGCTTGATTTGAGGGAAGACTTGCATCCAGCCGTGGGGACCCAGGGGTTGTTCTAGTGGGGAGACATTTGAAATCGACACAGAACTATGGCTGGGATTTTACTAGAAGAGGATGGCTGGAGAAGGGAAGAGCCTGAGCAGTGGCAGGGAAGCAAGGTGTGTCTAGAGAATGTCAAAAGTGTCTACCTAGCAGAGGCAAAGTGCACAAACAGCAACCAAGGGTGAGGGAAGCCCTCCAGGTAAAAGTAGATGGGACGTAGTATGAAGTTGTTATGGTTTAGATGTGGTGTCCCCCCAAAGCTCATGTGTGAGACAATGCAAGAAGGTCTGGAGGAGAAAGGATTGGGTTATAGCTTTAATCAAGATTAATCAGTGAATTGATCCCTGGTGGGATTAATTGAGTGGTAACTGGAGGCAGGTGGGGTGTGGCTGGAGGAAGTGTGGTTCATTGGGGGGTGGCTATGGGGCGTATATTTTGTATCTGAAGAATGAAGTCTCTCTCTGTTTCTTAGATCATCATGTGAAGCTGCTTCCCTCTGCCACAGTCTTCCGCCATGATGTTCAGCCTCACCTTGAGCCCCAAGGAATGGAGTCTGCTGTCTATGGATTGAGACCTCTAGAAATTGTGAGCAACCAAATAATCTTTTCCTTCTCCACAATTGTTCTGGTTGGTTCTTTTTAGTCGCAACAGCAAAAGAGCTGATTAAGACAGAAATTTAGCAAGTTTGGACTTAACTTTAGAAGACAATGGGAGCCTGAAACACCCCTGCTCCCACACATACACATCTATTGACTCCCACCCATGTCAGGTCATCATCATCTTCTGGGAGTCTATGAGAAAGATCCTGAATCACCCTACATCCATTAAATAAGACTACCAGGGACACTTGAAAACTATTCTCCTGAAAAAATAAATAAATAAAAATAAAAAACTTCAAGTGATTTTTATTTTTCAGTTTTGGGAGTCACTTGTGGATCATTCCTGACCAGAAAATGCTATTTATTCATCAAAAAAAAAAATCTATTGAGTCCTTCTGACATATCAGATATCATATGAATTACTGAAAATACAGAGAGGAAGCCAACAGACACTGTTTCTGTTTTCATATGGTTAGCAGTCTGGCAGGCCTAATCAACACTAAATGGGTAATTATATGAATTTTATAACTGTCCTAGGTACCATTGAGAAAAAGTGTGGGGTTCTGTGAGAAAGTGTAACAGGGGCTGAAAATTCTGATTAGGGGAGACCACTGGGAGGAGGTCAAGTTTGAGCCAAGACCTGAGGGCTCAGGTAGGAGAAAAAGTTTTGAAAGCCACTGTAAGTAATTCAGGGTACAATGGTGAAAATCTGAAATAGGGGCTGAAGAGAAGAAGAACATGGACCTGCTTCTGCTTGCTTGGCATGGTCAAATTAAGGGAAAATACTACTTAAAACAGAAGAATAGTGAGCTCTCCTCTTGGTAGGACTGGGTCCACCAGGTTTTTAATGAGAACTGATGCACTGTCAAAGCACGTAAGGCTTGGCTGGAGGCTGGAAGGGAATTCTTATTAATCTGTCATTTAGTGCAACAGAAAACCATGTTTCTGCTAGGACATTTAAAGTCTCCAGAACAATCTTATACATTACTCATGTACAAAGTACAAAAAAAAATCACTGTTTTCCAATTTTAGGAGAAAAAAAAATGCCTGTGAGATGTCTGGGTTCTAAAATCTCTCTCTAGGTAGAATTTTTGTTATCCTTTATTGAGTTTGAGCTACCTATGGAAGCAAGAAATGTTAACAGGGACTTTAATTCCTTTTTATTTACTTGTTATTTAAACTGCATGACTTTCTGTACTCATTTCTATGGAACTAATAATTTCTTCTATTTAATTTGTATTTACATTAAAATCTAACTATTTAATCTGTTTAGATTACAAGCTTAGATTTCTCTTTGTGTTAGTTTTCTGATTTATATACAGACTTATATCCCTGCACAGGGCTTAATAATTTGCTTTGGTATTTACAGCATAAAAATAATTCCTGACTTGCTGTTCAATTCGTATGGAGGGTAGAAGGAAATGGCTGTTTAATAACCAACTGATGTATCAGGTTCTACCATTACAAATTTAGGGCAAATTCAGGTTACAGAATTAGAGTTATCTTTCTCAAATGAAGCCAGTTCTAAACTTCACTTACATTCACATGACTTTACTCCTAGACTAAAAACTTCTCTTTCCTTTGTTGTTTTCCTCTTCAAGGAAGTTGTAACCCAATTTGGAATCTCTATTTGGCTCACCATGATACCATGAGTCACATCTGCTCCTGGAGGCTCTTGGAAGCTAGCAAATTTTATGGCATCCCAACTGAGTGCTTAGTCACACTGATGGGATAAGGGCTGGACCCCATTCAAGTCAGTTGGGGTCTTTTTCCTAGTAATCTCGAATGGACTAGAAAAACATTTTTTTCATGTGATAGATATCTTCAGTTCTGTCAAAGGAAAATGTAAGAAGTGGCTTGTTACATAGGAAATTTAATTGGAGAGCACTTTGCTCTTGATGATAGAAAAAGGAGGAGCAGCACAGTGATAAGGGAAAAGTTATGCTTGAAAAGTTAAATCAAGAGACTCCTTTCAAGTTCACTGTGGTATCAGCTGGTTAAGGTCAGGCTGTGTTGGTTTCCGCCCAGCTAAGCAGTCCCTGAGCTACGTGTAGCCCTCCTGCCTTGTGGTTTCTGTACTCAGGGATGGTGAAAAACAACTTAGGGAGGACATCCAGACTTGTGTTTTGAATAGCTTGAAATGTTCTTATGATATACATATATAAGTAGAGATATCAGATAGGCATTGAATGTGGGCCTTTGAGACTATTTTGAATGAAAATATAAATTTGGACTTAACCTCATTAGGGCAAATCTAAAATTCTACCACTTAACTTTCCTTTCCTACATTGAGCCTCTAGTTTTTATTATGTGATTTTTTATAATAAGTTTCTTCTGGAACAAACTTTTGCATTGCTAGTGCAATACTGTACCAGTTTACCAAATGTACCAATTTATCTTCTTCATGGAAATGTATGACAGTTCTTATTTCTGTGCATCATTAACACTATTATTCTAAAAATCTTTGCTAATTTTATACATAAAGAATAATGGAACAATCTGTACTTCTGTGATTGTTAATATTGAACACTTTTCATTTGTATTTCTTCTTTACCAAATTGCCTCTTCTTGGGATTTTCTCTTAGGAATTCAATTTTTAAGTTAATTACTTGTGAAAGTTTTTTTTTTTTCCCACATAGCAAGACCATTGTTCCTATAAATGCCATTTATGTTAAACCATTTTTTCCCAGCTGTCATTTTACTTTTAATTAAATTTTTTTTATTGTTGTTGCTTTAAACTGATATTTGACATTTTTTGTAGTTCAACCAATCATCCTATTATTTTCCTTTGGGATTTAAAAATAAAGTTATACACCAAATATTATTTTAATATTTACTTGTTTTCTAGTATATTAATGATTTCTTTGAAATATTTAGTGCAACTCAGATTTACTTTCATAGATAGATGAGACCAAATTCTATTCATTTTTTCTAAGTAGCTAAACATCATTCTAGCACAATATGGTTCTGTTATGCATGTTTGTTCTTGCTAGCAATTTAGGTCACTTACTTACATAGAGAAAATAACATACCTAAATAGTTTAACATGAATATGCCTCTAAAGGGATTACAATATTTAGTGATGATTTGGAAAAGGTGTACTCCCTAGTCTTTGAGAGTAAAAATAAAGCCACTTA
Organism: Marmota flaviventris; assembly: GCF_047511675.1. Classification (NCBI taxonomy): domain Eukaryota; kingdom Metazoa; phylum Chordata; class Mammalia; order Rodentia; family Sciuridae; genus Marmota; species Marmota flaviventris. Next base: position 49,162,734 of record NC_092512.1, on the reverse strand, counting down.
ACTTTATTCTTCCTTGACTGCTCAACTGCTATTTCTACCTTCTCTTAGTAGGAGATCAGCCTCCCAGAGGCCATAGTGAGAAACCACTGGTCAATGTCCTATAGTCTTAGCTTTCCAACATCTCTAACTTAACCCTTTCCCTTCCTGTTCCCTCTGTTGGTACAAGATGAGACCAAGCACATATCTTTAAAACTCTAAGTTGCTTCTTATGAATTACTCCTCTGTGGGAAGCAAAATTTGGAAACAAGAACAGTAGATCCATTTCTCATTTCTTTGGAACATGTTCTATTAAAATATTTTTTATTTTATGCATTTTTTTCTTTATAGTGTCCCTATAAATCTAGAACAAAAAATCATTAATCTTCTTGTAATGGGTTAAATATTTATAGTTCTATTTTATTAAAGTAGCATAGCCCAGAAGTAAATGTAATTATTTATTCATTATATCTATGACTACCTCTCTTTGTATAGCTAGCAATTAAAAAATAGCAAAATCTGGTTAGCAATAAGGGAATCCTGTACAGTGTTTTACAGAGAACACTGGGCAAATAAGCATTTGTAGTTCATAGATACCATGAAGATAATGTTTATAAAATAATATTTTCTTTTCCTTTCATAGTCTTGGATTCAGAGAATGATGGCTTTCAAAGTGATTATTGTCCATTACAAATCTGATGATATCTTCTTCAGGTGAATGTTTTCTATTCCATCCTTTTCACTTTTTTTCCCCTTTGTAACCTTTGTTAATTTACCCACCAATTAACAATTCACTGAAATGTGGATTCTCTCTCTCTCTCTCTCTCTCTCTCTCTCTCTCTCTTTTATTTGTCATTTTACATCTTTTCTACAATGGGAGTTTATCAACTCAAAGTATTTGAAAAGAGAAAAAAACAACAAAAAGATAATTCACTAACTGTTCCAGAATATATTATCATTCTATCTCTAGGCACTTGCTGTAAAGAATGAGCAGAAAAAGCAAAATTTCATGTTACATTAGGAAGCAAGATCAAGAGAGACTTGGAGCTCTTTGTGGTCTATTTTTTTTTTTAATAGTTTAGAGCAAGGGTCTTATGCTGAGGTCCAGAAGTGACTTTGTGATGTGGAAGGAAGGAAAAGCATGGGTTTCTAAGTATTTTAAAACCCACTGCAAAATTTGGCTACATCTGATTATTTTTTGGAGCGGGAAGGAGTTTTGTAGCTTTGATCATGTATTCACAGGCATCTGTGACCACAAAATAGTGAAGAACCACTAATACAGAGTAACTAGAGTTATAATAAATAGACATATGCTCTTTTGAGTCCTGTAAGGAAATTAAATTTAAACAAGATATTTCTTTTCCTTTTTTTCCTTTGGCTTAATCCCCACTTTGATGAATTTAATATCATTAGAGGATTTTTTTTTTTCTGAAACTTAACAGAAATGAACAACTTAGAAAATACTTTGAGCTCCCTGGACTCGTGAGTCAGCTGAAGGGTGCTAGAAGTACTCAGTACAATCTTTCAGAAAAGGAGGGGATAAGGCAGCAATCAGCAAAGTGGAGAAGTACTTTTCTTTCTCTGAGCCTGTGCCCTGCCTCACCAGCTGCTGTTGTCATTCTGGAGGCTGAGAAGCCCAACAGATTTAGCATAAAGAAGGTTAACTGCCAAGCATCATGGAAAAAACAGAATCCTTGCAGGATGTTCAAATCCCCTACCTAAGTCGGCGAGAGGAGGGCATACAGTAGGAGCATGAGCCAACAAAAAATACGAGCTGAATTCCCAGAAGGTCCAATGCCTAGTGCACACTTCATCTCTCAACACCTGTTTTTATGAACACTTCAGAGAGAAATGTGGAAAGCACTCATAATTCACCCTGCAAATTCTGCCACAACCATGACATTCTGGCAGAAGCAGAAAGGGGAAATGAACTCCCCAGTGGGCATTCAGCTTAGGGGTTAAGTTTGATGATCATCGTATATCTCCTGTCACCTGTTTACCCATTCTATTATAGGACTCATGGACTTATACATAAATCTTGGAATCCATTTTTAATCTTCTTCAAAAATACATGGGTCATCAGTTCAAGTATATTTCAGCTCTTTCCTGTGAAATTTATTTCTAAATTGTTTACTTTCTTTCCATAAATGTTTTCAAATATTGTAAGTCCTGAACATCAGTTGTAGATGTATTTCTCAAATTTATATCCCTCTTTCTTTGGCTCTCATGATGACCTTTGGGAACTTTCAGATTAAAATCCAATCAATATCTCAATATCACAAATCAATATCACTAAGAGATCACAGGATAGGTAACTATTTTAAGCTTTCTCAATATTTAGCAAATGCAGAGTAGTTTATACAGATTATCTTTGCAAAGAAAAGTATTTTGTATTTAGAGAAGCTTATGGGAGAAGAGGTAATGTATTACTTGGGTCCATATTTTAATAAAGAGGATTTTAATGTAAATTCTGGATTTCAATTAAAATATGTCAAAAGAAGTTTGTTAGAATGATTATTAGGTGCTAAACAAACACAGCCTCCATGGAGGAAGACCAAGATCCTCAGAGCAAAGAAGAATCTGCTGCTTCTGTCTAACTTTGATTCTAGTTATTTAGGGGTTTTGACAGATCCTGTGATATTAGACAAAACAAAACATTGGGATTGGCTTTGTTCTCTAATATGATTTTTTTTCCAGATGAAAGAACTAAAGTAAACCACAAGGCTAAATAGTGGGCAAAGGATTTGTAAAATTCTGAATTTAGGTGTAGCTATGGAAAAAGCTGACTTCAGGTTAATCGCACAAAAGATTGAATGATGTTTCTCTATGATTCTACAGCCACATGACAACTTCAGAATTTTTTTCTCCTCCTCCTCCTCCTCCTCCTCCTCCTCCTCCTCCTCCTCCTCCCCTTCTTCTTCTCCTCCTCCTCCTCCTCCTCCTCCTCCTCCTTCTCCTCCTCCTCCTCCTCCTCCTTCTCCTCCTCCTCCTCCTCCTCCTCCTCCTCCTCCTCCTCCTCCTCCTTCTTCTTCTTCTTCTCTGACATGCTAGACATAGACTCACTAAGCTAGCCTTGAACTTTGATCCTCTTGCCTCAGGTTCCTGAGTTACTGGGACTACAGGCAAGCACCACTTCACCAGGCTCCTTCAGTGTTTTTATAAACAATTCACTTGTGTCTTTTTTTCTCATTTTAAAGTACAGATTCTGCCTGCAAATTGACTAGTTATAATTATGGCAAAAAAAAAAAAAAAAAAACCCACACAACACATTGATCTTGCTATTATAAGGAGAAAATGTGGAAGTAGTATCTAGAAACATCATCTTGGTATATAAAAGATATCATTATTATCACAGGGGAAAAGATGGTAGCAATATTGGGCCAGCATAGTAATATTACATGTATATGTCATCTTTTGTTCTGTATTTGCCTTCGAGAGTAAGCAAATGAATTTCTCAATATCTCACCTCAAGCTTCTTAGGTTATTACATTGAAGGCAAAATGCTTTTGCAAATAAGATATTTAAGATTTTTTAATGTATTTAGAGAACAAAGTTAATGGTTTTTATAGAATCTATAATAGACAAGAAGGAAGAGATCAAACTATTTTATTGTTTTAGCTAAAATGAAACAAAATTAGAGAAAGATACAAATCACTAAATTGCAATTGTAAAATAATTCCACAAAATAAAGTTGAATTGAAGCATAAATTTCTGCGTACAGATTACATATTTGCAGGCTTACAGATTTTTATCTGAGGCTTTAGGACCTAAAATTAATATTGTTTTAGTTCTACAGATTAAATGTTGCAGGCATGATATCTTGTTAATATTGAAATAAACTTGTTTCCTAAAAATCATTATTTTACTGGATTATGTCAGCTGCAGGTCCTCTCTTGAGAAAGGATAACCTCCTTCTTAAGCCAATCAGAATGAAGCTCTCACAATCCTGCCCTTCAGAGGCTGGGGTGGTCGGTTGTTGTGCTGTATAGGGACAGGGTTTTCTCCTTCAGCATTTGAAAGAAGACTGCGGAACTGTGCCAGCTGGAAGGATGAAATATAAAAGAATCAAAAGCAAGCAAGTCACACAAAGCACTTTCCTTCCATATAATGAACATACTGTATTTTAGAAAACTGAGTTGAGGATTGCAATATTTTCACCATTGGGAATTGAGGAAGACCAAGATCCATTATGGTCCTTTAAACTAGGTATTTTGCTTAAGTTATCATTGATTGGGTTACAGAACACCAACTTTCTCACTTGTCAACTGGGGGACTTTGGGCAAATGACATATACTTGGTGCCTCACTTTTAATATAGTACCTACTTCATTGGGTTGCTGTAAAGATTAAATGGGCCCATACATGGATAGTACCTAAATGTGCTCAATACTAGAGTACCTACTATGTGCTTGATAAATGTCAGAGAGCAATAGATACGGGGCTTGTCCTGCATGTGTATTATGAGAATTGTCTGACAAAACACATGCAAGACACCTAATAAAAATATTGTTCAATCAATGATAATTCTTATCATCATCATTGTAAAAAACAATTAAAGAAACATTTTTAATATTTAAAAACTTGAGAGTAGTGGGAGTTCTGAATTCCACGTTTTCTATTTTATGCACAAAGTAAAAACAGTATAATAAACATGCTTTTTTTGGATAATTCAGAAGAGCTATGCCAGAAATGAATCTTTTTCAGTTGGAAAAGAAAATAAACTCCTCAGAAACCTGATTGAAATTATAATAGCTCCAGCTGGCACTGTCAATTGAAGAGATAGTTCTGCTTTGCACTCCCCATTCCCACTCATTCACTCGGATATGCTACCTGTTCTGGGCTGATGCTGATGGTCTCTCTACAGATGAGCCAGGTTACACTCTCATGGAGAGGAGGATGAGTCAGAGAGCCAGCATAGGTCCAGTAATCCAGGGAGGAGGGAAGGAGAGTGGAGGGGTCAAAATTTGTAAACGGGGCTCGTTTGCCCTGGGAAAAAAAGGAAAAACCTGTATCATTATTTTGTGATATAAAATAGTTATATCAATGTTACACATATATACTATTTACCTAAATCTAGAGATTTTAGTTAAGAGTTGAATTGACTTTCTATATATTATTTCCTGACTGGTATGTTTGTGGATATACAAACTAAAAACAATGGGAAAGGCAGAAGATGAACTATATAGGTGTTTTAACTAAGAAATTTTTCATCTTCATTTGGTTGAGGATAAACAAAAGTTCAAAAAATTTTTACAATCTATGATCATCAAAAAATATTCAATTTCCAATATAAAGCATTTCTGTGTCTCTAGAAATGATGCTAGATTTTGTTCTAGAGACAGAGATATTTATTGACATGCAAATTGGTAATATATTAGTCTTCTCCCAGTTTCTTTTTGGTTGGTTTTTATTTGTATGTGAAATAAACTGATATTTATACGCTAACCTTTTATGTATAGGCATTTTTGCCAGACTTTTATATCTGTTCTGTTTTTTAGCTGATTCTTTTGAATTTTCAGGGTAAATGTCAATTATTATATTATTTTGTCCATAATAATAGTTTTATATTTGCTTTCCCAATATTCATCCCAATATTTGCCCTTATTTCTTTACTATTATATTTATTCAGACTTTTAATTATGATGTTTAATTGTGATGGTCACAGTTGGCACCCTGTGACCATCACAATTAAACATCATAATTAAAATTAAAATCTTTCTTCATTGAAGTAGAATGCTTCAATTGTTTTAAAATTAAGTTTGATGTTTGATTCTAGTTTCTAGGTAATAATCCTTTTTAAAGTTTTTATTAGTACATCATAATTATATGTAATAGTGAACAATATTCTTCATCAAATTCTAAAAGTTTTCATTTATTTTGTTTTGTCCTCAAGAATGGGTATGGAACTGGGTATCGTGGCAAATGCCTGTAATTCCAGCGGCTTGGGAGGCAGACGCAGGAGAATCATGAGTTCAAAGTCAGCCTCAGCAATTTAGTGAGGCCCTAAGCAACTTGGCAAAATCCTGCCTCTAAAAATATATATATATATATAAAAATACTGGGGATGTGGCTCAGTGGTTGAGTGCCCCTGGGTTCAATCCCTGGTACCAAAAAAAATAAAAAAATTCAATACCCATTCTTTTTAATTCTTCTTTTTTTTAATCTAATGCTCTTCAAGCATGTAACAAGTTGGTGATATAATTTCCATCTTTAATTTGTTTATATAATGAATTATATTTAGAGATTTTCTAATATTAATCACATTTTTAGGATAAACTCTACTAGTTCAGAAACATTACTCTCTTGATACAATGTTGAAGTTGATTTGCTATAACTAATTTTAAGATTTCTTTTACCTATATTCCTAAGAAAGATTAGCTTACAGTTTTCTTTTTGCATTATTCTTATCTGGTTTTGGTATTAAGTGTAATTAAATTGATGGGGCGTATTTTCTCTGTTTCCTCACCTAGGCAACTGATACATGATTATTTCTTAAAGGCTGAGGAATATTTTTTTCCCTAAAATGATCTAGGCTCAGAATCTTCTTTTAATGAATTTTTTTTGACAATCTCTTTGATTTATTTTTAGGCTTTTGGTCTACGTAGGTTTTCTAGCACCCTTTGAGTTAGTTCTCTTCATTTTTTCACAGATCATCCATTTTATATGAATTTTCAAATTTACTGGCATGATGTCATAATTTTTTTCTTTTATATCTTCAGTTATAGCCTCTTTTTTTATTTCTAATAATATTTTGTAATGTGCCAATTTTCCACTACCAAATTTGCCAAAATATACTATTTTTTGTTGGTTATTCTAAATCATCAACTTTTCCTTTATTGATGAAAATTTATTTTCTATTTAGTTATCACTTTTCTTCATTATTTTATTATTTTGAATTTTTATATTTATTCATTATGCCCTTATATTTTCTTTTCATATTTTAAAATATATCTTGGGTATTTTTAAATATTCTTTTTTTTCTCTTTATAATATACTTATTTAGCTTTAATCTTTTTTGGAATTAGCACAAAACATACTTATTTTATATAAAAATATCACAGTTCTCCAAGAAATCTCTGACTCCGTGGTTTGTTTGCTGTAAAAGTGGGAAAGCTAAGGATGGATATTTCAAAAAACCCATTTTTTTTAAAGTTTTGTTGGGAATCATGATTATCAAACATTGCCCATTAATGGTATCTCAAAAGTATACTCTTTGTGTCTAAGTTTTTGTACTTCTGAAAAAAATATAGATATGTTTCATGAAGTAGAAAAACATTTACATTTCATTTGGGTTTAGTTTTTCAAGCAAATTTGGTTGACTCCATAGGCTTCATCCTGCTAAGACAATAATATGAAAATGAAACAAAACAAATCCTTGCACTGGGGTTTTTCTTAGACACAGACAATTTGTAAGTAGGACTTTGATTTTCAAATTAGCTTTTACACCAGTCTTCCTACTCCCACTTCAATAAGCAATTAAATGATTTTTTTACTTCCCTGGATTCTTGTTCTCAGAATTTAACTTAGTTTATTTACCTTGGTTTTAACTGCATTTAGAGCCTCAAGTATTTTCTGGAGCTTTGGGTTGGCCTGACCAACCTGGAGATTAAAAAAAAAAGTGATAAAGATTATAATCATGAGAATATTGTTGAGCTAAATCAATCCTTCTCCTCCCTCCCTCCCTTCTTCCCTTCTTTCCTTCCTTTCTTTATTTAATGTACTACAGTAAATGAAGAGAGGTTTGGTACTTTTCTCTCTGCTCTAGGGGAAGAAATTTTGTTAGTGTTTGTCTTTGTAGGCCCTTGTACTCTATAGATCATTCATCAGGTATACTGGCAGATAAAGTAGCAAACAGATCTTGTTTTAAATTAAATTATGAGCAAGATAATCAAAGCTACACAAGACAAAGTGGATATTTAGCAAAACTGTGATATGAAAACCAAACTTTTATTTTTGACCTGTTCTGTTTGTTATGATTGGCATGTCTTTGGCATACTCTGAGTGCTCAATCAAGGTTAACTTGAATTATATATTTAATTTCAAAGTCATAAAACTTTCCAGAATAGAGGATTTGAGCAACATTCACTACTTTAATAATCAATTGAACTTTCTAGGGAAAATTCTCTTAATATTTCCTTCCTGATGAGATAGTAAATAAATAATCCCTGTCTATGAGGTAGGAAGTTTAGAGAACAGGTAATTTGGTATAAGGAGCCTGCTTATCTGTAGTTATAAGTAGAATAGAAATGTTCTAAAAAGAAGAACTCAAGTATCTTTTGCCTTCTGTCATCCTGTTCTGAAGTCTGATTGGTAAGAAATAGCATTAGCAGAGCAGGGTGACTACCTGTAACTCACCTTCATCAGAATACCAATAATCGCCAAACCATCAGCCTTGGAGATTGCTTCTGCAATGCTAGGATACTTTGCAGAATTCCAGTGAACAATGTGACACTAAAAACGACAATGTGGTTAGTTATTTATACAAAGGTAAAAGCAAAAAGTAAGTTGCAAGTCAACTTGACCATATATGATAATGTGTTCAGACAGACAAAATGCATGGGAACTTTTATCCAGTGGGTAGGAAGGTCTACATTCCACTCTTAGGAAGAGTGTACTGATGACAACTCCTAGGACCAATAGGTAAGATTTATTTTCCTACAATATCATCAACTATTCAATGTTAGTCCTTTAACAAAAAAATCTCTCTCTGGCATGAAAAGATCAGGAAATCTGATTGACTAGCTCTAGGACAAAAACTGAAGTAATTTCCCTTCACATGAGGTAATTTGCGGTAACTTTGTGAGAAGGGCTGCCTGGCTTGCCTGGGAGCCATGGCCAATGACAGAATCTCTTGGGCACATCAGAACTCTTGATTCCTCCTTGCCAAACCTGCCTCATTTTTCCCTTCGTAGGAAAAGGTAATACTACCCTCTAATTAATCAAAAAGTACCACAGTTATCATCAACTTCTTATTTTCTACGTCATATCTCACAGAGGATATCTCTTCACTTGATCATAACTTTGAGTCTTTGCATTGGCTGTTGATTTTCTCTGGGATTTCTTTCCTTATGATCTTTGTATAGCAGACATTTGTCTTGAGTTAAGGCTGAATTCAAATACTACTCCTCAGGGAATCCTTTTTTGATTATCCAATATAAAATGACCATAAATCATTTCTCGAAATATTGCTTATCTAATCTCTCTTTTTCCTTTGCTTCCTTCCTTTTAACATTTTTCTTTATCAAAATGAAAGCTCTGATAGCAAGTATTTGCTGAAAATAATATCTTGTGTATGGCAAGTGTGCTCGCTTGTTCTCTCTCTCTCTCTCTCTCTCTCTCTCTCTCTCTCTCGTGTGTGTGTGTGTGTATGTTCTTTAAAAACTTATTTATTTATTTATTTATTTTTGGTACTAGGGATTGAACCCTGGGGAATTTTTATCACTGAGCTACATACCCAGCCCATTTTATCATTTTATTTTTTACTTTGAGACAGGGTCTCACTAAATTACTTAAGACCTTTCTAAGTTGCTGAGACTGGCCTTGAACTTTCGATCTTCCTGCCTCAGCCTCCATAGTCACTGGGATTGCAGGCCTGTGCTACCATGTCCAGATCAATAACAATTTGTTGAAAGAAAAAAGAATAATTAGTACAATATATCAAGAGAGGTCACTTCCCAGTCATACTCGAAGTGTCATCTCATTACTTATTAGAGTTTTCTTTGGTGCTGCCAGTCTAGATTCTGTCTCTACCCTTGATTATTCTTACATCTATATCCCCAGAGTGCTTTCTGAATATTCACACTGGTATTTACTACTACGTTTGTTTAATCATAATCACTTATGCATATCTGTCTTGGTTGAGGAGTACTTGCTTGTGTCTTATCTGCAAAAATGTAACACTGCTGAGCACTTCCAGTGTGAAAGGAGCTGACCTAAGTGTGCCTTATATAGGTTTACTCATTTCTTTCTCTTCAACAGTTGTTTCAGGAACATACTAATATATTATCTTCACTCTCTAGGTAAGAAGATTGGGACACACAGTAATTTCTCCGAAAGATGTACCACCAGTGAGTGGAGGAACTTTGATTTGAACTCTGGAAATCAGCTGAGGAGCTTCCATTCTTCACCCCAAGGCTGTGCCACCTCTTAACCTGGAGTGTGATAGGTACCCACTTAGGTTTATTGAATGACTCATTGAACTTTGTGACTAACTGTCTCTCATCATTAGCCTTGATTTTATTTACTTTTCTCCATTTAGATGAGAGAATCACTGATTTAGATTTCTTGAATACTACCAAGGATCCTTCCAAAAGCAATACTAATTTAGATTCCTAGTTCATTTGATTTTAATCTACCTTCAATTTTCTGGGTGAGAAATGGCAGATGAACATTTAATAGATTTGTGCTGCATCAAAAGGTATCATCCAAACATTACAATAAAACACAAAGCAAGTTATATTTGTGTACAGTCCCCAAATCCTCTTTCATAATAAAAGATGCATTTACTCTCTACTCTCGCCATCTCTTTTGTGAAAATTTGTCCTGCATAATCACTTTCACTGGTCCATGAGATACAAGTATGATGCTATTAATTATTAAAGTATTTTTTGTAAGAGAATAAGAATACAATGGAATAAAAATCAGAAGACATTATAATTATCCACCAATAGGGGCCAATTAAATAAATTCTGATGTATTTATGGAATTGAAATAATACACAGATGTTAAATGAGGTGTTAATAAACCTTTTGATTTGGAAAAATAATCATGATAATCTGCAAAGTGGGAAAAACACCAAGTTTCAAAAGTATATGTATTATAAAACTTATTTAATATAAAGTTAACCTGTATATATGGGCATATATGTATTATATATTTGCACATAACCTCCCTTTGAATCTTCCAGACCCTGGGTTGAATCTAATGCACATGTGCATATTTTTTTCTGTAGATACACAGATAATAATGTCTTGAAATGATCACAGCCTCCCATATGAGGGCAGTTCAGGAAATGGTAGTCATTGGGTAGAGGCTGCTGCAGCTAGAACCTCACTAGATGTGTGCTCCTCCCTGTGACCATTGCTGGGATTGAACTTGACCTCCTTGTAGAGACTTATTATTGAAGTGTTTCTGCCTGGCCACACCCACAGGACAGGTGTGTCCAAACTTGAAGTCTAAGTACAAAGAGAATAGTGATGTTCCCACTTAGGGTTAGAATTTCAAAGGAAGCTGGGCCATCAGTGTTATGTTAGGTCATGCTATTTTAGGCATTTTCAGAAGAGGTAAATTCTGGGCTCAAAGTGCTGCTCCAAGTTCAGCTATGCCTTTTCACATGAAAAATGTCCCTCAGTTGCCAAACATAGTGCATCTGTTTGATTTTAATGGAGACTGGGAGTTCCTCACAGAGACCAGAATGCTCACTCCTTTGAAATCATTATGATGGTGACTTATGTAGTAGCGGAGCTACTTTGGGGAGTACTTACGCAGTGTAAGTATCTCTTACTGAATTACATTACCTCTCCAGCATATTTGACTCCATCCACTGTGTGCTCAGAACCATACTCATTGGTACTGCCCCAGTGAAAATGGAACTGATTGAGTCTATAGCTGTCAGAGAGAGGACCACCTTTCAGCACTGGAAGAAAAGGGAACTTCTGTTAGTTGGATGATCATAAATGCCAACTTATCTTTGCACTTTTTAATATACCAACACAAATTTTTCTTTAGTAAAATGAAAGCAAACAGCACTGTCAAAGTTTTCATCTGATTTCTAATCCCTTCATCTAGGACAATGGCATGTATATGTATGGTGTATCTCTGATTGTGGCTTGATAAGACAGAGTTCATGAGCTATAGACAATTCCCAGCACATGAGCACAATTTTATCTATTTATACTTCCAAGAAAGTATACTGTGACATGAATGGATTGTATGATTAAGGGCTTTTCTTGAATCTCTAATTTGCAAGTTTATTCATTCCTTCTTTCAACAAAGATGGCATGCGTTGAAGGCTAGAGCAGTTTATTTTGAGTATCAAATTGCTTATCACATACTTTGTATTTAATCATGACACAACCATGCATGCTAGCTTTATTGAGAATCCCTGGCCAGGGACCAAAAGAAAGCACCTGTGAGGCAAGGTTACTTGAAAAACTTTTATATTGAATGGCCTGTCATTTTGGAGAGTCTTTACAATCATAAGTACTTAAGCTCACATGATACCAGACCTAATCTAATATTAATAAAAGACATAGCACCCAATGTACCTTAGGATTGGAACCTCATAGGGAAGTGCTAAAACAAATTTAGCTTTATCATCAGTAGAACTATCTTTGGGAATTGTTACAACTTATTCAACAAACATTTATGAAAAGCTGTCTATGTAGCAGGCAATATGACAGATTTCAGGGTAGGAGGATAACTCAGTTGTTTCCCATCTCTTTTCCCTACTGTGTTCACCCTCATCTCAATTAGAATATGTTTGTCTTTTTAGTTTTATATTCATAATTATTTGTCCCTTAGACTTTTGGGGAAAAAGTAGTTTATACTGAGAGAGTGAAGTGAGCCTAAAGATCCTGGGATGGCCAGAAGCGACAGGATGGTGTCATTGAGGAGGAGAACAACTGCTGGATGTGGTGGTGCATGCTTGTAATCCCAGTAGCTCAGGAGTCTGAGACCGGAGGATTTCAAGTTCAAAGCCAGCCTCAGCAAAGGCAAGATGCTAAACAACTCAGTGAGACCCTGTCTCTAAATAATAACACAAAATATGGCTGGAGATGTGGCTCAGTGGTTGAGTACCCCTGAGTTCAATCCCTGGTACCCCCCACCAAAAATATCTTTACCACTTGGCCATTTTCTAGAAATCCAAAATGCCTCACCAGATAAAAGCAATGTTACACATTTGCACAAAATACTTGGGGTGGCAGTTTGTGTTTCTTAGCACTTTTGTTTCAATTTCCCCAATAGATTCTAAGGAAAAAAATAACAGAATAATTTTAGGGCTCACCTGATTGGTTATCATTGTCATCAAAAGTCACATGGAAGGAGTGTCCCACATTGATAATTTCCTTAGCAGTTGCTGGATTGTAGGAGACACTGATGGGTTTCAGAGAGGTGTCACGTTTGGTTTCGCTGGTCTTGATGTCAATAGGAGACTGGTTATTTCCATTGGCAATGGGATACAGCTTGCTCCATTGCTCAGGACCTACCAGGATGAATATATGTATACAATTAACACTTTATACCGAATGCTTGATTCCAAGTTTGAGGACTCTACCTGTTTGCTTATTATAGTTTATTCAGCTGTCTTAAATGACATTCTGTTAATTGGAAATTCTGTCTTTGGCAGTGTCCCTTTTCTAAATTATACTGTAAAAGTTTGTCAGCATCAGTGATATAGGCTTATACACCTAGTCTATAAGATTAGACTATAAATATCTTACTATAAGCAATAGAGTGCAACAAGCATATATCAAATAACTTTTATAGATAGAGGTACTCTAAAGAACAGCTAAAAGTATTTGCAAAGATATTGTAATTATTCAAAACAGTCAACTCAAACTATTGAGTTGTATATTATTTTAAAAACTTCATACCTCATCTATTAGAAAAAGGAATAACCGTGGCTGTATATTATTTTAAAAACTTCATATCTCATCTATTAGAAAAAGGAATAAGCTCTTATTTTGATTCACAGGAAAAGCAGTACTCTTACCATTTTCGGCATCGTATCCCCAGTCTAAACTTGCCATGGTCTTCTAGTTTTCTTTCTCTGAAAACAAAAATAATACCTGGAATAACCAACTGCAACTGTGCAACTTTCACATGGGGTTTTTATAGAAACTTCTCTGCCCTTATGAGGCCACTATTTCATCATCTCTCTGCTTATCAGGAGGTATATAAAAAAGGTGTTGTAACAAAAATGTCTGCAAAGGTTAGCTCAGCTCTAATTATTTTATTTTACTATGAAAGATATCAAAATTATAGATTTTATTATACCAAGTCCTCTTTCTCTTAGGCTATTCAAAAATATTGTCAAATGAAATTCTTTGTATTTTCCAAATTAAAATTATTTCATGTACTTAAGTTTTCCAATTCCACCCTTGCAATACTAGATACTATAATCTAATAAGAAGATTAGTTTGCATGTTTACAGGGTGAACTGAGCTAGTATCATGAAATTAATTTAGAATTAGATAATGAAATTACTATTTGTAATATATATTATTCATAAAGCCCTTAATTCTGGAGCACTATTGGAATTCATAAATGGAGATTTATTAATACCAAAGTGAAATATTACATATATTTATTTTATATAAAATAAGTCTACTAGGATAAAAGCCTTCTTATTTGTAGTTCCATACAAATTTATACTTCATTTCAAGCTATTTTATTTTACTAACACACTCTATAGAGTAAGAATTACCATTTTGTAGTAGAGAGATGTTCAGAACTTCACTTCAGCTAGCAAGAAGTCAAGACTTCTGCCTCTAGTTAACTTGCCTCCCTCACTGTATCTCTGCGAAATGCCACACTGGTGAGTTATGAGGTGGATGAGCCCCTAATTCTCCTTCTTTGCCCACAATTCTCTTAAGATCAATTGATAACTCACATCTATTGAGGTATAAGAAGGTCCACAGGACTTTTCAGGGAGGCAAAGATAATGGATTAGGATGTGTTGGTCTCTGGCTAGGTCCTTGTTTTTCAAGGCCTAACATGTACTCACTGGGGCTACAACCAGAAAAATAAGCTTCCAAAATAACGAGAGTTACACTTCGTTTCACAAGCTGGAATTGCCTAAGCTGCCTGCAACCCCTGAAGGAAGAGGGGGTCAGGAGCCATTTTTGGCAAGACTGACTAGTTTGCTCCTCTGTCCTGATGGTAGAACTCGGCCTTGTGTGAAGAATGGACAATGGCTCATGAATAATACTGAGTGGGAAGAGGCTAAGCTTCCTTTCTATGGCATTAATAAGCATAGGGGGACATGGCTTAAAAGGGACCTTCTAAAAATTTTAAATTTTAATTTACTAGTAAAAACTGGATATTGCTGTATTTATTCTGATTATAGATGTTTTTATTGCATACAACGTGGTGTTTTGAAGCACACATACATGTGGAATGGTTAAATTTAGCTAATTAACAATTGCATTATCTCACATAGCTATATTTGTGGTGGTAGCATTTAACACCCACTCTGCATTTTTAATAATACAATAAATTGTCGTTAACCATAGCCACCTCACTGTACAATAGATGTCTTGAAATTATTCTTCTATCTAACTGAAATTATGTGTCCTTTGGCCAACCTCTTTAAACTATAAAATTGAATGATTATATTAATCAACATATTTGGAAAAAGACAACCCCCACTTCATTACATGATTACAATATGATTCATCACATGAATGCCTTAACATTCATTTAAAGTTTTAGGTACAAAATTACTTAACTATTATGACCCTTTATTTTATTATATTCTTAGGGTGTGTTTGAGTACTCCCACAAGCATAAAATTAAATAGAGGATGTAAAATTTAATGAGCACCTATAGTTTAATCCCTAACATCCTCCAATTTACCTTGATCCCTCTTTTTTTGCTCAGAGTCTTTTCCTCTCCCAACTTAATATCTACACTAAGTTCAAGATGTTTAATTTTGCATTCATTTCAATTTCATCCATAGACTTCTTCCAGTATGCTTTTCCAGGGTTATAATCTTTGAACTGATATATCAAGAACGTGTTCAATCTACATAGCCTCTGGTCTTCTAAACTGCATATCTCCTAAGGTGATCAAATCCAAAAACATATATGGGAGAAGGTTTTTTGTTTTTATGGATAGACTGTTCTGAATAAATCCATATGCAATTAAAACTTAATCTTGAGCAACAAGGCTGTTTAATATCTATAACTATCTCTAAAATGATACCTCTATGATGGTAGGACCTCGTCTATTTTTTTCACCACTGAATGCTCCTTATCTATAATCTGGCTGGAAAATAGTGGTGCTCAATAAATGTGGAGAGGAGAGTTATATATTATTTTTAACTTCAACTATTTTATTTTTATGAAGACTGGAAGGACAGAATGCTCCTCAGGGACTAAGCCTGCCCAATGCATTGATCTAAACTCAGCAGTGTGTGGCACACTGATGTGTGAGCATGTGAGTGAGCTTTGCTAGAAGTAAACTCATGATCATATTTGGACTAAGGAAAAAGAAAATTTCCCCTCGCTGTTCTATTAATGGGAGAAATGAAGTGACCAACTGTGTTTGTCAGTCATTGCTGGGAGAGTGACAACCTTGGTCCTTGTAAGTGTCAAATTTTTTAACACTTTATAAATGTCAAACTTTAACTCTTCAAATATGGTTTGAATTTTTGACATCTACATTTTAAAAGTTCATAATTCTTAAGGATTTTATTACCATGATTGAAGGAAATTTCCAACCTTGTATTTCTTGTCTGAGAATATTTTATTTTTGAAAACAATTTTCAAATCTGCTGATGAATATTTTTTATTAACAACTAAGTCAACTCTGCTGGATAACCACTTTAATCCATAGCATAGACATAAACATATTCATAGTGTCTTAAATATTCATGCCTCTGAAAACTTTGAATTTTAAATTGTCTAATTCACTGACAAGCTTATTGAAATTACTCGTTGGAAAGATACACTGAGAATATGGGTTTGTCAATTTTTAAGATAATAGTTAGGAATTTCTTCTACTGCACGAGTGGCTAATGTGGATGGGCACATTAAACATACCATCCTCATATTTATCTTTAAAACTGAGAAATATCATTTTTATCTTGTGTTTATAATTAGTTGGGGAGTTAATATGCCCTCCTATAACAATGACAACATTAAGTAGCATTTTTCATTTAAAAAGAAAACAATATAAATGCACAATGCTTTGTAAACCATAAAACACTGCACAAATTTAAGTGGTCAAGTTAGCCTCAAAAAAAAAAAAGTTGATTTTAATTCTCAGGAAAATAGATGATTATATAAAAACAAAACAGTGCAAGGGATTGAATGTGGTCTGAAATTCAAACAATTGCATAACAGATATTTGCTTGTGGCATATTAAACTAAGCTCTGTGTGTTTAGAAAAATTCTTAAGTGTAAAATTTTAAAGGAGGTCAAGGTCAGTCCTGTCAATCATTTTTGTCCTAACTTCTTTCGTGAACCTTTTTGTGGTGTCTATCTAAAATTATATTAACAAATGTTCCAACTCACCTAATAACTTCATTAGCTCCTAAACCTTTTTATCAAAGACTAGATTTCTAAAATACATTCACAATTAAATGTCCTTTTTCAATCTAGTATTTCTTTTTTTTTATTTCTTAATGTATAATTTGCAGATCACCTGCCTCAGATTCGCCTGAGGGTGATACTAAAATTTATGTGTGTGTATCTAACTCAATTTCTTACTTTGGTGAAATGATCTTAGCCAATTTGGGTGGTTAACAAATATCAATCTCTTTTTTTGTAAGTATTGATAGCCTTATTATAGATACCTTGGGGAATATTTGACTCTACCCCCCAAAATCTATTACTGAGAGATATATATTTAAATGAGGGCAAGTCTCTGGCCAAGTTCCTCATCTGGACAGTGTTATTAGCAAACAGGCACATAACTTATCTGAAGTTGCAGGATACTTGCAAGTGACGCTAGCCACTGGGACCCCTCACAACACTGAGGAATGGGACCTCTCTGCATGTGAGGCCTGGGATCTGTGTTTTTTTTTTTTTTTTTTACCAGGCATTTCCCTGGTGATAGTTGAGAAACACATTTGGGTACTTCTACAACTCCTTTTTAAAGATTCTAAATGACAGCTGATGGACATGCTTTGTCCTTTAGGAAACAGTGAATTAATATTCATTTCAGCAGCCACTTCACAAAATACTCATTCTTGTATTAAATTAGTCTCTTTTCTCATCAGATTTCTTAAGTTTATAATGCATTTAGTAATATCCAGAGAAAAATGATTTTTTTCATTCATTTTTGCCATACCCTTTCAACTATCCAGTCAGTATGTTAAATATGGGCCAGTAGCTTGCTCTGCAGTAGTGTCTGTATCAAAAGTTCAGGTCAGATCCATTATTAAGTAGAGGCAATGCTATTTGGCAGGGGAAATATCCATTTTTGCATGCAGGAGGTTGTCATTTTAATTTGTTCTTATCTGATCCTCCTTCTAGTAGATTTATTTAAAAATAAAAAAGGAGGCAAGTGTGCTATTTGAACTAGTAGTTTGCAGAATGACACCTTATCCAAGGGCAGAGAGAGAAGTATATTATGGAGCTTCTCTTCACTGATCTTAAAATAGTGAACAAAAATACATAATGGACTGAGGTGACATTTACAGTGTTCCTTCAGTCCCAGACTTCTTTTGCTTCACAGCTATTACATTAATATAGAATTCTTTATCTGTCTAGTGCACTTTCTTTCAGCAGTGCTATTTCTTTTGTGTGTCTGTGTGAACTTGGGTTAACTCACCTTGAAGTTTTTTTTTTAAATGAGTATTAGAGATACAGGCAAGCAGCAGATACACTGTAAGAGACTTTATTTTTCCTGGGTGTACTAATCATACAGAAAGCTGTGTGGGCTATGCTTGAGTAGGATGAGGGAGGTAACTGCAGCCAGAGCGAGGAGGACCCAGGGCTCTGCCAGAGCTTCCAAGACTTCAACTGATGGATGAAACCTATTAGCTAATCAACCCTGAAGTCACAGGGCATAATCCTCCCTAGGGATTTTTCTGAGAAATAGCTAAGGGGTAAACAGAATGATTACAGCTGCTTTTCAAGAAAGAAGTACTTTCTTTTAGAATAGTCCCATAGAATGGGGCTTTATCCAACTATAGTTTTAACTCACATGATCCTATTTATTAACTTTTAAGAAACCTGTGATTTGGTTAATATAAATGTCAGTTTTTCTATTTCAAAATGAAAAAAAAAAAAAGAATTTCACAGATGAGGAAGCTAAGCCCCTTGTCGAAAGTCAGATACAAGCATTAGAATTAGAAGGATAAATCTTCAAACCCTGTCAAGAATTCTTCCTTATGACAAATTATTGACAAAATCAAACTAACAATAGCTTTTTTTCTTCCATCACTTTTTACTTTATTATCATAAAGAGTTCATTCATATGAGAAGCTATCACTTCAAATCAGTCATTATAGTTTCCCTAAAATAAGTCCTGTATGTCCATGTAGACAGGGCTTGGTTCTATCTGTGGGAGGTGGTGGTGGGATATGGATCATCCTCTCTCCCAAATGAATGCATGCTGTGGACTCTCCCATTTCCAGAGCCAGCCTGCCCCAAATCATGGTGCTGTCTCATGTATTCTCACTGGGCTACTTCAGTGCCTATCTTTCCTATTTGTTTTGGAGAAACCAAGCTACCAAGGTTTATACTCCCTTATCCCAGTGTAGCTTGGGAAGGCGTATTTCTGCATTTCCATAAAACCTTCATTTTTTTCTAGTCTTGGGGTAAAGGATCAGAGCACAAAACAGAAAAGAATAGTTCCTCCTTCCTTCTACTTGTTGGATAGAAAGCAAGCAAGCAAGCAAGAAAACAAACAAAAACTAGTAAATTTGTGTTAGAGTCCCTAAAAGAAGATTTTAGAAAAGATCCCTATCCTTTTAGCTAAAGCAAACTAGCAAGATTTAAATGAAATTCCTTTTTTTAAAGTCTCTCTCAATATTTTATTTTATTTTGTATTCTTTGATTCCTTTTTGATCCTCACTCCCTTCTGCAAAGGATTACTTGGGAAATTAATTGTTATGGTTTAAATAAAGGTGTCCTCTGAAAGCTCTTGTGTTAATGCAGGACTATTCAGAAGTGAAATGATTAGATTATGGGACTTATAACAATCAGTTCAGCCTAGTTTGAATAGATTGACTGGGTGGTTATCGTAGGCAGGTAGGGTGTGCCTGAGGAGGTGGGTCACTGTGGGTATGCCCTGAAAGGGTTCTCCCCTGTGGCCCCGTCCCTCTCTCTGCTTCCTAGCTGCCATGAATGGAGCAGCTCCTTCACCACACTCTTCCGCCATGATGTTCTGCCTCACCTTGGGCCAGGGCAATGAAGTTGGCCCACCATGGACTAAACCTCTAATATTGTGAGCTAAAATAAATTTTTCCTCCTCTAAGTTCTTCTTGTCAGGTATTATGGGCACAGAAATAAAAGTATGGCTAACATATTAGTTTAGCTGATAGAGGCCAGAATTTCCTCTGTTTTTCTTTCTGATTTTTTTTTCTCAAATTGTTCTAGACCAAAGAGAGTTACCTGAATATATAAAAAATATAAGCTGATCTCTAAGATAAATTTAGCTATAAGTAGATGATGGGTTTTAAGGACTTTTAAAGATCTCTGGTTATTAGAGTATGACTCTTCCTTAGCAACAATTCCCATAGAAAGAGGGCATAGGATTTTGTCCTCTGGTTTCTTAGAGCTCCTTTAGTTTCTGGAATCAGAAAATTTTGGAGAAGCTACTTAGGCAGCAGTTCTCAACTGGGATTTAAAGGCCTTACGTTTCAAAACTCCAGGGTTATAAGTGAAAAGGTGTTAAATGAAAGGATTCTTTTTGTATCCCCTCGCACTGAGTTTATCTGGCACTGTGGTGGAGTCCCTCAATAGGCAATACTTGGAAACTGCAATGATAGACCTAATTCCTTTAAGAGCGTCCTGGACTCTGCCTTCACTAGTTGGTAAGCTTCCATATAACCTTTGTGCAACTGCCTGAGGATTACAAAATGAGGGAATGACATGTTGGCAAGTGTCATAGTTTTCCATCATCACCTAGGAGGCAGCCGGAACCAGTCTGGTGAGAAAGAACTCCAGGAAAAACACCTCCCAGGTTCATGTCAATAACACTTTTAAAATGGAGACCCACAAGGTCCAAGGGAGTCCTAAGGACCTTAATAGTTAAGAACCATACTCTGGTTAGAATGAAGTCATGAGTGTAGACTTCTTAGAACAAATAAAGCTGGTTTTCTACAGTGATCTGATCTGGGGAAGATGAATTCCTGGCAATGTTCTCAGTGCCTCCTGCTGGTAATTCCTAGGGGCACTGGCCAGCCAGGGTTCACATTTGCTGTTCTTATACTGTGGTCTTTTGTTGCTCCTGTGGAAAGCTCTGGGCATTCTCCTAAACTCCCCTGCAGATCTGGACAGAGTTTTACTGTGTGGTTGCTTGCAGCTGGCCCCAGCTGTTGCTACTCTTTTCTATCATATTTTATTTTTGTGTTTTAAGACTGTTTTTCCATTCCTCCTCCCACTTCTGATTACTGGCGAACATGATATTATTTATAAGGGCCACTGGCTTCTTCCAAGGGATCCTTGACTATTTATATAAAGCCATGTCTGGATAGGGGACGGACTGTGCCATTTCATCTGCTTAATAATTTTTAAAAGAACCATTTTCACTTTAAAATCAGAGGCACTCCATGAAGCTTTGCTTAAAGCTTCCAGTCTCTAAAATGTGTTGGAGTAGTAGTAAGGGAGCAAGGAAACATCTTTTAGCAGCTGCTAGATATAATGAAACTTGAAGAAAAGAAAGATAGGGTGTCTTTTATTAGATCAAATATTGACAGCAATGTTCTGACATGATGGACATGCCTTCTGTATGAGCGAGTATGACATCCACTCAGAAAACAGCCCAGTGGGGAGAGAAATGCCAACCATAATAGATGTGACCTTTCAGTGCTTTGGCCATTGGCATTGCCCAGGGGTAATCCTAGATCACCCATTTTTCCATTTGGATGTAGCTAAGACTGACAGGGCAGGTGTTCTGCCTAAGGCAACTGATTTATGATCAGTTTTCAGTCTCCTTCCTATTGCCTCTTCCAAAGCAAGCTCAACAATCCAGTTCTTTTCACTCCCTCTGCAGAGAACCCAGAGGCAAGGACCAGATGTATTTGTTATTAATTATAAGGCTGCTTGCTGTCGAACCAACGTAAAGATCAATAATAAATTGTTGTACCTTAGAGATATTTGGCGTTGCTATTAAATTCAGTAGGATTAAAATGCAGCTACTGACAGAGGACTTGAACCAAGTGTCTAGATGAAGCTAAATTGAGCACAACTTAATCCTTTCATCATAATACGAACAAGCAACAAAACAAATGGTACCATAGCAGTTGGGCTTTGCCTCAGGCACTATAACTCTGGTTGCTGAAATAAGCTCTAGATTGATTTTTGCAACATAGTTACTCATGCAGTGTCACTGATGTCACCAGCCTGTCTCCTTAAACATAAGGGTTGCATCCAAACCAGTCAACCCATTTCTAAGGGATGGATGGAGAGTTTGGAACTCAAAGACCCATGACTTCAAAGAGAATAAGATTTGGAATAGATGTCACTGAAAATGGCAAGGGAGAAAACCACATTTGGCTCTAATCCGTGTGACAAGTGGCACTTGCAGAATCCTGCTCCTTCTTTTTATATGTCCTCAGCAGGGAAAGAGCTTAAAACCAGTGCTGGGGACATAAATTCTAGTTACATCTTGGAATATACATGTGAACCTGTCTTTTCTGGTAGCTGAGTTTAGTTTAGTTTGAATATCAGACCTACACTTTTATGCCTGGTCTCTGCTCTGTCATTTGTCATCGGGAACAACTCAGCTTTCTGGACAGGCTCTAGTCCTCCAATCTGGACTCTGACTTTGCCTTTGACGTATGGTTGGCCTGTGTCACAGCCACTGACTGCTGCCTGTCTCAGGACTCATGCTTCCTCTGCCTGCCAGTTCAGCCTGGCTTCTAGTCTAGGACCCTCTTATCCTCTGCTGTTCAAAGACCATTAGTTGAATTCAGGCTCAGGTAACAGTTTGGAGCATTGGCTGAGTTTAGGTCTGGAGAATACTGTCCAGGGATCCAAGCCTTAGGGAAAGAGTACATTCTAGCTTGAGCCAGGTACAAAAGGCATTGTGTGCATGCCAGTGGTGGAAAATGTGAGGAAAAACATCTGGCCTAAATGGGAGAAGAAGAATATGGGCCATTAATTGTGTGTCACACTAAAACTACCATAAAGCTATGAACTTCCAGCTCAGCTGACTTGGACAGCATTTGCATCTTGAGTTTCTGATCCATTATAAAAAAAAATCACCCATAGATGTTTTAATGTATAACTTCAATTCTTTTTAATAGGCACTATGTTCCTGTGGTTCTAAGTTCAAAGGTACAAAAGGGTTTAGAATACCCTTTACTCTTATTGAAAGTTTGAGAACCATCCATAGAACAGAGGAAATGGAATTGGAGGAGGAAAGCGGAGAGGGAAAAATAAGGTACTAGGGAATGAAATTGATCAAGGTACATTGTTATATCCTGTTGCATGTACATATTTGTACATATTTGTATGTGCAACAGGATATAACAATATACCTCAGGCTCAGGAGGCTGAGGCAGGAGGATCGCAATTTCAAAGTCAGGCTCAGTAACTTATTGAGGCCCTCTGCAACTTAGCAAGACCCCGTCTGAAAATAAAAAATAAAAAGGACTGGAGATGTGGCTCATTGGTTAAGCACTACTGGGTTAAATCCCCAGCACCAAAATAAATAAATAAAAACATTAATTAATTTAAAATATCAGTGTTTCTTAAAATGCTTTCCCCCATTTCATTTGAAAATTAAATATCTCTCTACAAGAATAATAATTCAAAAGTTCCATTGGAATTAAGTGTGGTTAGTAGCCAAAAATCAAGAAACAAAATTGCTTTAAAGAAAAGAAAGGAAATAAGGCACATAAAAATCTGCCAATCTGTGTGTTAGAGGAAAATAAAATACAATTCTTCAACTCTTAAAAAGCTTGGTGAACTATAAAGCCATTCACAAATATAACTTATTACAAATTCCTAGGTGCTTATCTGAAACCCTGGGGACACACATTTCAGAATTCAGAATTTTTCAGATTTTATGAAAATAATACAATGCAAAGTCTAAACTACGTCAGTAATTTCCTTCATAAGGCGTGAAGGAGCATATTATTATTTCTGTAGTAAAATGTGTGAATATTTATACTAAGTAGAATAAAAAGTAGATTCATGTCAGCTTAAAGCAGGTTTTACCCACAGATGAGTTCAAGTTAAGCCACGTCAGGTTTTTGCAGGAAAACCTTTGGTTTTTAGATATTGGGATTTCAGGACTGGAGATAAGAAATTGTGAATTTGCATTTTCAGCCCCTGTGCTGAGCAGGTCAACACAAAGGCAACGTGGGTTGCAGGAAGACCATATAGACGCAGGGGATCTGAACACATGATCTCCATTTACTCCTCAAATATATTGTCAAAATTATTCAGTTCTATAAGCCTCCGTGTTTTCCTCTGAACACTGAGGGAAAGACTCCTACTTTGGAGGATACAATGGTCAGCTGCTATTATTGTTCATGAGAGGTGGTTTCTAATGAAGTAGAACACAAACTCTATTTTTTTATTGTTTCAAATTTGAAGGAAGCAGGAGAAAAGTTTAGGGATTTAGTATAAAAATCCCAACAAACTTCTTACAGAAAAAAAGGATGAAGCCCCCAAAGCTTTCTCTCTGGCACTTAATTTTATTAAAACCTGTTGGGCTTGGCAGGGCAGCACTGATTGAAGCTCAGAGTCAGGGAAGTTCCAAATAGCCGCTCAAGTGAATCTCCCAAAAGGGTACCAAGGAACTGCACAGTGAGTTGATCCCAACCTTAACCTGGGGAGAGAAATCCAGACCCAGGTGGCCTGTCTCTACCCTACTCATCATCTTGTAGTTCTATTTTTAGCCTGTGAGAGTGACTGTGAATTTATTTATTTCTTCATGTAACAATTCTTTTTGAATGTTGACTAAGCAAAGTTATATGAAAATATTCAAGAAATACATAGACATGGCCCTATGTTCATGGGTATTATAGTTTATTGTGGACTCACAGTGCACAAGAAAATAACAGTAGCCGCCTACAAGTTCTGGCACATTCTCTAAAGGAGTTAACTGGGTGGGTGGTGGTAAGGGCCCTGCAACCTGGCAGTTACATTGTAACGATGGGGCAAGATCCATGACTGTAGAGGCCTGAGCTGTTTCTCCTGCCTATAACACTCCACCTCTGTAGAGCCACTGGTCTGGCTCTCCTCTTTAATCAGGTTTCAGATTTAGCACCACCTCTCAAAACAGCTTCCTGACCTCAATTAATGTCTCCATTTTTGCAAGTTACTCTCCACCTGTTACCCCAGTTTATTTCTTCAGAGCTTTTTAAAATCATTTAAGATCATCTTGTTTATTTTTTCACTTGTTTATTATGTGCTTTCCTCCTCTAGGAAGAAAGATTCATGAGAGTCATGAACATTTTATCCAGTATCTGTGGATACCTAAGCATTGGTTGAATGAATAAAGGGAAGAGACATTGCAAAGGCCCTTCGGTAGGCAGGAGCTTGGAGCCTTAAATAGAGTTAGATGTTTCAGTCTTGCCACTTGAATGGCTCCCACTGAATCTGGGCCCCCTGCCATTCACACCCTTACCTTGTTCTCCCCTATGTTTGGTCACGTGACTTTTTAAAAATAGTTTAAACTGCTGAATTTTTAAGGGGTTTGTTGCATGTGAAGGAACTGAAACAGAGCTAAGGCACTGTAGAGAGGTGGGCTATGTCCCCTCTTCATAAAAAGGTGCTCTGAACTCCCATTTTTACCCCGTATACAGATTGCAGAATCACATCAGTTACACATCCATTGATTTACATATTGCCGTACTAGTGTCTGTTGTATTCATAACCCACTTGAATCAAAGTGTGAAATATGATATATCAAGAACTATGTAATGTTTTGAACAACCAACAATAAAAATTAAAAAAAAAAAGGTGCTCTGAGACTGTAATGGGTCACTAACCAGGGCCTGGATACAAAATAAACTAAGGACACTGTGAAAATTAGTGCCTGGGAAAGGGAGAGTTCCCCTTCCCTCTCCTCCCCTTTCCAGACAGCTGGTTTTTAAGGAAACTAATTAGCAACATGCACTCTTACATTTTGGATACAAAGGACTTTCCTTAGGATCTAATAATTTCCTTTGAAAAAAACGCCCCTTTGAAGGCTGGGGTCCGAGGCTAGAGATTTACCTTGTAAGAGGATCAGTCTCCTCTATTGCAGTCAGCTTTTGTAAACACACTTCCTGCCTGGAAACACACACAATCATATATCGTTTTTTTGAAACCTTGTGCACAACCATGTATCTTTTAGATTAGAGAATTTATGACACTAGGTAGTCTATAGACGTTGGGAAAAACTGGTTAAGGGACTCTCAGAGTCTGTAGTGCTGATCTCCTCTGGGCCCGCCAGTGTAAAACAAAGTTTGGTTTCTCCCACTCTTCAAGTGCCCTTTGCTGCTGCTTGCCTGATTTTCCCAATAAGATGAGCTTAGGGAAGTGGATAGGAGCACCTGACATGTGTATGGTTATTTTATATTAAACCCAATGGTAAATTACTAACAAATTTAAAGGGGCAAGATCCATGACTGAAGAGGCCGGTGAGGAGGCTATTCCAATGATCTATTGCTGCTTTGACTAACGGTGGAAGAGACCGACCCTATGCCAGTTTCCAGGCGCATCAGGGACATCGGAGAAACTAGTTTCCTTTTCTTGGAACACTCTCTTGGAGGCCTGCGCCTCCGTTCAGAAAGCTGGTTATTATACTGAAGAGATCACAGGAGAGGCCTTAAGTCAAAGATCACCCCATTCATGAAGAGGGG
Source organism: Marmota flaviventris (assembly GCF_047511675.1). Lineage (NCBI taxonomy): Eukaryota > Metazoa > Chordata > Mammalia > Rodentia > Sciuridae > Marmota > Marmota flaviventris. Next base: position 49,136,061 of record NC_092512.1, on the reverse strand, counting down.
ACATAGCCCACCTCTCTACAGCCAGAGTCCAGCCTGCCATGGAAGGCCTCAGATATCATCTCTTATTCCTCACAATAAAATGATTAATATCACTCTACGAGAAAAATGAAACTTAGATGGCTTCTAGAGCTTTGTTCAAGCTTTCACAGAGGTGGAGGTGGTATTTTAACCCAGAGCTTGACTAATTCCAAAAACCAATGTAAGAGGTTGGATGGCTCTGGATTAGTGAAATGTGAGGATCCTGGTGATATGTGAGAAAAAGGAAAAGTTGTGTTAGAATTAGAAAGAAGAGGAAAGGAAGGGATATTCCAGGAAAGCAACTCTTCATCTTGATTCTCTTTACCCAAACTGTATCCCTCCAAAGAAGTGTGACTTTCAGTGACAATGGCTCCTAAGTCTGATCTCTGAAGAACAGTCTCATTTAAGTTTTCCATACTTAGGATTGCTTCAAGTTATGTTAAAACTTGTTTGTAGTAGTTAATAGCAGAAAACTAAAAACAAATTATATGTCAAACAGTAGAAGAGTGGAGAAATACATGTGGCAGTGTTATATCATGGAGTAAGAACTATGCATCATGCATCAATATAGATAAATCTCAAAAATATAATTAATCAAAAAGCCAAATTGTATAACATCAATTATATAAAGTTTAAAATATGCATTAAAATTAACAAATAACTTACGTTCCATACTATGTAGTGACAACATAAACAGTGTACTTGAAAAAAGTAGCCACCAAATTCAGGTCATCACAATCACCTCTTGGGGGTGAGGGAAGAGAAAGAGAATAGAAGGTGAAGATTAAAAACATCTTATTTTCTTCTTCTTCTTCTTCTTCTTCTTCTTCTTCTTCTTCTTCTTCTTCTTCTTCTTCTCCTTCTTCTCCTTCTTTTCTTCTTCTTCTCCTCCTCCTCCTCCTCCTCCTTCTCCTTTTCCTTCTCCTTCTTCTTCTTCTCCCTCTTCTTCTTCAAAAAATGAAGAAATAGGACAGGTAGAAACCAAAGAAATGGTCTTTGAGACGGATTTGGCGAGATCAACAGTCAAGGTAAAGTTGCTCGGAGGGTCCAGGTAACAAATTGCAATACCTGGGGCACATTCATCCCATTAGTTCACAAAGTACAATATAGTAGCTTGAGCACAGCCAGGACGGAAAGAAACACAGTGTCACTTGATACCTTGAAGTCATAGAGAAAGTAACCACAGATTGTACCTCAGTCAGGAAAGCCACATTCCAAGTACAGTTATCAGCAGCCAAGATGGAGGGAAAGTGCCTTTTAAAAATGGCTTTTGAGGTAATAAAAGCCATAAGAGGAAGGCTGGATGTGTGGACATGAGCAGACTTGTTTCTGAGCACAGGAAATATCCTGGAGGGTGCCAGTAATTGACTGGGTGATGTTCTCACTGGGGTGGGGTGTGAGGAGGATCTGTTCTTGTGAGCCAGATCTATGAATCAGTGACTTCATTTGGTGGATGAGGCCTAGGGGAATTCAAATAACACTTAAAAATAGAAATACCTGAACTAGCTAACATGTAAGTAAAAATAAGGTTCGGTGAAATGCAAATGATGACTTCAGGACCTGTCTTATTTTGATTGGTCAAGAAGATCTGGAAGAAGAAAGATGATGAGCTTAAAACTAAAAGAAAGGCTGACATGAAGATGGAGGGAGGCAGGAGGGGAAGCTGGAGGAAGAGAAGACCAGTTTCACTGAGGGATAGCTTCTGTTCACTTTCATCTCTGCAAGAATCCTGTAGAAGCAGGTTGCGATGGGACCTCACATATCATTGACAACTTCGTGGGACAGTGGGGTTGCAACAAAGGTTCGTTCCACTAGTGTCCGTGATAGTTGCACATATATTATGACCGATCATTGTCCCCTTTCTATACCCTAGGACATGCATCTATTCTAAAAACTGAGCCTGGAGTAAACTCTACTGGATCAAGACCCATTTACTGGTGTTATACATGATATATCAAAAAGGAGACTGAATTCCTTGGAGGAACATGGAGAACAAATGCTGACGCTCCACACAGATTACATTTCCTGGTTGCAGCATTTGGTTAAGAAGAAGAAATTTAAAAAGAAACAAGAGATAAAAGATACAGAAAAAAACAACAACAACATTCAAATCCCATTAAATCTTTGCCAGTCAGGTTTTGGAAACTCATTTCACAGTTCTTCTATAAATCTTTCCAGAAAGATAGAAAGTGTGAAAGTTTGTACTCTTTTATCTCCTGCAACTCCACTTGTTTGAAATATTCACTCACTCTTTGTGTCTTAAATAAACCCAATCAGATTTTGTTTATAAGATGAAATACAAATTTTCCCTAAAAATACGCATATATAAACACCAAAGTCACTACTGACCTTTTCTTGTCAATCTATAAAGTAATTGAAATTATTCTGGACACTCAGCATTAAAACTTTTTTAAAAATTAGAATAAAATCAGAAGTGTATTCAAAATGTAATGTGTAATTCTTGTCTTCTATCCCTCACAACTTTTCCTCTCTGTAAACTCTCTGTAAATGGCACTAGCACCTTCCTTGATGCTCTTGATGAAGAAATCTAGGAGTCTTCTTTGAATATTTGCTTTTCCCAAACATACAGATCAGGTCTCTGGCAATTTTAAAAGTCTTTTCCTCCTAAATGTAGTTTAAATCCATCTGCTTTCTCATCATCTTCTACCATCGCCATTTTCCTTTTGTAGAACCACCAGACCTTGGCGAGCTGGCAATTGGGAGAATTAATTCATGGTTGGTGATGGTCAGTGGCTACTGACCTCTCTGAAGTAAAGACCACCCAACTTAGAAATTTAGGACTTCCCACGTCATCAAACAATGAGTTCACACTCAAAGACCACGAGATACTCAAGAAGACAGTCATTGGATATGTCAAAGATATTTAAAAGGAGAATAAAGCAGAAAGTGTCAAAGAGAGAACATACACAGAATACTTGGTGCGGTGTCTGGAGTGCAGTGGGTGCTCACTGTACGAAATCTTTATTTGGATCCCGCTCTATCCTTTCGGCTCTGGATCAGTGCTGTAAGCACCAGTTCTCCAGCTACTGTTATCCTGAGGACTGTGCTGATTATGCAGTTTGTTCTCTCTGAATAGGCATTCCACAGCTTTGTGTTGCGAGTTTATGAAACATCACATGTAGAGGTAATGTAGTAGTTTTCCATTGCTCCTATGATAAATTACCAAAAATTTAGTGGCTTAAAACAATATAAATTTATCCTTTTAACACTTCTGGGGGTCACCAGTCTGAAATGCATCTTAGAGGCTATATTCAAGGTGTCAGAAGTGTTGTACCCCTTCTGAAAGCTCTGGGGGAGAATCTGTTTCCTTGCCTTTTTCAACTTCTAGAAGCTTCCTGTATTCCTTGGCTCATGTTCCCTTCTCCATCTTCAAAGTCATCAACCAAGAATATTCTCTCTGGCTTCTCTTCTGCCTTCCTCTTATAAGAACTCTTACACTTGCATCAAGCCCACTTGAGTGATTTAGAATAAATCTTCCCATTTCAGGATACTTAATTCAACTACATCTGCAAAGTCCCTTTTGATATGTAAGGTAACATTTTTGCAGATTCTGGGGATTAGGATGTGGATGTCTTTGAAGGCCAGTATTTAGCTTATCATTGGTAGGGAGAAAAGGGCAACTTCTCCAGAATTCATTAAGTAATAGTAGAGATTGGGGGTGGGAGTGGATGGGCTACCCAGGAGTAAACAGGCCAACTGAGTGTCCAAAGATGAAATTCTGCACTTAGTGTGATTGCATTGGCGTGTTTAGTGGGAGATACAAGGAAATTAGCTCATACTGACCAAAAAAAAAAAAAAAAAAAAAAAAAGGTCCAGGGAACTTGCTTTATAAAATGTGGGTATAAGGCTCATTGAAGAATCACATGGCCTGAGTTCAATCCCTAGCACTAAATAAATAGATAAATAATAAAATGTGGGTATGAGGGATGGGGCTAACAAGGGCAGATACTGGTAGTTGAAATAATAGGGTGAACTAATAAGTTTCATTACTACTATGAAGATGATCATTCTTTAGATATTTTCCCACTGTTTTTAGTTCATGTTAAGTGACTAATTATTCATCCATTATTCTCTTTTTTTAAGTGGATAATACATCATATATTGCTCTGAGGAAAGTATCATTGCTGATGTCAATAATAAATACTTGTGCAGGAATAATTAAGAAGAACTGAAAATGTTTGGCAAACTGATTATCAATAAAGCCGTTTATGTAAACTATTCACCTTTAATTCCCCTGTGGCACAGTAGCATGAAGAGGAGTCAGATCGATTTTGGTGTAAGCTTTATTTTATTAGGGCTCTTAAGCCTACTTAAGTTTGCTTAGCCATTGAGGTTGCTATTTTGTGGCAAATCCATCCAAAATTTAGGGGAAAAATAAAACATTTTCCCTTTCCTTTTCTTTCCTTTCCTCCTCTTGCTCTCTTCCCCTCTCCTCCAAGAAATAACACTTCTCTTTTTCTCTCTTTCTCCTTCTTTCCTTCACCTCCGTTCCTCTCTCCCTCCTTCCCTCCCTTTCTTCCTTCTTCCCCTCTGTCTTTCTTTCTCTCTCCCTCCCTCTTCTCTTTTGCTTGCAGAAAAGCTCTATTTCAGGCTGGGGATGTGGCTCAAGCGGTAGCACGCTCGCCTGGCATGCGTGCGGCCCGGGTTCGATCCTCAGCACCACATACAAAGATGTTGTGTCCGCCGAAAACTAAAAAATAAATATTAAAATTCTCTCTCTCTCTCTAAAAAAAAAAAAAGAAAAGCTCTATTTCTTTTTTTATTCACATATATTGCACATATTAATTAGGCTCAGTATGATATTTCCATACATACATACAGTATTCACTAATCACCCCTCTTCTTTCCCCACAATCTCTGGTAATTACTATTCAGCCTTCAGGTTACCCTTTTTTAAAAAAGCTTAAGTGAAATATTTTCTTTTCTCAACACTTTTGCTTTAGGTAGCTGCATAGTTTTACTACTAATGACAGAAATTCTAATTTTCTAACATATCATTTAAAAAACAAACTTGGCCCATTGTGCTTCCAACCCCTGGAGTGCTGTGCTCAGGAGCACAGCACAACAAATATTTCTGTTCATACAGGTGATGAATGATGTCAACAGGTCCATCCGCTAATCATTTAAAAATGCAAATTTACTTTCAAAGTGTTTCTATGAGAATATTATTTCTTTTTTTTTTCCAACTCAAAACTTTTTATTATCCTGCTAGGGAGCCCTTTACAAAGGAGCCCATGGAGCAGTGGGGTGAGGTGGCAGCACAGGGACTTTTCTGACAGCTTTAAGTGGGGAGTTGTAGTCAGGTGGGAGGAAACAGCCCGTCTCCTGCTACCTGACGGCACTGACTTTGGCCCCAAGGGGACAAAGTGTGGGTCTACATCACCTGGTATACAGAGCCACTCTGCACATTTCAGCTTCACTCACCTTACCAGCCAGGCCCCAAAGTGCAGGGGAGATGGGCCCAACTGCTGGGAGGTCCTGGAAAGGGGAAAGAGGAGGCTGCATGGGTTGGAGGGCACCGGCAGATGGGCACAGCATCCCAGTGCAGCTTCTGGCAGATATCTAAAAGAAGGACCTATCCAGCCTTCTGGAACATTCTAGAGGTCAAAGGGGAAGGCTCCAGGGTAGTAGTACACCCTATCCCACCTCAGAACTACTGGGAA